>NC_140967.1:111622638-111715138 GCF_056783735.1 Eptatretus burgeri | reverse complement strand
AAGATTAACATGAGTATGTGATGTCCAGGGGTTCCAGCAAGCATTCCTTGTTGGACCATAGTTGTTGGGTGGGAAGCTTCTGGGTGCTTGGTGTCTGTATGCACTCGATGAGAGGTAGGGTCATGGTTGTCAAAACTTGGACGCAAGACAGCACTTGGCCAAATTGCCTAGCTGAGAACACAATCTGCATGCGTCGTTGGGAGCAGGACATTGGTTACATGTTGGAGGGTGTGGAGGTCCCACAGTTTTGTACTTACTGAGTCTCAGGCCAACAGAAGAGATGTTTTGTGTCGTCAGCTGCTTTGTTAGCACAGTCATTCATAGTATGCAACTGTTTGAGGAATGTGGCAGAGGTTTCATATATGCATCCCAGTTTCAATGCATTGTTAAGAGTAAAGGTCTTTGGTTTTGTCAAAAGCATCTTCTGAAAGTCGGAGATTTGGGTACTTGCAATGATATGTTCAATCAAGCGGTTGCCTTCTTCTTGATTGGAGCTGAAATCACACTTTTGGGGGATAAACTTTCACCGGCTGATAAAGACGTCAAGTGACTCACCGAGATTCTGGCCGTCGTGACGAAGCTCCACTCAGCAGATCCTGAAATTATCCGAGGGTTCCATTTGTTCCGGGAAACAATTGAAAATATACACAGGTTGCTGCCGCTGTTCACCCATTAAGTAAGGTGCATGTGTTGTACCGTTTAAGGCCTTCTCCCAGATGAAGCAGGATCAGTGGCACCTGGTTGCTCTCCGTAATGCCTCTAACTGGAAAGTACAGCTCCAATCGGTCTAAACATTTTAAAAGCCACCACTGCACTAAGCGTGGTCCAGTCCATGTGTGGAGTTCCAGCCAAGTCTGCCATTGTGAACAGTGGCTGCGTGGGTCGACGAGGAAAGGGCGGACGAGCCAATTACAAAAGGCACGGGAAACACCAGCTTGTTAGATCGATGGGCTCAAATGTGTCCTAAAACCACTGCCACCATGTAAATTTCTGCTGTAGAAGACACATAAAGAGACAATGTTTGAAGAGAACGCTCATTTATTCAGGTACCCAAATCATCATGGTGCCGTGCTCTCACGACCGCATTCCTGTAATGCCCCGTGGCCCGGAACTCCTGCTTCACATCCAAAACCAAATACAAACCAATGTAATACCATAACAGCTTGGACCGTAATGCTACAGTACCAAATGGAGTATCAGAATGATGAAATAAAACATGAGTCGTCCTCATAGTAGTAATAGAAGAACACAAAGTGGAATGAATGTTTACGTTTCCCCGAATAATTTCTCTTCACGGATCAACATCAAAGCACTTCTGGGTCACGTGATTACCTTCAAACGTCTCACGTTAACGTTTTCAAAGTCCCTAAATGAACACCTCTTCACTGATATCCTCGAGTAAACCTGCCTCAAACATCCTCCGTGCATGAATCTAAGATTTGACGGCAGTGATTTCGGCGTATTAGCCCTGATAAAGAAGATTACATTGAACACACAGAAACGCCTCTATATGCATGTATAATCATTGTGGCCTGTTCCAAGTCCAGGCATTGTTGAGCAGGCCAAAAAAATTGGCGGCTTAAGACTTTTGCGAGCTCACCAAGATGGTGTGCTGCCATCAGGGAAAGGCTTATTTTTTTGTGATGAGCTCTGCCTAAATTATCCTCAAAGAGGTGTTTACATTAACCAAAGCATCCAATTTTCATTCATGCACCACCTCGGCGTTCCCCTCGTATGCATGCAAAGTTTTGAGCAGCTACGTTTCATGGTTTTGGAGTTATGGAGGAGACGGATGGACTGACACGCACTGACATCTATTGCTAGAGATATACACATATAATGTGGGATTCCAAACTGTGAGTGGTGAAAGCATCAGAACAGAGTCCCATACAGCCATTGCTGCGTGATACCGGGAGCGGTAAGTGCCACCTGCCACGCAGAACATTATTTCCCGCTTTCCCAAGCACAATCTAGAGTCAGTCATTGATGGTTTTGCGGTCGGGCGCAATGGCGATAAGCAATGTCCTTCTCCGACCTGAGATGAATGCCGTAACGTCACCGCCACCAAACTTGCACTGTCTGCGGCTCCCAGAAGAACTATCTTGCAAGAGCTGATTACAAAGATGTAATTTTAGATACTGTCACAAGTGCATGGAAAATGCAGTTACCGACCAGTTTCGCCCATATTAGGGCATCACGGGGTACGTTAAAACAGCATGATATGATTCAACAAGCCTCCATACACTTGTGATGAAAACCTTTTGGTTATAAACCATGTAAGGTGCAACTCCAAACTGTGAGCGGTGAAAGCGTTGGAACAGAGTCATTCTTTTAATAATCATGGACGATTTCAAAAAAATATTTTTCAACTTCAACCATTTTTGTGGTGAGCCACTGTAGTTATGCTGCCATTTAGGAGAGGGATAACACAACCAATTTAATGTTAATATTTTACAGGAGGGTTTGGCTTCAGATGTCAAATTTAATGTTGCGATGTGTCCATGAGCCTGAGATCAAAAAAAAAAAGTCAAAGAAGGAAGTACCTGAAAGAACGACCTCAATGAGGTCACCATCGTGAATGCTCTCGGCAGACGTAAGCAGTCGCAACACGTTTTCCGTCTGTGCATCATGCCGGAATAGCATGACCTTGTCATACATGCCATAGAAGCAGCATTCTGGGAACTGGGTTAGGGAGAGATGCTGCAAGTTAGATCAGATCAAGCGCCGTAAAAACACCACCAGCAAAAAGCAGACAGAGTTCATTCTCAAGCTGGAGTAATTTTGTTCAAATCGGTCCACACCAACAAAATTTGCTTAAATTAATTAATTAATTGATTTAAAAAAAAAAAAAACAATCCCAATCAACAATATCAGACGAAGTTCACCCTTTCCACCGTGAATCAAACCCACTTATCTTGTCCCCAAAGAAAAGTAATGTCAAACAATCAGTGGCACGTGCATGCAATGCATCGCTTGCACAGACATGTTCACTTTGCAGCGGGGAGTTTGTAAGCTTTTGTTTCAACAGAGTCCGTTGGCGCGGTTGCGCAAAATACAAGCACTGCATGTAAACGGAAATGACTCTCAAAGTAATTCGATTTTAATTTGAAATCCAAAAATTTATTCCCACCATAACTCAAATCGAATACCGTACGATTCTTTGAAGTCATTCAAAAATACATAAGATGTGCGTCTGAGTAACCATCAAAACAAACTTGATACAAAAACAACTTCCCATCTGAGCTGTCTATCCTGATTGAAATCTCGAACCAGCTATAAAATATGTCACCCTGGTGTTTCACAGGAAAGGCGCGGCATCAATGCGTGTGCCATCCCGAGGAACGATGTTAAAGTGGGTGTCCTGTCTTATCACCATTCGTTGGTGGACGGTGAAGATTTCACGGTGTCCTTCATGAAGAGGAGGAGAATTATCGCCGCCACCCTGAACAAATTCAAAATTCCTGCCTGGACCGTGGGTACAAACTGCTCAGGTGTTCTTTGAGATTCCTTGACAACAGGTTACCCTGCTTGCCATCTTAGGGTGCGGTTGCTGTCTTGGCAGCAGCTTCTGCGTAATAAACAAATTGACCGGGCAGATCGCGCGTTTCATGTGAACGACCTTCTGCCCACACGAAGCGCAACCAACATACATGGAGAAAGTCGAGCAAAAAATCCGTCTGGTGGCGGTGCACCATCCTGTGTAAACCAGGTCATACCGAGCTGGTTTGAGGTGACCTTTTGGGCTAGATCATTATGGAACTTCTGGAGCATGGCCCGGTAGTGCTTACCGTTGATCGTCACCATCCTGCTGTTGTCATTCTCAAAGCAGTAAGGCCCTATCATTCCCCATCTGGCATTGAAGGCACAGAAGCATGTGACCTTAGGTCCTTTCAGGTACCTCTCAGTGATCTCCTCAGATGTTTCTGCCCCCAGAAAATGTTGTTGTGGTTGTTGTTGGCACCGTTCAAGTGGAAATCACTGAACCAGATCAGGTTGATCCAGTTTGGGGACAGCTCCAACCTGTCACTGAGCCAATTGCACATATCAAGTCTCCTTCTCATGTCATCTTGACTCAGTTTATGCCTAATAGAGATGATGTGTGGGAAAAAGCTTCCGTTCCTTAGTGAGGATATGCCAGACTGACGTTGGTTTGATGCCGAGCTCCCGTGAGCGCCGTGGGTGGGACTTCTTGGGACCGTCCACTGCAGAATCCCACATGGCGTCGATGTTGGCTTGGCTCTTGGTTACTGATGCTAGCCTGCCACTGTTGCCCTTGCTCTGGTTGTGCACTGTCCCCTTGTGCTCAAAACATTTCACAAAACGTTGAATGGCATAATTTGTGGGTCCATCCCGTGTTCTGAGGTCATATTCCCAGCAGAACCTCCAGTGGGTGTCTACATGTGATTTAGTCTCATACCACATTCTGCAGTGGACACTTTTAGCTTCTGCTTCACTGTCTATGGCAGAGTTGAGCTCCGGAGCTTGAAATCCCAGGGAACAAATACCATAACAACACCACCAAACCGTGAAAAGAAAAAAAACGGTATCGGTCAAAAAACAAAGGGATGTCAGGAAGTCAAAGTTGTATCAATCTTTTTGAAACACCCTGTATTTTGAACATGAATCGGAACATGAATAGGGAGACAAACCTGCCGTTTTACACTACTTTGTCTCTGAATTCATCCAGATCGCACGTGCGTAGAGGAGCGAGATTTATTTTTTTACTCCGTCTGCCTGCCTGGCAAATAAAATTGAAAATCATTCCAAACGGGAAACGTAGTGTCCTTTTAAGGACGTCATAATGGACACAAATAACAAACACGAATAACCAATGTAGCGCGTTAGATCGGGTGATGTAATAGATACTGGGTAAAATGGCAGTAAAACCCAGAATTAATTGATTCAAACGACTTTTACAATCGATATTTTATTTAAATTTAATTATATACTCGAAAACTGTAGAACACAAATAATTTGAATATTTTGATCACTTCCATGAACCTCCAGTTTCGCAGAACTTGGACACGTCCTAAAGGGTGGTGTATCAGGGTGATGTAAAAAACTGCATCGACGGTGATATATTTCCAGGTAATTTTAAAAAGGGAACCAAAACGATTAGACCACCTTGATGTTAATCTATCCTGTGATACCCCACAAAATGGATATGATGCGTCATTTTCCGATTTACGATTAAAAGACGAGATCTTCTTGTTTTTCATGATTAGCCGTGATGTTGCACCCGAGAGTCGACGGACGTGTCAATATTGGCCAACGATTTAACTGAAACGGCGAACGATTTTCGATTTTTTGCAAATATGCCAAGTCAGTGCATCCTTGATGCTTGTATCGTAATACAAACCCAGATGGTTTCATGCGACACCAATGGCCGAAGGACCCTAAAGTTTGGCAGGAATCGGATGAGGTTTGTCTGAAATACCCAAATGTGTATTAGCCTTATGCTCGGAACATTTTAAAGAGCACTTTTATGAAACAACAGAGATAGCTAGATCTTGTGGTTATCCACCACGATTGAGAGAGGATGCCATCCCAACGATTAAGCGAGCTGTTATTTGAGCAGTGAATCAAACACCTGTATTGGCCTACCGGCAACCAATCTCACCTCGTCACCACCCACGTAGATGGTGGGACACGACACGGACATGACGATGAGATACGGCATGGACACGATACAGCACAGAAATGGCATGACAGGGACATGACGGTGGGACACGGCATGACATGGCATGGACAAGACGGTGGGACACGGCACGAGCATGACCACAGACACAAATGGCATCCTGGGAAAGTAGGAAATGGGATGATGCCAGAATATACAGGACACATGGTCAGCTTTCCGCTTGCCCCCACCATTCCTTCCCTATTAATCTCTTAAATAGTTTTCGTTTGTAATCCGTTGATGTGTTTATTTTACAAGTCATTCTGCAGCTCTGCAAACCAGTGATTAAATAAAAGAAAAATAATCACTTTTCTCTGTCATTTTAAACTTCAGCAACAATTCCATTATTAATGGTACGCGAACGCCTCATGGTGTGAGATAACAATCACAGGGAAGGTCAGGTATGGGAACGTGCCAGGGCAGTGTGTCGCTGCGTCCACTTTCCACCGGTACTCCAAGGTGCTTGGTCTGGACATCCCCCAGGCAGATGCCTGGCCCATCCTTATTTCCTCGAGATGCCGATCAACTTGCTGCAACCAAGAGGCACATGGTCGGGCCATTGGCCTCCTCCACTCACGAGGTTCCCTCGATGAAAAAATCTGGTGAGCAGGATCAGCGTCAGGAAAACGAGCCACATGTCCATACAGCCGCAGCTGACGCTCACAGACCATGCAGGAAACAAATCTCATTTGAGTCTCTCTCAACAACCGCTCGTTGGACACAAAGTCTGACCAGCGATAACCAAGGATTCTCCGAAGACACCTGGCACCGAAGGAGTTAAGTCTCGGTCTCAGATCCCTGGTCAGAATCCAAGTCTCACATCCATAGAGCAAGACTGGAAGCATCAAGGACCTGAAGACTCGGACTTTTGTCGTCCTGCACAGGTACCGGCCACCCCACACCCCATGATCCAGTGAATTCATGACTTCCCAGGCCCAACCCAGACATCTATTGACCTCGGGCTTCCAGCCAGCACAGACATGAACATCAGTGCCAAGGTAAGTGAATCTCTTTGTGACCTCAACATTGTCGCCACAATCAGGTACAGACAAGATAGCAGCATCCAAGATGTCATTGAAAGCCTGGATCTTAGTTTTGACCAAGGACATGCATAATCCCATTGCCTCTCGGACTCCTCATTCAGCACCTCGAGGGCCCCCCAAAATGATATCCAGAGTCTCCGCAAAGATGACTGCATCATCTGCGAAATCAAGGTCAGAGATCTTGACATTCCCAAACAAAGCACCGCAGCTTGATCTCTCCAACATCCTCCCCAGAATCCACTCCATACAAGCGCTGAAAAGTGTCGGAACCAGTACACACCCCTAACAAACTCCAGTAACAACTGGAAATAAGTCAGAGATGGAACCATCATACATTACAGCACTCTCAGTTCCATAGTGCAGTTCAGACATCAGATTGGTTAGTTTTGGTGACACCCATGAAGACCAAGAATCCTACAGTGGGCATCCCGATTCACTGAATCAAACGCTTTGCAGAGATCAACTTTGGTTGCAAGCAGCCACTGCCGAAACTCTCGTCTGCCTTCGGTGAGGACCAAAAGGGCAAGAATGTGGTCAACGATTGACCTCATTGGTGTAAAGCCTGATTGTTCTGGACTCTGGTGCTCAAGCAGATGGTGGCGAACCCTATCAAGTATTATCCGAGCAAAGACCTTGCCCGGCACTAAGAGCAGTGTCACCCCTCGGTAGTTGTTGCAGTCCTGGTGATCACCCTTCCCTTTCCAGAGAGGGACAACAAGGCCCCTCTTCCAGTCAGTTGGGAAAATGCCTGTGTTCCAGGTAGAGCACAGAACTGCATGCAATGACATGAGTACAGCATTTTCACCAGCCTGAGAAGTTCAGCATGGATGCCACAAATCCCAGGAGCTTTAAACCATTTCAACTGGTTCACCATAGCCTGTGTTTCCACAAACAAAGGTGGACCACAGTTGACTGCAGGGTCAGCAATAGAGATAGTAACACCTCTTATATCGAACTCAACAGCTGGTGGATCAGCTTGGTACAGCTGCTCAAAGTAACCAGCTCAGCCGGCCTTCACTTCGGCTCCTCTGTCAGGAGTCCACCACCCTCTGCTCTAACTGCAGTACATCGAGGGACGGGCTTAGATGAATGCAATGCGTGTATTCCCCTGTAAGCGGGATGAGAATCAATTGACCACAGGTGATGCTCTACCCCCTCACAGATTATTCGCATAAGTCTCCTTATCCACCCTTAGTGCACATACAGTTTTACCCCTCAACTCCCTGAACAGCTCAGCTCTGCCATTCAGCCTGGCCCTGCTACTCTGGTAAATGGTATCCAGTGTCCCTTGAGAGACAAAATTCTTCTTAGTCCTCCGGTGAGTTCCAAGACATCCACCGACAACATCAAGGATGGTGGTCTTAAAGGCACTCCACAACTCTTCAGGATTCCACAAAGCACCCAAATCCCCCAAATCCCCACTCCGCCTGTTCGCAAACTCAAACTACCCTCTCATCCTTGAGCTTTCCAACATCCAGCCGAGGCTGGGATGGTACCTTTCTCCCAGATTTGAGCTGCAACTTCAGAGTTGCTATGACGAGCCTGCAGTCGGGATTGAGGAACTGAGCACTCGGGTAGGCCCTGCGGTTCTGGATCATCCTCCAGCGACCATCAACGAGCACATGGTCAATCTGCTTTGCCACACCACCAGCGTTGGAACACCAAGTCCAGCGATGAGCCTGTGGGTGTTGAAACCATGAACCAGCCACCCTGAGTCCCTGACTTCTTGCAAAGTCAAGAAAATTGGTGCTATTCTGGTTCACACTTTCATATTCATGGTGACCAACACACGTCTCATAACCATCCCGATCAGTTCCAGTCGATGCATTGAAATCCCCCAAGACGAGAAGTGCATCTCGCCTGGGGCACTGATCAACCATGGACTCGAGCGTGGCATAGAATGCGTGCTTCAAGGTGAGATCACTCGCCTCAGTCGGAGCATAAACAAAGACCATGGAAACGACACCCAAGGAGTGACGAATCCTTGTCTCGTAATACACCCGTTGACCGGTGTTACCGCAATTATCATTGGAGTCAGCATCTTGGACACAGCTACAGCAACTCCTTGGGCATGGTAACCAGCAGAGCGACCAGAGCAAAAGTAGGTGTCTCTGAACCACTATCCGGTCTCCGAACCTCAGAGAGTGCTGCAAAACCGATGTCCAAGCGCTTGAGCTCAGATGATAACAAAGACAGGTGATCATCCTCTCTAAGGGATGGAACATTCCAGGCATCCACTCAAAGGGACCACCTCAGGTTAACCCAAGGAGACCACCGTCTGGTGGATGACACCTCAGCACCAACCCAACACACACTTCCGCAATCTGACCCGGGAAGGTTCCGCCAAGGTTTTCCTCCTCTCATAAAAGAGTGGGGTCCTGAAGGATTTGCCCCAATCACGTCATCTGGTGAGGTGCCCTGCGGAGGGCAGCCGCACAGAAGGTACTCCCACGGAGTGGGTTTTCAATTTTCTTTGCGTTATTCTTGTTTTGCGGAGTGAAAGGTTTTACGGTGGCCGGAGTGGAAATCCTGCCACCATCCTCTGAAAACAAAAGTAACCCAACTGCAGTAAGACGTCCACAGACAAAGTTGGGCACTCGATATGGATGGCCGTTGGCTCACAAGGAGCTCCTCCGCCCTTTGACAGATTTTGTTTTTAATCCTGCTGAGTGTCCATATCATATACCTTCCTCACCAGGAAATGTGGTGGGGAAGTCAGAGATAACCCAACCATGGAACAGGTTAGTACAGGTTTACATGGTACCTGTAAGCAAGTCACAGATCTAATCTGGCCTGAGCTGATAATAAGTCAGAGGAAAAGGAAAGGTGATTCCAGCCCAGGAACCCGCGTCACCCTGGAGCACGTATGGAGCAATGGGCACTCTGCACTCGAAGGAAATAGGGTTGTGCGTGACCCGTGCTCCCCGGAACCACCCCTACAAGAGGCAGGCATTCATCCTTTACCCCCCAAACCCACACCCCTCTCTGCCCGTAGCCCTTAAGTATCAGCGCTGGTTGCTGGAGGGAGAAATGGTGGAGGAGAGCTGGCCAGAGGTTCTTGATGGAGTGCTTGCTCTTTTGCTCGTGTGGTGGTTGCTGCTGGACATAGTGGTTCGTGAAAGGTTCGTGGACGTTTGCTGCCAAAAGGAATGGAATGAAATGGAACGCTGATGAAACGGACCAAGTGCCAAGCAGTCCAGGCACAGTATTAGATGAGGGGTGAAATCAGCAATCATACATGATAGGTAGTTCTGATCCTCACACGTTCTCCTTCTCTCTTTTCCGACTCGTCTACTGAGCACGCACAGAGTTATCAGCATGGGCAAAGCCCAACCAACCACTCTCTTTAGAGTGCCCAATGTCTCGCACACAAGCACCCGAACACCACATCCCACTCGTACCCAGACATCCTCTTTTTCTCTTCATTTCCCCCCCCCCCACCCTTACCTTCTCTGTACTTTGGAATCGCACGTGCCCGCACGTACGTGCCGGGTAAGCCAAAGGTCGCCAACGCCAAGCATCTTTTATTATCTCTCTTGCTTATCTACCCTTCCGCAGCACAATTCTGATGGTGCCCGTCATGTTAATGTAAGTAAAACGGTGCAAGAGAGATCGTCGGGTTCGTTCTGCCGTTTGTCTCTTTACTGCATGAATTTGTATCATTGTATGTCTTTTGCTGTACCACATGAATACTGTACATCCCTGCTGTACGAAAACCCCCTGTGAACAAACCCCTTATCTTCACTCTGCCACCTGCTTTTCCTCGTGCTTCCTTATAAATAAACCCATGTTAATTGTTCAGTTCAGCCTGCTCGTTTTCACCCTTTCCTCCATTGGTCCAGCACAGTCAGCATGATTGTTAAACGGGAAGTTTTATCTCATGTGATTTGCTCTCGTTAGCCAGCGTACATGCATTGTATCGCTCAGCAGTAGTCTGAAAGTGCCGAGGGCACGACCCTCGGTTAATCGAGTCAGCTCCTCAGGTAAACGGTGTTAAACAGGTAAACCTGTTCGAGTTGACCAAGTTAATCGACGTTTGTGGTTGCTTCGCAACCAGCCGGGCCACAGGGTTACCCGCGGCACATCAGCCGAAAGGTGCGGGTGTTTGAGAGGAACCCGAATGCTTCCCTTCGTGGTTATCCTCAAACCCCGAGCCCGCCACGATATTTATAACATTACGCATCTCATTATCAAAGCAAAGCATACATTGACATCTCGTGTTCGTGTTTAATGTCAAACATTACAAACTAAGAAATCTTGACACCCTGTGAAAATGTGAAGCAGATAAAATTGAGAAAACGTGTGAAAATGATCAGTAAGGGGTTCTGAAAATGACAGAATTCAGCAATAACCACAAAGAATGCAATCAGCTACTAACCACAAAAACATCCTGCAAGAGAAGCTCATATTTCAAAAACTTTCAGAGGAAACGGTCGGACTGAAAAACATGCACCGAAAAACCAATAAGTCTTTCTGTGACAGCCATCGGCACTGCGTGCGAGACGTGTTGGTTTTCCTTGAAAAGTTTCATCGAAGCTTAACAATGCAACTTGTAGATTAAATCATACAGGACAAGGACATGAGGACACTCCAGTGTACTTTTCCATTTACTACAAGGGCATTCATAGATAAGGTGCAAATACAATATGTACACCAACTACGACAACTACAACTACTACTATTTTTTAAAGGCCCAAATTATTCTGACCTTCGGGTGGGGGAAGTTTTGGCCAAAGTCTTTCACAATCCGGCTGGCAAGGCCTGATAAATCGACTCACTTGAGATGATTTGGGCCTGAGGAATTTATCATTTGTTCCCTAGTGCCAGCGATAACTCACCTACAAGTCCCAAAAGACACCATGAGAGATTAAATGTCCACCGACTAATGCTAGCAAAGGGAACACCTGGCCTCACGTGCATCCAAGCAATGGGTACTTTGGTATGCAAGGCCATCCCTGCCTGGGAAGCACCAGTCTGACATTTTATAGTTGGGCCGGGATTTGAACCCACACGAGATGGCTCAAAAGATAAGTGCGCTACCTCGCCACCATCATTGTCGGATCACAATACGCATTTTCGTATTATTAGCTGTAACGTGCGATCCCAGCATCATTAGTTAGCTATGCACTCTGACCACACCACCAAACAAAAGGCCAACTCGTTAAAATGGGGATGTGAAACATGTGAACTTTCAAAGGAAGAAGCAAGCACATATCCTTTTTTAAAACTTAAAGTTCTCAGTGCAATAAGAATAGAGCACGATTACATATTCATGTTTGTTATTCATCGTAAGTACAGGAACGCCATGGCCCACTGTCAAGCAGCCCGTGGTGCTTCCTTTTAAAGCACGTAGCACTTTCCTGGAGCCTTTTGTGGCCAAGTCCTCACCTGCACAGGAGGTGTTACAGGATACAACCTTACCCTATTTTCCTCTAAGGGTTAAAATCACTGCCCCTCAGTGCACATATTACGTACGACTTGCCTCGAACAGATCCCGAACACAGGAGTAATTCTATCCCACTCGAGCAGACAGTCCATACTTTTGTAAGCACCATCTATGAACCCCTCTCCCCCCACCTCCACTCCCAATGCCCAGTTTAACGTACATTCGGGTGACGGCACGCTCAATGATGCCTCATGCATGCCACATGCAAAACAATGGGATGACAGTTTATAGCTGGGACGAGGTTCAAAGCCGGGGTACACAGCTCAGAGGTGATTGTACATATGTCTAGAGCAGTGGTTCTGAACCAAGAGTCTATTGACCCCCCCAGGTGGAACAAGATGCCTCATCATGGGAAACATGAGATACATTTGAATTTGAGGCAGTGAAAGAGAAGCGGTTTGTACACACAGTATAGTCAAACTAGATCGGCACTCTGACGTCACAACGTCGACATATGCCTCCGCCTACATGATTACATCATCATATGTACTTGTACCAAGTTAGATATAAATCCCACCAGCTGTTCTCAAATATCACTTTTTTTTAACCTGACCTCTTTACCCCATAATCTAATCAATTTATGTATACATTATTATACATACTTGTACAAAGTTTGACTTGGATCCCTTCAGCTGTTCTTAAGTTATCGCGGTAATGAAAACCTATCGTGGCCTCTGGCCTTTGACCTTTTTATACCGCCATCTAATCAGTTCAACGTTGCATCGTACTGCATAGACACCAAGTCTGGTCAAAATCCAATCACCCATTCACAAGTTAGTGTGGTAACAGCATTTTTTTTAACCAAACATGACCTCTGACCTTTGACCTTTTGACCCACAAATCGAATCCGTTCATCTTTACATCATTATACATACTTGTACCAAGTTTGACTTCGATCCGTTCAGCAGTTCTCAAGTTATCGCGGAAACGGAAACCGATCACGGACTCGCAGATGGACGGACAGCCGGACGGACAACCTGAAAACATAATGGATATGTTGCTCACCTGGAAGCCATCATTTTCAATCAATGGTTCGCAGTTTTCAGCGAGCCAAAAAAAAACAAAGCAAATACTTGTTAAATAAATAGCTGTTTAAATGGTTCATCATGACCACACGTGTAGGTGCTTCGAATCGGGTACAAACTTCATACGAATGGAAAGCAGTATGTGCACCGTGTCGTGTCAGCACAGCTCAAGTATGTACGAAGCAAGATGATGTGGTCATGGGCAGCAGTTCAAAGGGACAGCTGGTAAAAGCAGGAAATCACCTCACGAGGCAGAAAGACAGTTCCACAGACAACAGACAAGCAAGACGATGGAATGGAAGAGTGATGAATGCATTCAAGTTTGTGTGAAGGGAAATGCAGCAACCTTCCATCTGGCACCCACAGACCGTGTTCAGGAACACGCCCCAATAATAGCGACTCCCCAGTCTGACCTTCTGATCAATGACTGAGCAGGCCAGCTCACGGACAGCACCCAAGGTCATCTCATGTGGATCCAGTGCGACCGGCTCACGGGCCAATCCAATCTGTCAGGCAAAAGAAACAAAGAATCAAAAGATTACCCACACCATTTTCACGTCTCCGCCGCCTTCGCCACATCGTCCCGCCGCCGCCGCCTCCGCCACGTCGTCCCGCCGCCGCCGCCTCCGCCACGTCGTCCCGCCGCCGCCGCCTCCGCCACGTCGTCCCGCCGCCGCCGCCTCCCCCACGTCGTCCCGCCGCCGCCGCCTCCGCCTCCGCCACGTCGTCCCGCCGCCGCCTCCGCCACGTCGTCCCGCCGCCTCCGCCACGTCGACCCGCCGCCGTCGCCTCCGCCACGTCGACCCGCCGCCGTCGCCTCCGCCACGTCCCGCCACCTCCACCACGTCGTCCCGACGCCTCCGCCACGTCGTCCCGCCACTTCCACCACGTCGTCCCGACGCCTCCGCCACGTCGTCCCGCCGCCTCCGACACGTCGTCTCGACGCCTCCGCCACGTCGTCCCGCCGCCTCCGCCACGTCGTCTCGACGCCTCCGCCACGTCGTCCCGCCGCCTCCGCCACGTCGTCTCGACGCCTCCGCCACGTCGTCCCGCCGCCTCCGCCACGTCGTCCCGCCGCCTCCGCCACGTCGTCCCGCCGCCTCCGCCACGTCGTCCCGCCGCCTCCGCCACGTCGTCCCGCCGCCTCCGCCACGTCGTCCCGCCGCCACCGCCACGTCCTCCACGTCGCCCCGCCGCCGCCGCCACGTCGTCCCGCCGCCTCCGCCACGTCGTCCCGCCGCCTCCGCCACGTCGTCCCGCCGCCGCCGCCACGTCATCCATCACAGCCGGCCACCACCACGTCATCCGTCGCAGCCGCTGTCGCCACGTCATCCATCACAGCCGCCACGTCATCTGAGGCAGCTGCCGATAGGTCATCCATCGCAGTTGCCTCCGACACGTCGTCCGTCGCTGCTGCTGCCGCCGCCTCCGCAACGTCGTCCGTCGCTGCTGCTGCCGCCGCCACCTCCGCAACGTTGTCCGTCGCTGCTGCTGCCGCCGCCGCCTCCGCAACGTCGTCCGTCGCTGCTGCTGCCGCCGCCGCCTCCGCAACGTCGTCCGTCGCAGCTGCTGCCGCCGCCGCCTCCGCAACGTCGTCCGTCGCAGCTGCTGCCGCCGCCGCCTCCGCAACGTCGTCCGTCGCTGCAACGTCGTCCGTCGCTGCTGCTGCCGCCGCCGCCTCCGCAACGTCGTCCGTCGCTGCTGCTGCCGCCGCCGCCTCCGCAACGTCGTCCGTCGCTGCTGCTGCCGCCGCTGCCTCCGCAACGTCGTCCGTCGCTGCTGCTGCCGCCGCCGCCTCCGCAACGTCGTCCGTCGCTGCTGCCGCCGCCGCCGCCTCCGCAACGTCGTCCGTCTGCTGCTGCCGCCGCCGCCGCCTCCGCAACGTCGTCCGTCGCTGCTGCCGCCGCCGCCGCCTCCGCAACGTCGTCCGTTGCTGCTGCTGCCGCCGCCGCCTCCGCAACGTCGTCCGTCGCTGCTGCTGCCGCCGCCGCCGCCTCCGCAACGTCGTCCGTCGCTGCTGCTGCCGCCGCCGCCTCCGCAACGTCGTCCGTCGCTGCTGCCGCCGCCGCCGCCTCCGCAACGTCGTCCGTCGCTGCTGCCGCCGCCGCCGCCTCCGCAACGTCGTCCGTCGCTACTGCTGCCGCCGCCGCCCCCGCCGCCTCCGCAACGTCGTCCGTCGCTGCTGCTGCCGCCGCCGCCGCCTCCGCAACGTCGTCCGTCGCTGCTGCTGCCGCCGCCGCCGCCTCCGCAACGTCGTCCGTCGCTGCTGCTGCCGCCGCCGCCTCCGCAACGTCGTCCGTCGCTGCTGCTGCCGCCGCCGCCTCCGCAACGTCGTCCGTCGCTGCTGCTGCCGCCGCCGCCTCCGCAACGTCGTCCGTCGCTGCTGCTGCCGCCGCCGCCTCCGCAACGTCGTCCGTCGCTGCTGCTGCCGCCGCCGCCTCCGCAACGTCGTCCGTCGCTGCTGCCGCCGCCGCCGCCTCCGCAACGTCGTCCGTCGCTACTGCTGCCGCCGCCGCCGCCTCCGCAACGTCGTCCGTCGCTGCTGCTGCCGCCGCCGCCGCCTCCGCAACGTCGTCCGTCGCTGCTGCTGCCGCCGCCGCCTCCGCAACGTCGTCCGTCGCTGCTGCTGCCGCCGCCGCCTCCGCAACGTCGTCCGTCGCTGCTGCTGCCGCCGCCGCCTCCGCAACGTCGTCCGTCGCTGCTGCTGCCGCCGCAGCCTCCGCAACGTCGTCCGTCGCTGCTGCTGCCGCCGCAGCCTCCGCAACGTCGTCCGTCGCTGCTGCTGCCGCCGCCGCCTCCGCAACGTCGTCCGTCGCTGCTGCTGCCGCCGCCGCCTCCGCAACGTCGTCCGTCGCTGCTGCTGCCGCCGCCTCCGCAACGTCGTCCGTCGCTGCTGCTGCCGCCGCCTCCGCAATGTCGTCCGTCGCTGCTGCTGCCGCCGCCTCCGCAACGTCGTCCGTCGCTGCTGCTGCCGCCGCCTCCGCAACGTCGTCCGTCGCTGCTGCTGCCGCCGCCTCCGCAACATCGTCCGTCGCTGCTGCTGCCGCCGCCTCCGCAACGTCGTCCGTCGCTGCTGCTGCCGCCGCCGCCTCCGCAACGTCGTCCGTCGCTGCTGCTGCCGCCGCCGCCTCCGCAACGTCGTCCGTCGCTGCTGCTGCCACCGCCTCCGCAACGTCGTCCGTCGCTGCTGCTGCCACCGCCTCCGCAACGTCGTCCGTCGCTGCTGCTGCCGCCGCCTCCGCAACGTCGTCCGTCGCTGCTGCTGCTGCCGCCTCCGCAACGTCGTCCGTCGCTGCTGCTGCCGCCGCCTCCACAACGTCGTCCGTCTCTGCTGCTGATGCCGCCTCCGCAACGTCGTCCGTCGCTGCTGCTGATGCCGCCGCCGCCACATCGTCCGTCGCTGATGCCACAGCAGCCCGTACGAGTTTTCGGACACAGCAGCCCGTATGAGTTTTCGGACAAAGCAGCCCGCACGAGTTTTCGGACACAGCAGCCCGCACGACTTTTCGGACACAGCAGCCCGCACGACTTTTCGGACACAGCAGCCCGCACGAGTTTTCGGACAGAGCAATCCACACGAGTTTTCGGACGCAGCAGCCCGTATGAATTTTCGGACGCAGCAGCCCATACGAGTTTTCGGACACAGCAGCTCGTACGAGTTTTCGGACACAGCAGCTCGTACGAGTTTTCGGACACAGCAGTCTGCCCGAGTTTGAGGACAGCAGCCTGCACGAGTTTTCGGACGCAGCAGCACGTATCAATTTTTAGACACAGCAGCACGTACGAGTTTTCGGACACAGCAGCCCGTACGAGTTTTCAGACACAGCAGCCCGTACGAGTTTTCAGACACAGCAGCCCGTACGAGTTTGCGGACACAGCAGCCCGTACGAATTTTCGGACACACCAGCCCGTACGAGTTTTCGGACACACCAGCCCGTACGAGTTTTCGGACACACCAGCCCGTACGAGTTTTCGGACACAGCAGCCCGTACGAGTTTTCGGACACAGCAGCCCGTACGAGTTTTCGGACACACCAGCCCGTACGAGTTTTCGGACACAGCAGCCAGCACGAGTTTTCGGACATAGCAATCCAGACGAGTTTTCGGACACAGCAGCCCGTACCAATTTTCGGACACAGCAGCCCGTATGAGTTTTTGGACACAGCAGTCTGCACGAGTTTTTGGACGCAGCAGCTCGTACGAATTTTCGGACACAGCAGCCCGTACGAGTTTTCGGACACAGCAGCCCGTACGAGTTTTCGGACACAGCAGCCCGCACGAGTTTTCGGACACAGCAGCCCGCACGAGTTTTCGGACACAGCAGCCCGCACGAGTTTTTGGACATAGCAATCCACACGAGTTTTTGGACACAGCAGCACGTACAAATTTTCGGACACAGCAGTCTGCACGAGTTTTCGGACGTAGCAGCCCGCACGAATTTTCGGACGCAGAAACACGTACGAATTTTCCGACACAGCAGCCCGCACGAGTTTTTGGACAAAGCAATCCACACGAGTTTTCGGACGCAGCAGCACGAACGAGTTTTCGGACACAGCAGCGCGTATGAATTTTCGGACACAGCAGCCCGTACGAGTTTTCGGACACAGCAGCCCGTACGAGTTTTCGGACAAAGCAGCCCGCACGAGTTTTCGGACACAGCAGCCCGCACGAGTTTTCGGACAGAGCAATCCACACGAGTTTTCGGACGCAGCAGCCCGTATGAATTTTCGGACGCAGCAGCCCATACGAGTTTTCGGACACAGCAGCTCGTACGAGTTTTCGGACACAGCAGCTCGTACGAGTTTTCGGACACAGCAGTCTGCCCGAGTTTGAGGACAGCAGCCTGCACGAGTTTTCGGACGCAGCAGCACGTATCAATTTTTAGACACAGCAGCACGTACGAGTTTTCGGACACAGCAGCCCGTACGAGTTTTCAGACACAGCAGCCCGTACGAGTTTTCGGACACACCAGCCCGTACGAGTTTTCGGACACAGCAGCCCGTACGAGTTTTCGGACACACCAGCCCGTACGAGTTTTCGGACACACCAGCCCGTACGAGTTTGCGGACACAGCAGCCCGTACGAATTTTCGGACACACCAGCCCGTACGAGTTTTCGGACACACCAGCCCGTACGAGTTTTCGGACACACCAGCCCGTACGAGTTTTCGGACACACCAGCCCGTACGAGTTTTCGGACACAGCAGCCCGTACGAGTTTTCGGACACAGCAGCCCGTACGAGTTTTCGGACACACCAGCCCGTACGAGTTTTCGGACACAGCAGCCAGCACGAGTTTTCGGACATAGCAATCCAGACGAGTTTTCGGACACAGCAGCCCGTACCAATTTTCGGACACAGCAGCCCGTATGAATTTTTGGACACAGCAGTCTGCACGAGTTTTTGGACGCAGCAGCTCATACGAATTTTGACACAGCAGCCCGTACGAGTTTTCGGACACACCAGCCCGTACGAGTTTTCGGACACAGCAGCCCGTACGAGTTTTCGGACACAGCAGCCCGCACGAGTTTTCGGACACAGCAGCCCGCACGAGTTTTCGGACACAGCAGCCCGCACGAGTTTTTGGACATAGCAATCCACACGAGTTTTTGGACACAGCAGCACGTACAAATTTTCGGACGTAGCAGCCCGCACGAATTTTCGAACGCAGAAACACGTACGAATTTTCTGACAGCAGCCCGCACGAGTTTTTGGACAAAGCAATCCACACGAGTTTTCGGACGCAGCAGCACGAACGAGTTTTCGGACACAGCAGCGCGTATGAATTTTCGGACACAGCAGCCCGTACGAGTTTTCGGACACAGCAGCCCGTACGAGTTTTCGGACACAGCAGCCCGTACGAGTTTTCGGACACAGCAGCCCGTACGAGTTTTCGGACAAAGCAGCCCGCACGAGTTTTCGGACACAGCAGCCCGCACGAGTTTTCGGACACAGCAGCCCGCACGAGTTTTCGGACACAGCAGCCCGCACGTGTTTTCGGACACAGCAGCCCGCACGAGTTTTCGGACACGGCATGCCCGCACGAGTTTTCGGACACAGCAGCCCGCACGAGTTTTCGGACACGGCAGCCCGCACGAGTTTTCGGAAACAGCAGCCCGCACGAGTTTTCGGACACAGCAGCTCGCACGAGTTTTCGGACACAGCAGCCCGCACGAGTTTTCGGACACAGCAGCCCGCACGAGTTTTCGGACACAGCAGCCCGTACGAGTTTTCGGTCACAGCAGCCAGCACGTGTTTTCGGACATAGCAATCCAGACGAGTTTTCGGACACAGCAGCCCGTACCAATTTTCGGACACAGCAGCCCGTATGAGTTTTTGGACACAGCAGTCTGCACGAGTTTTTGGACGCAGCAGCTCGTACGAATTTTCGGACACAGCAGCCCGTACGAATTTTCGGACACACAAGCCCGTACGAGTTTTCGGACACACCAGCCCGTACGAGTTTTCGGACACAGCAGCCCGTACGAGTTTTCGGACACACCAGCCCGTACGAGTTTTCGGACACAGCAGCCCGTACGAGTTTTCGGTCACAGCAACCAGCACGAGTTTTCGGACATAGCAATCCAGACGAGTTTTCGGACACAGCAGCCCATACCAATTTTCAGACACAGCAGCCCGTATGAGTTTTTGGACACAGCAGTCTGCACGTGTTTTTGGACGCAGCAGCTCGTACGAATTTTCGGACACAGCAGCCCGTACGAATTTTCGGACACAAGCCCGTACGAGTTTTCGGACACACCAGCCCGTACGAGTTTGCGGACACAGCAGCCCGTACGAGTTTTCGGACACAGCAGCCCGTACGAGTTTTCGGACACACCAGCCCGTACGATTTTCGGACACAGCAGCCAGCACGAGTTTTTGGACAAAGCAATCCACAGGAGTTTTCGGACGCAGCAGCACGAACGAGTTTTCGGACACAGCAGCGCGTATGAATTTTCGGACACAGCAGCCCGTACGAGTTTTCGGACACAGCAGCCCGTACGAGTTTTCGGACACAGCAGCCCGTACGAGTTTTCGGACAAAGCAGCCCGCACGAGTTTTCGGACACAGCAGCCCGCACGAGTTTTCGGACACAGCAGCCCGCACGAGTTTTCGGACACAGCAGCCCGCACGAGTTTTCGGACACAGCAGCCCGCACGAGTTTTCGGACACAGCAATCCACACGAGGTTTCGGACACAGCAGCCTTCACACGGAAGAGATTTGTCTGACATGCCAGGTAAGGGCGGAACATCGGTTGATTGAAAAAGTCCATATTGAACATCTTGACGCTGTGGTTGGTTGGCAAGAGAGAAAAAAGCCAAGGACCCGGAACGAGAGAACAAATGAACCCTGGTGTGAAGTACCACATTCGCTGATGAACCATGTTATCGAATCGAAGTTACCTGTAAGGTGAAAGCGACACCTCCGATGGAAACTCGCGAAGCGACCGAGCCCGTCCGACTCGATGGAGCCGTGGAAACGGACGCACTGGCCGAGCTCAGCGAGCCGTTCACGTCTGGTGAACTAAAGCGGGTCAATCCTGGAGCGGAACCCGGGAAGTCCATGGTGTCGCCGCAACACTGAAGTGATGGAGCACACCTCGCATGCCGGCCTCGCGCCTCTCATCGTCACGTCCCACGACGGGAACGGCGCTCGGAGCCACGCCCACTCGCAAAACCAGGAGGGGTCGCCTGTTTACTCCGACAGAAGCCTCTGATTTCTCCTTTCGGGCCAACTGGGCGTGACCACGATGAACACGCACAGAGGTTGTTCAAACAAGCGCTTCGTGCTGTTGATGCCATCGCAGTACGTCGGCCCAAATTCAGGGTGACCCAAAAAGTTGGGCCCGGGATGAGTTTAACAACCTTCCGAGTTTTCATTGAACATGTTTCACTTGTCAGGTGGTGTGGACTGAGTTGAAGGCAAGTGTATCTGCCAAGTTTCGTGATTCTGTGACATTCCCACACCACGTCGTGGACACAAGAAGACAAGTCATTTCCTGTATTAAACAATCTGCGGACAAATTCGTTCGTGCAGACAAAGGTGCCTGTTCTGTGCAGTTTTTGCAATAAGGAATGTACCAAGCAAGTGTTACATTCAAGTTTGTGACACAAATTACACAGCATGGCACAGTGTCGACCATGAAAACACCAAACAGAGGAGGCCTCTCCATCCGAG
Organism: Eptatretus burgeri; assembly: GCF_056783735.1. Lineage (NCBI taxonomy): Eukaryota > Metazoa > Chordata > Myxini > Myxiniformes > Myxinidae > Eptatretus > Eptatretus burgeri. Next base: position 111,693,771 of record NC_140967.1, on the reverse strand, counting down.
CATGGCACAGTGTCGACCATGAAAACATCAAACGGAACAGGCCTCTCCATCCAAGCATGGCACAGTGTCCACCATGAAAACACCAAACGGAGGAGGCCTCTCCATCCAAGCATGGCACATTGTCCACCATGAAAACACCAAACGGAGGAGGCCTCTCCATCCAAGCATGGCACAGTGTCGACCATGAAAACACCAAACGGAGGAGGCCTCTCGAGCCGAGCATGGCACATTGTCCACCATGAAAACACCACACAGAGGAGGCCTCTCCATCCGAGCATGGCACAGTGTCGACCAGGAAAACACCAAACAGAAGAGGCTTCTCCATCCGAGCATGGCACAGCGTCGACCAGGAAAACACCAAACAGAGGAGGCCTCTCCATCCGAGCATGGCACATTGTCGACCAGGAAAACACCAAACAGAAGAGGCCTCCTCATCCGAGCATGGCACAGTGTCGACCATGAAAACACCACACAGAGGAGGCCTCTCCATCCGAGCATGGCACAGTGTCGACCATGAAAACACCAAACGGAGGAGGCTTCTCCAGCCGAGCATGGCACAGTGTCGACCATGAAAACACCAAACGGAACAGGCCTCTCCATCCGAGCATGGCACAGTGTCGACCATGAAAACACCAAACGGAGGAGGCCTCTTCAGCCGAGCATGGCACAGTGTCGACCTTGAAAACACCAAACGGAGGAGGCTTCTTTAGCCGAGCATGGCACAGTGTCGACCATGAAAACACCAAACGGAGGAGGCCTCTCCAGCCGAGCATGGCACAGTGTCGACGATTAATTCACCAAACAGAGGAGGCCTCTTTAGCCGAGCAGGGCACAGTGTCGACCATGAAAACACCAAACGGAGGAGGCCTCTTTAGCCGAGCATGGCACAGTGTCGACCATGAATTTACCAAACGGAGGAGGCCTCTCCATCCGAGCAGGGCACAGTGTCAACCATGAAAACACCAAACGGAGGAGGCCTCTTTAGCCGAGCAGGGCACAGTGTCGACCATGAAAACACCAAATGGAGGAGGCTTCTCGAGCCGAGCATGGCACAGTGTCGACGATTAATTCACCAAACGGAGGAGGCCTCTCTAGCCGAGCAGGGCACAGTGTCGACCATGAAAACACCAAACGGAGGAGGCCTCTTTCGCCGAGCAGGGCACAGTGTCGACCATGAAAACACCAAACGGAGGAGGCCTCTCTCGCCGAGCATGGCACAGTGTCGACCATGAAAACACCAAACGGAGGAGGCCTCTTTGGCCGAGCAAGGCACAGTGTCAAGCATGAATTCACCAAACAGAGGAGGCCTCTCCAGCCGAGCATGGCACAGTGTCGACCAGGAAAACACCAAACAGAAGAGGCCTCCTCATCCGAGCATGGCACAGTGTCGACCATGAAAACACCAAATGGAGGAGGCCTCTTTCGCCGAGCAGGGCACAGTGTCGACCATGAAAACACCAAACGGAGGAGGCCTCTCTCGCCGAGCATGGCACAGTGTCGACCATGAAAACACCAAACAGAGGAGGCCTCTCCAGCCGAGCATGGCACAGTGTCGACCAGGAAAACACCAAACAGAAGAGGCCTCCTCATCCGAGCATGACACAGTGTCGACCATGAAAACACCAAACGGAGGAGGCCTCTCTCGCCGAGCATGGCACAGTGTCGACCATGAATTCACCAAACGGAACAGGCCTCTCCATCCGAGCATGGCACTGTGTCGACCATGAAAACACCAAACGGAGGAGGCCTCTCCAACCGAGCATGGCACAGTGTCGACGATTAATTCACCAAACAGAGTAGGCCTCTCCATCCGAGCATGGCACAGTGTCGACCATGAAAACGCCAAACGGAGGAGGCCTCTCTCGCCGAGCATGGCACAGTGTCGACCATGAAAACACCAAACAGAGGAGGCCTCTCCAGCCGAGCATGGCACAGTGTCGACGATTAATTCACCAAACAGAGTAGGCCTCTCTAGCCGAGCAGGGCACAGTGTCGACCATGAAAACACCAAATGGAGGAGGCCACTTTAGCCGAGCAGGGCACAGTGTCGACCATGAAAACACCAAACGGAGGAAGCCTCTCCAGCCGAGCATGGCACAGTGTCCACCATGAAAACACCACACAGAGGAGGCCTCTCCATCCGAGCATGGCACAGTGTCGACCATGAAAACACCAAACGGAGGAGGCCTCTCCATCCGAGCATGGCACAGTGTCGACCATGAAAACACCAAACGGAGGAGGCCTCTCCATCCGAGCATGGCACATTGTCGACCATGAATTCACCAAAGGGAGGAAGCCTCTCTAGCCGAGCATGGCACAGTGTCCACCATGAAAACACTACACAGAGGAGGCCTCTCCATCCGAGCATGGCACAGTGTCGACCATGAAAACACCAAACGGAGGAGGCTTCTCTAGCCGAGCATGGCACAGTGTTGACCATGAATTCACCAAACGGAGGAGGCCTCTCCAGCCGAGCATGACACAGTGTCGACCATGAATTCACCAAACGGAGGAGGCCTCTCCAGCCGAGCATGGCACAGTGTCGACCATGAAAACACCAAACTGAGGAGGCTTCTCTCGCCGAGCATGGCACAGTGTCGACCATGAAAACACCAAACGGAGGAGGCCTCTCGAGCCGAGCATGGCACAGTGTCGACCATGAAAACACCAAACGGAGGAGGCCTCTCCAACCGAGCATGGCACAGTGTCGACGATTAATTCACCAAACAGAGTAGGCCTCTCCATCCGAGCATGGCACAGTGTCGACCATGAAAACGCCAAACGGAGGAGGCCTATCTCGCCGAGCATGGCACAGTGTCGACCATGAAAACACCAAACAGAGGAGGCCTCTCCAGGCGAGCATGGCACAGTGTCGACGATTAATTCACCAAACAGAGTAGGCCTCTCTAGCAGAGCAGGGCACAGTGTCGACCATGAAAACACCAAACGGAGGAGGCCTCTCTCGCCGAGCATGGCACAGTGTCGACCATGAAAACACCAAACGGAGGAGGCTTCTCTAGCCGAGCATGGCACAGTGTCGACGATTAATTCACCAAACAGAGGAGGCCTCTCTCGCCGAGCAGGGCACAGTATCGACCATGAAAACACCAAACGGAGGAGGCCTCTCCAGCCGAGCAGGGCACAGTGTCGACCATGAAAACACCAAACGGAGGAGGCCTCTCTCGCCGAGCATGGCACAGTGTCGACCATGAAAACACCAAACGGAGGAGGCTTCTCTAGCCGAGCATGGCACAGTGTCGACCATGAAAACACCAAACGGAACAGGCCTCTCCATCCAAGCATGGCACAGTGTCGACCATGAAAACACCAAACGGAGGAGGCCTCTCGAGCCGAGCATGGCACATTGTCCACCATGAAAACACCACACAGAGGAGGCCTCTCCATCCGAGCATGGCACAGTGTCGACCAGGAAAACACCAAACAGAAGAGGCTTCTCCATCCGAGCATGGCACAGCGTCGACCAGGAAAACACCAAACAGAGGAGGCCTCTCCATCCGAGCATGGCACATTGTCGACCAGGAAAACACCAAACAGAAGAGGCCTCCTCATCCGAGCATGGCACAGTGTCGACCATGAAAACACCACACAGAGGAGGCCTCTCCATCCGAGCATGGCACAGTGTCGACCATGAAAACACCAAACGGAGGAGGCTTCTCCAGCCGAGCATGGCACAGTGTCGACCATGAAAACACCAAACGGAACAGGCCTCTCCATCCGAGCATGGCACAGTGTCGACCATGAAAACACCAAACGGAGGAGGCCTCTTCAGCCGAGCATGGCACAGTGTCGACCTTGAAAACACCAAACGGAGGAGGCTTCTTTAGCCGAGCATGGCACAGTGTCGACCATGAAAACACCAAACGGAGGAGGCCTCTCCAGCCGAGCATGGCACAGTGTCGACGATTAATTCACCAAACAGAGGAGGCCTCTTTAGCCGAGCAGGGCACAGTGTCGACCATGAAAACACCAAACGGAGGAGGCCTCTTTAGCCGAGCATGGCACAGTGTCGACCATGAATTTACCAAACGGAGGAGGCCTCTCCAGCCAAGCATGGCACAGTGTCGACCATGAAAACACCAAACGGAGGAGGCCTCTTTAGCCGAGCAGGGCACAGTGTCGACCATGAAAACACCAAATGGAGGAGGCTTCTCGAGCCGAGCATGGCACAGTGTCGACGATTAATTCACCAAACGGAGGAGGCCTCTCTAGCCGAGCAGGGCACAGTGTCGACCATGAAAACACCAAACGGAGGAGGCCTCTTTCGCCGAGCAGGGCACAGTGTCGACCATGAAAACACCAAACGGAGGAGGCCTCTCTCGCCGAGCATGGCACAGTGTCGACCATGAAAACACCAAACGGAGGAGGCCTCTTTGGCCGAGCAAGGCACAGTGTCAACCATGAATTCACCAAACAGAGGAGGCCTCTCCAGCCGAGCATGGCACAGTGTCGACCAGGAAAACACCAAACAGAAGAGGCCTCCTCATCCGAGCATGGCACAGTGTCGACCATGAAAACACCAAATGGAGGAGGCCTCTTTCGCCGAGCAGGGCACAGTGTCGACCATGAAAACACCAAACGGAGGAGGCCTCTCTCGCCGAGCATGGCACAGTGTCGACCATGAAAACACCAAACGGAGGAGGCCTCTCCAGCCGAGCATGGCACAGTGTCGACCATGAATTCACCAAACGGAGGAGGCCTCTTTAGCCGAGCAGGGCACAGTGTCGACCATGAAAACACCAAACGGAGGAGGCTTCTCTAGCCGAGCATGGCACAGTGTCGACCATGAATTAACCAAACGGAGGAGGCCTCTTTTGCCGAGCATGGCACAGTGTCCACCATGAAAACACCACACAGAGGAGGCCTCTCCATCCGAGCATGGCACAGTGTCGACCATGAAAACACCAAACGGAACAGGCCTCTCCATCCGAGCATGGCACAGTGTCGACCATGAAAACACCAAACAGAGGAGGCCTCTCTCGCCGAGCATGGCACAGTGTCGACCATGAAAACACCAAACGGAGGAGGCTTCTCTAGCCGAGCATGGCACAGTGTTGACCATGAATTCACCAAACGGAGGAGGCCTCTCCAGCCGAGCATGGCACAGTGTCGACCATGAAAACACCAAACTGAGGAGGCTTCTCTAGCCGAGCATGGCACAGTGTCGACCATGAAAACACCAAACGGAGGAGGCCTCTCCAGCCGAGCATGGCACAGTGTCGACCATGAAAACACCAAACTGAGGAGGCTTCTCTAGCCGAGCATGGCACAGTGTCGACCATGAAAACACCAAACGGAGGAGGACTCTCTAGCCGAGCATGGCACAGTGTCGACCATGAATTAACCAAATGGAGGAGGCCTCTCTCGGAGAGCATGGCACAGTGTCAACCATGAATTCACCAAATGGAACAGTCCTCTCCATCCGAGCATGGCACATTGTCGACCATGAATTCACCAAATGGAACAGTCCTCTCCATCCGAGCATGGCACAGTGTCGACCATGAAAACACCAAACGGAGGAGGCCTCTCTCGCCGAGCATGGCACAGTGTCGACCATGAAAACACCAAACGGAGGAGGCTTCTCTAGCCGAGCATGGCACAGTGTCGACGATTAATTCACCAAACAGAGGAGGCCTCTCTCGCCGAGAAAGGCACAGTGTCAACCATGAATTCACCAAACAGAGGAGGCCTCTCCAGCCGAGCATGGCACAGTGTCAACGATTAATTCACCAAACGGAGGAGGCCTCTTTGGCCAAGAAAGGCACAGTGTCAACCATGAATTCACCAAACAGAGGAGGCCTCTCCAGCCGAGCATGGCACAGTGTCGACCAGGAAAACACCAAACAGAAGAGGCCTCCTCATCCGAGCATGGCACAGTGTCGACCATGAAAACACCAAACGGAGGAGGCCTCTCTCGCCGAGCATGGCACAGTGTCGACCATGAATTCACCAAACGGAACAGGCCTCTCCATCCGAGCATGGCACTGTGTCGACCATGAAAACACCAAACGGAGGAGGCCTCTCCAACCGAGCATGGCACAGTGTCGACGATTAATTCACCAAACAGAGTAGGCCTCTCCATCCGAGCATGGCACAGTGTCGACCATGAAAACGCCAAACGGAGGAGGCCTCTCGCCGAGCATGGCACAGTGTCGACCATGAAAACACCAAACAGAGGAGGCCTCTCCAGCCGAGCATGGCACAGTGTCGACGATTAATTCACCAAACAGAGTAGGCCTCTCTAGCCGAGCAGGGCACAGTGTCGACCATGAAAACACCAAATGGAGGAGGCCACTTTAGCCGAGCAGGGCACAGTGTCGACCATGAAAACACCAAACGGAGGAAGCCTCTCCAGCCGAGCATGGCACAGTGTCCACCATGAAAACACCACACAGAGGAGGCCTCTCCATCCGAGCATGGCACAGTGTCGACCATGAAAACACCAAACGGAGGAGGCCTCTCCATCCGAGCATGGCACATTGTCGACCATGAATTCACCAAAGGGAGGAAGCCTCTCTAGCCGAGCATGGCACAGTGTCCACCATGAAAACACTACACAGAGGAGGCCTCTCCATCCGAGCATGGCACAGTGTCGACCATGAAAACACCAAACGGAGGAGGCTTCTCTAGCCGAGCATGGCACAGTGTTGACCATGAATTCACCAAACGGAGGAGGCCTCTCCAGCCGAGCATGACACAGTGTCGACCATGAATTCACCAAACGGAGGAGGCCTCTCCAGCCGAGCATGGCACAGTGTCGACCATGAAAACACCAAACTGAGGAGGCTTCTCTCGCCGAGCATGGCACAGTGTCGACCATGAAAACACCAAACGGAGGAGGCCTCTCGAGCCGAGCATGGCACAGTGTCGACCATGAAAACACCAAACGGAGGAGGCCTCTCCAACCGAGCATGGCACAGTGTCGACGATTAATTCACCAAACAGAGTAGGCCTCTCCATCCGAGCATGGCACAGTGTCGACCATGAAAACGCCAAACGGAGGAGGCCTATCTCGCCGAGCATGGCACAGTGTCGACCATGAAAACACCAAACAGAGGAGGCCTCTCCAGGCGAGCATGGCACAGTGTCGACGATTAATTCACCAAACAGAGTAGGCCTCTCTAGCAGAGCAGGGCACAGTGTCGACCATGAAAACACCAAACGGAGGAGGCCTCTCTCGCCGAGCATGGCACAGTGTCGACCATGAAAACACCAAACGGAGGAGGCTTCTCTAGCCGAGCATGGCACAGTGTCGACGATTAATTCACCAAACAGAGGAGGCCTCTCTCGCCGAGCAGGGCACAGTATCGACCATGAAAACACCAAACGGAGGAGGCCTCTCCAGCCGAGCAGGGCACAGTGTCGACCATGAAAACACCAAACGGAGGAGGCCTCTCTCGCCGAGCATGGCACAGTGTCGACCATGAAAACACCAAACGGAGGAGGCTTCTCTAGCCGAGCATGGCACAGTGTCGACGATTAATTCACCAAACAGAGGAGGCCTCTCTCGCCGAGCAAGGCACAGTGTCAACCATGAATTCACCAAACAGAGGAGGCCTCTCCAGCTGAGCATGGCACAGTGTCGACCAGGAAAACACCAAACAGAAGAGGCCTCCTCATCCGAGCATGGCACAGTGTCGACCATGAAAACACCAAACGGAGGAGGCCTCTTTCGCCGAGCATGGCACAGTGTCGACCATGAATTCACCAAACGGAACAGGCCTCTCCAGCCGAGCATGGCACAGTGTCGACCATGAAAACACCAAACGGAGGAGGCTTCTCCAGCCGAGCATGGCACAGTGTTGACCATGAATTAACCAAATGGAGGAGGCCTCTCTCGCCGAGCATGGCACATTGTCGACCAGGAAAACACCAAACGGAAGAGGCCTCTCCATCCAAGCATGGCACAGTGTCCACCATGAAAACACCAAACGGAGGAGGCCTCTCTCGCCGAGCATGGCACATTGTCCACCATGAAAACACCACACAGAGGAGGCCTCTCCATCCGAGCATGGCACAGTGTCGACCAGGAAAACACCAAACAGAAGAGGCCTCTCCATCCGAGCATGGCACAGCGTCGACCAGGAAAACACCAAACAGAGGAGGCCTCTCCATCCGAGTATGGCACATTATCGACCAGGAAAACACCAAACAGAAGAGGCCTCCTCATCCGAGCATGGCACAGTGTCGACCATGAAAACACCACACAGAGGAGGCCTCTCCATCCGAGCATGGCACAGTGTCGACCATGAAAACACCAAACGGAGGAGGCTTCTCCAGCCGAGCATGGCACAGTGTTGACCATGAATTAACCAAACGGAGGAGGCCTCTCCATCCGAGCATGGCACAGTGTCGACCATGAAAACACCAAACGGAACAGGCCTCTCCATCCGAGCATGGCACAGTGTCGACCATGAAAACACCAAACAGAGGAGGCCTCTCTGGCCAAGCAGGGCACAGTGTCGACCATGAAAACACCAAACGGAGGAGGCCTCTTTAGCCGAGCAGGGCACAGTGTCGACCATGAATTTACCAAACGGAGGAGGCCTCTCCAGCCAAGCATGGCACAGTGTCGACCTTGAAAACACCAAACGGAGGAGGCCTCTTTAGCCGAGCAGGGCACAGTGTCGACCATGAAAACACCAAACGGAGGAGGCTTCTCTAGCCGAGCATGGCACAGTGTCGACCATGAAAACACCAAATGGAGGAGGCTTCTCGAGCCGAGCATGGCACAGTGTCGACGATTAATTCACCAAACGGAGGAGGCCTCTCTAGCCGAGCAGGGCACAGTGTCGACCATGAAAACACCAAACAGAGGAGGCCTCTTTAGCCGAGCATGGCACAGTGTCGACCATGAAAACACCAAAAGGAGGAGGCCTCTTTCGCCGAGCATGGCACAGTATTGACCATGAATTAACCAAATGGAGGAGGCCTCTCTCGGAGAGCATGGCACAGTGTCAACCATGAATTCACCAAATGGAACAGTCCTCTCCATCCGAGCATGGCACATTGTCGACCATGAATTCACCAAATGGAACAGTCCTCTCCATCCGAGCATGGCACAGTGTCGACCATGAAAACACCAAACGGAGGAGGCCTCTCTCGCCGAGCATGGCACAGTGTCGACCATGAAAACACCAAACGGAGGAGGCTTCTCTAGCCGAGCATGGCACAGTGTCGACGATTAATTCACCAAACAGAGGAGGCCTCTCTCGCCGAGAAAGGCACAGTGTCAACCATGAATTCACCAAACAGAGGAGGCCTCTCCAGCCGAGCATGGCACAGTGTCAACGATTAATTCACCAAACGGAGGAGGCCTCTTTGGCCAAGAAAGGCACAGTGTCAACCATGAATTCACCAAACAGAGGAGGCCTCTCCAGCCGAGCATGGCACAGTGTCGACCAGGAAAACACCAAACAGAAGAGGCCTCCTCATCCGAGCATGGCACAGTGTCGACCATGAAAACACCAAACGGAGGAGGCCTCTCTCGCCGAGCATGGCACAGTGTCGACCATGAATTCACCAAACGGAACAGGCCTCTCCATCCGAGCATGGCACTGTGTCGACCATGAAAACACCAAACGGAGGAGGCCTCTCTCGCCGAGCATGGCACAGTGTCGACCATGAAAACACCAAACGGAGGAGGCCTCTCCAACCGAGCATGGCACAGTGTCGACGATTAATTCACCAAACAGAGTAGGCCTCTCCATCCGAGCATGGCACAGTGTCGACCATGAAAACGCCAAACGGAGGAGGCCTCTCTCGCCGAGCATGGCACAGTGTCGACCATGAAAACACCAAACAGAGGAGGCCTCTCCAGCCGAGCATGGCACAGTGTCGACGATTAATTCACCAAACAGAGTAGGCCTCTCTAGCCGAGCAGGGCACAGTGTCGACCATGAAAACACCAAACGGAGGAAGCCTCTCTCGCCGAGCATGGCACAGTGTCCACCATGAAAACACCAAACGGAGGAGGCCTCTCCATCCGAGCATGGCACAGTGTCGACCATGAAAACACCAAACGGAGGAGGCCTCTCCATCCGAGCATGGCACAGTGTCGACCATGAAAACACCAAACGGAGGAGGCCTCTCCATCCGAGCATGGCACATTGTCGACCATGAATTCACCAAAGGGAGGAGGCCTCTCTAGCCGAGCATGGCACAGTGTCCACCATGAAAACACCACACAGAGGAGGCCTCTCCATCCGAGCATGGCACAGTGTCGACCATGAAAACACCAAACGGAGGAGGCTTCTCTAGCCGAGCATGGCACAGTGTTGACCATGAATTCACCAAACGGAGGAGGCCTCTCCAGCCGAGCATGACACAGTGTCGACCATGAATTCACCAAACGGAGGAGGCCTCTCCAGCCGAGCATGGCACAGTGTCGACCATGAAAACACCAAACTGAGGAGGCTTCTCTAGCCGAGCATGGCACAGTGTCGACCATGAAAACACCAAACGGAGGAGGCCTCTCTAGCCGAGCATGGCACAGTGTCGACCATGAAAACACCAAACGGAGGAGGCCTCTCCAACCGAGCATGGCACAGTGTCGACGATTGATTCACCAAACAGAGTAGGCCTCTCCATCCGAGCATGGCACAGTGTCGACCATGAAAACGCCAAACGGAGGAGGCCTCTCTCGCCGAGCATGGCACAGTGTCGACCATGAAAACACCAAACAGAGGAGGCCTCTCCAGGCGAGCATGGCACAGTGTCGACGATTAATTCACCAAACAGAGTTGGCCTCTCTAGCCGAGCAGGGCACAGTGTCGACCATGAAAACACCAAACGGAGGAGGCCTCTCTCGCCGAGCATGGCACAGTGTCGACCATGAAAACACCAAACGGAGGAGGCTTCTCTAGCCGAGCATGGCACAGTGTCGACGATTAATTCACCAAACAGAGGAGGCCTCTCTCGCCGAGCAAGGCACAGTATCGACCATGAAAACACCAAACGGAGGAGGCCTCTCTCGCCGAGCAGGGCACAGTGTCGACCATGAAAACACCAAACGGAGGAGGCTTCTCTAGCCGAGCATGGCACAGTGTCGACGATTAATTCACCAAACAGAGGAGGCCTCTCCAGCCGAGCATGGCACAGTGTCGACCAGGAAAACACCAAACAGAAGAGGCCTCCTCATCCGAGCATGGCACAGTGTCGACCATGAAAACACCAAACGGAGGAGGCCTCTTTCGCCGAGCATGGCACAGTGTCGACCATGAATTCACCAAACGGAACAGGCCTCTCCAGCCGAGCATGGCACAGTGTCGACCATGAAAACACCAAACGGAGGAGGCTTCTCCAGCCGAGCATGGCACAGTGTTGACCATGAATTAACCAAATGGAGGAGGCCTCTCTCGCCGAGCATGGCACATTGTCGACCAGGAAAACACCAAACGGAAGAGGCCTCTCCATCCAAGCATGGCACAGTGTCCACCATGAAAACACCAAACAGAGGAGGCCTCTCCATCCAAGCATGGCACAGTGTCCACCATGAAAACACCAAACGGAGGAGGCCTCTCTCGCCGAGCATGGCACATTGTCCACCATGAAAACACCACACAGAGGAGGCCTCTCCATCCGAGCATGGCACAGTGTCGACCAGGAAAACACCAAACAGAAGAGGCCTCCTCATCCGAGCATGGCACAGTGTCGACCATGAAAACACCACACAGAGGAGGCCTCTCCATCCGAGCATGGCACAGTGTCGACCATGAAAACACCAAACGGAGGAGGCTTCTCCAGCCGAGCATGGCACAGTGTCGACCATGAAAACACCAAACGGAGGAGGCCTCTTTAGCCGAGCAGGGCACAGTGTCGACCATGAAAACACCAAACGGAGGAGGCTTCTCAAGCCGAGCATGGCACAGTGTCGACAATGAATTCACCAAACGGAGGAGGCCTCTCCATCCGAGCATGGCACAGTGTCGACCAGGAAAACACCAAACGGAACAGGCCTCTCCATCCGAGCATGGCACAGTGTCGACCATGAAAACACCAAACAGAGGAGGCCTCTCTAGCCAAGCAGGGCACAGTGTCGACCATGAAAACACCAAACGGAGGAGGCCTCTTTAGCCGAGCATGGCACAGTGTCGACCATGAATTTACCAAACGGAGGAGGCCTCTCCAGCCAAGCATGGCACAGTGTCGACCATGAAAACACCAAACGGAGGAGGCCTCTCCAGCCGAGCATGGCACATTGTCGACCATGAAAACACCAAACGGAGGAGGCCTCTTTAGCCGAGCATGGCACAGTGTCGACGATTAATTCACCAAACGGAGGAGGCCTCTTTAGCCGAGCAGGGCACAGTGTCGACCATGAAAACACCAAACGGAGGAGGCCTCTTTAGCCGAGCATGGCACAGTGTCGACCATGAATTTACCAAACGGAGGAGGCCTCTCCAGCCGAGCATGGCACATTGTCGACCATGAAAACACCAAACGGAGGAGGCTTCTCTAGCCGAGCATGGCACAGTGTTGACGATTAATTCACCAAACAGAGGAGGCCTCTCTAGCCGAGCAAGGCACAGTGTCAACCATGAAAACACCAAACGGAGGAGGCCTCTTGAGCCGAGCATGGCACAGTGTCGACCATGAAAACACCAAATGGAGGAGGCCTCTTTAGCCGAGCAGGGCACAGTGTCGACCATGAAAACACCAAACGGAGGAGGCCTCTCTCGCCGAGCATGGCACAGTGTCGACCATGAAAACACCAAACGGAGGAGGCCTCTTTGGCCGAGCAAGGCACAGTGTCAACCATGAATTCACCAAACAGCGGAGGCCTCTCCAGCCGAGCATGGCACAGTGTCGACCAGGAAAACACCAAACAGAAGAGGCCTCCTCATCCGTGCATGGCACAGTGTCGACCATGAATTCACCAAACGGAGGAGGCCTCTCCAGCCGAGCATGGCACAGTGTCGACCATGAATTCACCAAACGGAGGAGGCCTCTCCAGCCGAGCATGGCACAGTGTCGACCATGAATTCACCAAACGGAGGAGGCCTCTCCAGCCGAGCATGGCACAGTGTCGACCATGAATTCACCAAACGGAGGAGGCCTCTCCAGCCGAGCATGGCACAGTGTTGACCATGAAAACACCAAACAGAAGAGGCCTCCTCATCCGAGCATGGCACAGTGTCGACCATGAAAACACCAAACGGAGGAGGCTTCTCTAGCCGAGCATGGCACAGTGTTGACCATGAATTCACCAAATGGAACAGGCCTCGCCAGCCGAGCATGGCACAGTGTCGACCATGAAAACACCAAACGGAGGAGGCTTCTCCAGCCGAGCATGGCACAGTGTTGACCATGAATTAACCAAATGGAGGAGGCCTCTCTCGCCGAGCATGGCACAGTGTCACCCATGAATTCACCAAACAGAGGAGGCCTCTCTAGCCGAGCATGGCACATTGTCGAACAGGAAAACACCAAACAGAAGAGGCCTCCTCATCCGAGCATGGCACAGTGTCGACCATGAAAACACCAAACGGAGGAGGCCTCTCTCGCCGAGCATGGCACAGTGTCGACCATGAATTCACCAAACGGAACAGGCCTCGCCAGCCGAGCATGGCACAGTGTCGACCATGAAAACACCAAACGGAGGAGGCTTCTCTAGCCGAGCATGGCACAGTGTCGACCATGAAAACACCAAACGGAGGAGGCTTCTCTAGCCGAGCATGGCACAGTGTTGACCATGAATTCACCAAATGGAACAGGCCTCGCCAGCCGTGCATGGCACAGTGTCGACCATGAAAACACCAAACGGAGGAGGCTTCTCTAGCCGAGCATGGCACAGTGTTGACCATGAATTAATCAAATGGAGGAGGCCTCTCTCGCCGAGCATGGCACAGTGTCACCCATGAATTCACCAAACAGAGGAGGCCTCTCTAGCCGAGCATGGCACATTGTCGAACAGGAAAACACCAAACAGAAGAGGCCTCCTCATCCGAGCATGGCACAGTGTCGACCATGAAAACACCAAACGGAGGAGGCCTCTCCAGCCAAGCATGGCACAGTGTCGACCATGAATTTACCAAACGGAGGAGGCCTCTTTAGCCGAGCAGGGCACAGTGTCGACCATGAAAACACCAAACGGAGGAGGCCTCTCTCGCCGAGCATGGCACAGTGTCGACCATGAAAACACCAAATGGAGGAGGCCTCTTTAGCCGAGCAGGGCACAGTGTCGACCATGAAAACACCAAACGGAGGAGGCCTCTCTCGCCGAGCATGGCACAGTGTCGACCATGAAAACACCAAACGGAGGAGGCCTCTCTCGCCGAGCATGGCACAGTGTCGACCATGAAAACACCAAATGGAGGAGGCCTCTTTAGCCGAGCATGGAACAGTGTCGACCATGAAAACACCAAATGGAGGAGGCCTCTCTCGCCGAGCAGGGCACAGTATCGACCATGAAAACACCAAACGGAGGAGGCCTCTCTCGCCGAGCAGGGCACAGTGTCGACCATGAAAACACCAAACGGAGGAGGCCTCTCTCGCCGAGCATGGCACAGTGTCGACCATGAAAACACCAAACGGAGGAGGCTTCTCTAGCCGAGCATGGCACAGTGTCGACGATTAATTCACCAAACAGAGGAGGCCTCTCTCGCCGAGCTAGGCACAGTGTCAACCATGAATTCACCAAACAGAGGAGGCCTCTCCAGCCGAGCATGGCACAGTGTCGACCAGGAAAACACCAAACAGAAGAGGCCTCCTCATCCGAGCATGGCACAGTGTCGACCATGAAAACACCAAACGGAGGAGGCCTCTTTCGCCGAGCATGGCACAGTGTCGACCATGAATTCACCAAACGGAACAGGCCTCTCCAGCCGAGCATGGCACAGTGTCGACCATGAAAACACCAAACGGAGGAGGCTTCTCCAGCCGAGCATGGCACAGTGTTGACCATGAATTAACCAAATGGAGGAGGCCTCTCTCGCCGAGCATGGCACATTGTCGACCAGGAAAACACCAAACGGAAGAGGCCTCTCCATCCAAGCATGGCACAGTGTCCACCATGAAAACACCAAACAGAGGAGGCCTCTCCATCCAAGCATGGCACAGTGTCCACCATGAAAACACCAAACGGAGGAGGCCTCTCCATCCAAGCATGGCACAGTGTCCACCATGAAAACACCAAACGGAGGAGGCCTCTCTCGCCGAGCATGGCACATTGTCCACCATGAAAACACCAAACGGAGGAGGCCTCTCCATCCGAGCATGGCACAGTGTCGACCATGAAAACACCAAACGGAGGAGGCCTCTCTAGCCGAGCAGGGCACAGTGTCGACCATGAAAACACCAAACGGAGGAGGCCGCTTTCGCCGAGCATGGCACAGTGTCGACCATGAAAACACCAAACGGAGCAGGCCTCTCCATCCGAGCATGGCACAGTGTCGACCATGAAAACACCAAACGGAGGAGGCCTCTCTCGCCGAGCATGGCACAGTGTCGACCATGAAAACACCAAACGGAGGAGGCCTCTTTAGCCGAGCATGGCACAGTGTCGACCATGAATTTACCAAATGGAGGAGGCCTCTCCATCCGAGCATGGCACAGTGTCGACCATGAAAACACCAAACGGAGGAGGCCTCTCTCGCCGAGCAGGGCACAGTATCGACCATGAAAACACCAAACGGAGGAGGCCTCTCCAGCCGAGCAGGGCACAGTGTCGACCATGAAAACACCAAACGGAGGAGGCCTCTCTCGCCGAGCATGGCACAGTGTCGACCATGAAAACACCAAACGGAGGAGGCTTCTCTAGCCGAGCATGGCACAGTGTCGACGATTAATTCACCAAACAGAGGAGGCCTCTCTCGCCGAGCAAGGCACAGTGTCAACCATGAATTCACCAAACAGAGGAGGCCTCTCCAGCCGAGCATGGCACAGTGTCGACCAGGAAAACACCAAACAGAAGAGGCCTCCTCATCCGAGCATGGCACAGTGTCGACCATGAAAACACCAAACGGAGGAGGCCTCTTTCGCCGAGCATGGCACAGTGTCGACCATGAATTCACCAAACGGAACAGGCCTCTCCAGCCGAGCATGGCACAGTGTCGACCATGAAAACACCAAACGGAGGAGGCTTCTCCAGCCGAGCATGGCACAGTGTTGACCATGAATTAACCAAATGGAGGAGGCCTCTCTCGCCGAGCATGGCACATTGTCGACCAGGAAAACACCAAACGGAAGAGGCCTCTCCATCCAAGCATGGCACAGTGTCCACCATGAAAACACCAAACAGAGGAGGCCTCTCCATCCAAGCATGGCACAGTGTCCACCATGAAAACACCAAACGGAGGAGGCCTCTCCATCCAAGCATGGCACAGTGTCCACCATGAAAACACCAAACGGAGGAGGCCTCTCTCGCCGAGCATGGCACATTGTCCACCATGAAAACACCACACAGAGGAGGCCTCTCCATCCGAGCATGGCACAGTGTCGACCAGGAAAACACCAAACAGAAGAGGCCTCTCCATCCGAGCATGGCACAGCGTCGACCAGGAAAACACCAAACAGAGGAGGCCTCTCCATCCGAGTATGGCACATTATCGACCAGGAAAACACCAAACAGAAGAGGCCTCCTCATCCGAGCATGGCACAGTGTCGACCATGAAAACACCACACAGAGGAGGCCTCTCCATCCGAGCATGGCACAGTGTCGACCATGAAAACACCAAACGGAGGAGGCTTCTCCAGCCGAGCATGGCACAGTGTTGACCATGAATTAACCAAACGGAGGAGGCCTCTCCATCCGAGCATGGCACAGTGTCGACCATGAAAACACCAAACGGAACAGGCCTCTCCATCCGAGCATGGCACAGTGTCGACCATGAAAACACCAAACAGAGGAGGCCTCTCTAGCCAAGCAGGGCACAGTGTCGACCATGAAAACACCAAACGGATGAGGCCTCTTTTGCCGAGCAGGGCACAGTGTCGACCATGAAAACACCAAATGGAGGAGGCTTCTCGAGCCGAGCATGGCACAGTGTCGACGATTAATTCACCAAACGGAGGAGGCCTCTCCAGCCGAGCAGGGCACAGTGTCGACCATGAAAACACCAAACGGAGGAGGCCTCTTTAGCCGAGCATGGCACAGTGTCGACCATGAAAACACCAAACGGAGGAGGCCTCTTTCGCCGAGCAGGGCACAGTGTCGACCATGAAAACACCAAACGGAGGAGGCCTCTCTCGCCGAGCATGGCACAGTGTCGACCATGAAAACACCAAACGGAGGAGGCCTCTTTGGCCGAGCAAGGCACAGTGTCAACCATGAATTCACCAAACAGAGGAGGCCTCTCCAGCCGAGCATGGCACAGTGTCGACCAGGAAAACACCAAACAGAAGAGGCCTCCTCATCCGAGCATGGCACAGTGTCGACCATGAAAACACCAAACGGAGGAGGCCTCTCCATCCGAGCATGGCACAGTGTCGACCATGAATTCACCAAACGGAGGAGGCCTCTCCAGCCGAGCATGGCACAGTGTTGACCATGAAAACACCAAACAGAAGAGGCCTCCTCATCCGAGCATGGCACAGTGTCGACCATGAAAACACCAAACGGAGGAGGCTTCTCTAGCCGAGCATGGCACAGTGTTGACCATGAATTCACCAAATGGAACAGGCCTCGCCAGCCGAGCATGGCACAGTGTCGACCATGAAAACACCAAACGGAGGAGGCTTCTCTAGCCGAGCATGGCACAGTGTTGACCATGAATTAACCAAATGGAGGAGGCCTCTCTCGCCGAGCATGGCACAGTGTCACCCATGAATTCACCAAACAGAGGAGGCCTCTCTAGCCGAGCATGGCACATTGTCGAACAGGAAAACACCAAACAGAAGAGGCCTCCTCATCCGAGCATGGCACAGTGTCGACCATGAAAACACCAAACGGAGGAGGCCTCTCTCGCCGAGCATGGCACAGTGTCGACCATGAATTCACCAAACGGAACAGGCCTCGCCAGCCGAGCATGGCACAGTGTCGACCATGAAAACACCAAACGGAGGAGGCTTCTCTAGCCGAGCATGGCACAGTGTCGACCATGAAAACACCAAACGGAGGAGGCTTCTCTAGCCGAGCATAGCACAGTGTCGACCATGAAAACACCAAATGGAGGAGGCCTCTCTCGCCGAGCATGGCACAGTGTCACCCATGAATTCACCAAACAGAGGAGGCCTCTCGAGCCGAGCATGGCACAGTGTCGACCAGGAAAACACCAAACAGAAGAGGCCTCCTCATCCGAGCATGGCACAGTGTCGACCATGAAAACACCAAACGGAGGAGGCCTCTCTCGCCGAGCATGGCACAGTGTCGACCATGAAAACACCAAACGGAGGAGGCTTCTCTAGCCGAGCATGGCACAGTGTCGACCATGAATTAACCAAACGGAGGAGGCCTCTTTTGCCGAGCATGGCACAGTGTCCACCATGAAAACACCACACAGAGGAGGCCTCTCCATCCGAGCATGGCACATTGTCGACCATGAATTCACCAAACGGAGGAGGCCTCTCGAGCCGAGCATGGCACAGTGTCCACCATGAAAACACCACACAGAGGAGGCCTCTCCATCCGAGCATGGCACAGTGTCGACCATGAAAACACCAAACGGAGGAGGCTTCTCTAGCCAAGCATGGCACAGTGTTGACCATGAATTAACCAAATGGAGGAGGCCTCTCTCGCCGAGCATGGCACAGTGTTGACCATGAATTCACCAAACGGAGCAGGCCTCTCCATCCGAGCATGGCACAGTGTCGACGATTAATTCACCAAACAGAGGAGGCCTCTATAGCCGAGCAGGGCACAGTGTCGACCATGAAAACACCAAACGGAGGAGGCCTCTTTAGCCGAGCAGGGCACAGTGTCGACCATGAAAACACCAAACGGAGGAGGCCTCTTTAGCCGAGCATGGCACAGTGTCGACCATGAATTTATCAAACGGAGGAGGCCTCTCCAGCCAAGCATGGCACAGTGTCGACCATGAAAGCACCAAACGGAGGAGGCCTCTCCAGCCGAGCATGGCACAGTGTCGACGATTAATTCACCAAACAGAGGAGGCCTCTTTGGCCGAGAAAGGCACAGTGTCAACCATGAATTCACCAAACAGAGGAGGCCTCTCCAGCCGAGCATGGCACAGTGTCGACCAGGAAAACACCAAACAGAAGAGGCCTCCTCATCCGAGCATGGCACAGTGTCGACCATGAAAACACCAAACGGAGGAGGCCTCTCTCGCCGAGCATGGCACAGTGTCGACCATGAATTCACCAAACGGAACAGGCCTCTCCATCCGAGCATGGCACTGTGTCGACCATGAAAACACCAAACGGAGGAGGCCTCTCTCGCCGAGCATGGCACAGTGTCGACCATGAAAACACCAAACGGAGGAGGCCTCTCCAGCCGAGCATGGCACAGTGTCGACGATTAATTCACCAAACAGAGTAGGCCTCTCCATCCGAGCATGGCACAGTGTCGACCATGAAAACACCAAACGGAGGAGGCCTCTCTCGCCGAGCATGGCACAGTGTCGACCATGAAAACACCAAACAGAGGAGGCCTCTCCAGCCGAGCATGGCACAGTGTCGACGATTAATTCACCAAACAGAGTAGGCCTCTCTAGCCGAGCAGGGCACAGTGTCGACCATGAAAACACCAAATGGAGGAGGCCACTTTAGCCGAACAGGGCACAGTGTCGACCATGAAAACACCAAACGGAGGAAGCCTCTCCATCCGAGCATGGCACAGTGTCGACCATGAAAACACCACACAGAGGAGGCCTCTCCATCCGAGCATGGCACATTGTCGACCATGAAAACACCAAACGGAGGAGGCCTCTCCATCCGAGCATGGCACAGTGTCGACCATGAAAACACCAAACGGAGGAGGCCTCTCCAGCCGAGCATGGCACAGTGTTGACCATGAAAACACCAAACAGAAGAGGCCTCCTCATCCGAGCATGGCACAGTGTCGACCATGAAAACACCAAACGGAGGAGGCTTCTCTCGCCGAGCATGGCACAGTGTTGACCATGAATTAACCAAATGGAACAGGCCTCGCCAGCCGAGCATGGCACAGTGTCGACCATGAAAACACCAAACGGAGGAGGCTTCTCTTGCCGAGCATGGCACAGTGTTGACCATGAATTCACCAAATGAAACAGGCCTCGCCAGCCGAGCATGGCACAGTGTCGACCATGAAAACACCAAACGGAGGAGGCTTCTCTAGCCGAGCATGGCACAGTGTTGACCATGAATTAACCAAATGGAGGAGGCCTCTCTAGCCGAGCATGGCACATTGTCGAACAGGAAAACACCAAACAGAAGAGGCCTCCTCATCCGAGCATGGCACAGTGTCGACCATGAAAACACCAAACGGAGGAGGCTTCTCTAGCCGAGCATGGCACAGTGTCGACCATGAATTAACCAAACGGAGGAGGCCTCTTTTGCCGAGCATGGCACAGTGTCCACCATGAAAACACCACACAGAGGAGGCCTCTCCATCCGAGCATGGCACATTGTCGACCATGAATTCACCAAACGGAGGAGGCCTCTCGAGCCGAGCATGGCACAGTGTCCACCATGAAAACACCACACAGAGGAGGCCTCTCCATCCGAGCATGGCACAGTGTCGACCATGAAAACACCAAACGGAGGAGGCTTCTCTAGCCAAGCATGGCACAGTGTTGACCATGAATTAACCAAATGGAGGAGGCCTCTCTCGCCGAGCATGGCACAGTGTTGACCATGAATTCACCAAACGGAGCAGGCCTCTCCATCCGAGCATGGCACAGTGTCGACGATTAATTCACCAAACAGAGGAGGCCTCTATAGCCGAGCAGGGCACAGTGTCGACCATGAAAACACCAAACGGAGGAGGCCTCTTTAGCTGAGCAGGGCACAGTGTCGACCATGAAAACACCAAACGGAGGAGGCCTCTTTAGCCGAGCATGGCACAGTGTCGACCATGAATTTATCAAACGGAGGAGGCCTCTCCAGCCAAGCATGGCACAGTGTCGACCATGAAAGCACCAAACGGAGGAGGCCTCTCCAGCCGAGCATGGCACAGTGTCGACGATTAATTCACCAAACAGAGGAGGCCTCTTTGGCCGAGAAAGGCACAGTGTCAACCATGAATTCACCAAACAGAGGAGGCCTCTCCAGCCGAGCATGGCACAGTGTCGACCAGGAAAACACCAAACAGAAGAGGCCTCCTCATCCGAGCATGGCACAGTGTCGACCATGAAAACACCAAACGGAGGAGGCCTCTCTCGCCGAGCATGGCACAGTGTCGACCATGAATTCACCAAACGGAACAGGCCTCTCCATCCGAGCATGGCACTGTGTCGACCATGAAAACACCAAACGGAGGAGGCCTCTCTCGCCGAGCATGGCACAGTGTCGACCATGAAAACACCAAACGGAGGAGGCCTCTCCAGCCGAGCATGGCACAGTGTCGACGATTAATTCACCAAACAGAGTAGGCCTCTCCATCCGAGCATGGCACAGTGTCGACCATGAAAACACCAAACGGAGGAGGCCTCTCGCCGAGCATGGCACAGTGTCGACCATGAAAACACCAAACAGAGGAGGCCTCTCCAGCCGAGCATGGCACAGTGTCGACGATTAATTCACCAAAGAGAGTAGGCCTCTCTAGCCGAGCAGGGCACAGTGTCGACCATGAAAACACCAAATGGAGGAGGCCACTTTAGCCGAACAGGGCACAGTGTCGACCATGAAAACACCAAACGGAGGAAGCCTCTCCATCCGAGCATGGCACAGTGTCGACCATGAAAACACCACACAGAGGAGGCCTCTCCATCCGAGCATGGCACATTGTCGACCATGAAAACACCAAACGGAGGAGGCCTCTCCATCCGAGCATGGCACAGTGTCGACCATGAAAACACCAAACGGAGGAGGCCTCTCCAGCCGAGCATGGCACAGTGTTGACCATGAAAACACCAAACAGAAGAGGCCTCCTCATCCGAGCATGGCACAGTGTCGACCATGAAAACACCAAACGGAGGAGGCTTCTCTCGCCGAGCATGGCACAGTGTTGACCATGAATTAACCAAATGGAACAGGCCTCGCCAGCCGAGCATGGCACAGTGTCGACCATGAAAACACCAAACGGAGGAGGCTTCTCTTGCCGAGCATGGCACAGTGTTGACCATGAATTCACCAAATGAAACAGGCCTCGCCAGCCGAGCATGGCACAGTGTCGACCATGAAAACACCAAACGGAGGAGGCTTCTCTAGCCGAGCATGGCACAGTGTTGACCATGAATTAACCAAATGGAGGAGGCCTCTCTAGCCGAGCATGGCACATTGTCGAACAGGAAAACACCAAACAGAAGAGGCCTCCTCATCCGAGCATGGCACAGTGTCGACCATGAAAACACCAAACGGAGGAGGCCTCTCTCGCCGAGCATGGCACAGTGTCGACCATGAATTCACCAAACGGAACAGGCCTCGCCATCCGAGCATGGCACAGTGTCGACCATGAAAACACCAAACGGAGGAGGCCTCTCTCGCCGAGCATGGCACAGTGTCGACCATGAAAACACCAAACGGAGGAGGCCTCTCCAGCCAAGCATGGCACAGTGTCGACCATGAATTTACCAAACGGAGGAGGCCTCTTTAGCCGAGTAGGGCACAGTGTCGACCATGAAAACACCAAACGGAGGAGGCTTCTCTAGCCGAGCATGGCACAGTGTCGACAATGAATTCACCAAACGGAGGAGGCCTCTTTCGCCGAGCAGGGCACAGTGTCGACCATGAAAACACCAAACGGAGGAGGCCTCTTTGGCCGAGCAAGGCACAGTGTCAACCATGAATTCACCAAACAGAGGAGGCCTCTCCAGCCAAGCATGGCACAGTGTCGACCAGGAAAACACCAAACAGAAGAGGCCTCCTCATCCGAGCATGGCACAGTGTCGACCATGAATTCACCAAACGGAGGAGGCCTCTCCAGCCGAGCATGGCACAGTGTCGACCATAAATTCACCAAACGGAGGAGGCCTCTCCAGCCGAGCATGGCACAGTGTCGACCATGAATTCACCAAACGGAGGAGGCCTCTCCAGCCGAGCATGGCACAGTGTTGACCATGAAAACACCAAACAGAAGAGGCCTCCTCATCCGAGCATGGCACAGTGTCGACCATGAAAACACCAAACGGAGGAGGCTTCTCTAGCCGAGCATGGCACAGTGTTGACCATGAATTAACCAAATGGAACAGGCCTCTCCAGCCGAGCATGGCACAGTGTCGACCATGAATTCACCAAACGGAGGAGGCCTCTCCAGCCGAGCATGGCACAGTGTCGACCATGAATTCACCAAACGGAGGAGGCCTCTCCAGCCGAGCATGGCACAGTGTCGACCATGAATTCACCAAACGGAGGAGGCCTCTCCAGCCGAGCATGGCACAGTGTTGACCATGAAAACACCAAACAGAAGAGGCCTCCTCATCCGAGCATGGCACAGTGTCGACCATGAAAACACCAAACGGAGGAGGCTTCTCCAGCCGAGCATGGCACAGTGTCGACCATGAATTCACCAAACGGAACAGGCCTCTCCATCCGAGCATGGCACTGTGTCGACCATGAAAACACCAAACGGAGGAGGCCTCTCTCGCCGAGCATGGCACAGTGTCGACCATGAAAACACCAAACGGAGGAGGCCTCTCCAGCCGAGCATGGCACAGTGTCGACGATTAATTCACCAAACAGAGTAGGCCTCTCCATCCGAGCATGGCACAGTGTCGACCATGAAAACACCAAACGGAGGAGGCCTCTCTCGCCGAGCATGGCACAGTGTCGACCATGAAAACACCAAACAGAGGAGGCCTCTCCAGCCGAGCATGGCACAGTGTCGACGATTAATTCACCAAAGAGAGTAGGCCTCTCTAGCCGAGCAGGGCACAGTGTCGACCATGAAAACACCACACAGAGGAGGCCTCTCCATCCGAGCATGGCACAGTGTCGACCATGAAAACACCAAACGGAGGAAGCCTCTCTAGCCGAGCATGGCACAGTGTCCACCATGAAAACACCACACAGAGGAGGCCTCTCCATCCGAGCATGGCACAGTGTCGACCATGAAAACACCAAACGGAGGAGGCTTCTCTAGCCGAGCATGGCACAGTGTTGACCATGAATTCACCAAACGGAGGAGGCCTCTCCAGCCGAGCATGGCACAGTGTCGACCATGAAAACACCAAACTGAGGAGGCTTCTCTAGCCGAGCATGGCACAGTGTCGACCATGAAAACACCAAACGGAGGAGGCCTCTCCAGCCGAGCATGGCACAGTGTCGACCATGAAAACACCAAACTGAGGAGGCTTCTCTAGCCGAGCATGGCACAGTGTCGACCATGAAAACACCAAACGGAGGAGGACTCTCTAGCCGAGCATGGCACAGTGTCGACCATGAAAACACCAAACTGAGGAGGCTTCTCTAGCCGAGCATGGCACAGTGTCGACCATGAAAACGCCAAACGGAGGAGGCCTCTCTCGCCGAGCATGGCACAGTGTCGACGATGAAAACACCAAACAGAGGAGGCCTCTCCAGCCGAGCATGGCACAGTGTCGACGATTAATTCACCAAACAGAGTAGGCCTCTCTAGCCGAGCAGGGCACAGTGTCGACCATGAAAACACCAAATGGAGGAAGCCTCTCCAGCCGAGCATGGCACAGTGTCCACCATGAAAACACCACACAGAGGAGGCCTCTCCATCCGAGCATGGCACAGTGTCGACCATGAAAACACCAAACGGAGGAGGCCTCTCCATCCGAGCATGGCACAGTGTCGACCATGAAAACACCAAACGGAGGAGGCCTCTCCATCCGAGCATGGCACATTGTCGACCATGAATTCACCAAAGGGAGGAAGCCTCTCTAGCCGAGCATGGCACAGTGTCCACCATGAAAACACCACACAGAGGAGGCCTCTCCATCCGAGCATGGCACAGTGTCGACCATGAAAACACCAAACGGAGGAGGCTTCTCTAGCCGAGCATGGCACAGTGTTGACCATGAATTCACCAAACGGAGGAGGCCTCTCCAGCCGAGCATGGCACAGTGTCGACCATGAATTCACCAAACGGAGGAGGCCTCTCCAGCCGAGCATGGCACAGTGTCGACCATGAAAACACCAAACTGAGGAGGCTTCTCTCGCCGAGCATGGCACAGTGTCGACCATGAAAACACCAAACGGAGGAGGCCTCTCTAGCCGAGCATGGCACAGTGTCGACCATGAAAACACCAAACGGAGGAGGCCTCTCCAACCGAGCATGGCACAGTGTCGACGATTAATTCACCAAACAGAGTAGGCCTCTCCATCCGAGCATGGCACAGTGTCGACCATGAAAACGCCAAACGGAGAAGGCCTATTTCGCCGAGCATGGCACAGTGTCGACCATGAAAACACCAAACAGAGGAGGCCTCTCTAGCCGAGCAGGGCACAGTGTCGACCATGAAAACACCAAACAGAGGAGGCCTCTCCAGGCAAGCATGGCACAGTGTCGACGATTAATTCACCAAACAGAGTAGGCCTCTCTAGCCGAGCAGGGCACAGTGTCGACCATGAAAACACCAAACGGAGGAGGCCTCTCTCGCCGAGCATGGCACAGTGTCGACCATGAAAACACCAAACGGAGGAGGCTTCTCTAGCCGAGCATGGCACAGTGTCGACGATTAATTCACCAAACAGAGGAGGCCTCTCTCGCCGAGCAGGGCACAGTATCGACCATGAAAACACCAAACGGAGGAGGCCTCTTCAGCCGAGCATGGCACAGTGTCGACCTTGAAAACACCAAACGGAGGAGGCTTCTTTAGCCGAGCATGGCACAGTGTCGACCATGAAAACACCAAACGGAGGAGGCCTCTCCAGCCGAGCATGGCACAGTGTCGACGATTAATTCACCAAACAGAGGAGGCCTCTCTCGCCGAGCAAGGCACAGTGTCAACCATGAATTCACCAAACAGAGGAGGCCTCTCCAGCCGAGCATGGCACAGTGTCGACCAGGAAAATGTTATGACTCTTCACCCGGCCGAGTAATGACAGAGTCGAATGAGGGTTCTCGAATGATACGATTTATTTCAGAAGATGGCACTACGCATGCGGAATGCAGCCCAAAGGCCCTTCAGTCAGGTGCCCCCGGACCACATTGAGATTCTTACTTCAAAACAGTTGTATATATAATCACACAAAAGCAGAAATGGGTGTGGACTACAAGTGTGTGCTTAAGGGATAAAGAAATAAAGAAATAAATGCGGCAGTGGGCTTCTTTCCCCCCTCCCTAGGGGCCCTCAGGGAAGTTGGATCAGTCAATCCTCAGATTCGCAACCCAACAGTTCATCTTGCAAACTAATAACTTTCTAAGACCTCACTACACCTACACTGGCACCTGCTGATAGCAAAGGCGAAACTCTGGTGATGACTAAGAACAGGAATGTGTGGGATATCAGCATACACAGTTTTCCCAAGGACATGCTGTTTGTGCAGCTGCAGAGCCATAAAGAGTTATCAAAGACATAGTGAAAACAGCATGATACATTTAAAGCAACATTTTAAAGCAAGGTTTGAATAATACACAATTACAAGCAAGGTTAGAATCCCGACAGCTGATTAACACACAGCTAATGGTCCAAAATATGACCACCTAGCATATCATCATAACAGTTTCCCTCCTTGGTCATATTTTGACCATACCCAGCCACACCTGATACTCACCAACCGAGTGGACCCCTATTTGGTTCCTGTAGCAGCTACCCCTAGGCCCCCGTGCCTGCCAAACGGGATTTGCAAATGCCGTGGATAGCCATCAACATTCCCCAAATGAGAAGTCCCCAACTGCCGGTGGTTCAGGTTAGCTTCTGTTGCCTTTTATCTTGCCCACTGCCACAAGTCTCCCATTAAGTTGTCATATACAAATTTGATGTTAAGTCCACACAATATTAAAGGCACTACAAGTCTATACAATATTAACAGCAACATTATTATTTAGGCAATTATACTCAACACTAATTACAACAATAATATTTACAATATGCAAATGTATTAATGGGTGAGCAGCACTGTGAGCGCTCAAGGCATGGTGTAAGCTCCTTTCTCAACTTGCGCTAGAAGACAAAAGAGTCTCATGAGATGCATATTTACATATAAGGGTCATACAAGTATTTTCCATACATTCCTTCACTATCTGGTATTGTCCATTTTCCATGATTATGCATATGCTAGTCAAAACACTGCCACATCTATCATAAACCTCCATCAGCATTTTACTTGTAGATTTCCTTTCTTTCTTGTTACAACTTCCTGTATCTTCGTGTGTAGTGAGATGTATGAGTCCATGTTTGGCTTACCTTTTCACTTGAAAGTTCGTTGAGTAATCAGTAATACCTGGAAGAGTCTTCCCCAGGGCGCCCTCCGCCAGAACACCTTGTTGGCTCCTCAGCTGGTGGGGGTCGGGTCTGGTTGTGGCCCCATACAGAGGTCCTCGGGGTCTTCCTCCATGAGTTCGCTGTTAATTATTATGATGGCCTGGGTGAGGGGTCAGGCTTCACAGCATTTCTTTAGACAAATGGAAATGAGACGTTTGATCAGAAATACTCCAAAAATGATTCCCATGATGATTAGGATTGCTGCCCCTACCAGGCACAGTAACCAGTCTCCCCAGTCATGAAATATAGATCTCCACCCTGCGTAACCCTCCTTATGCTCCACTCGATCGCTCGTGAGAGTTTAAGCCTTATAGGTGAAAACACCTATAAGTGAAATGTGTTCTTTCTCTGGGAGGTTACTGTATTTTCACAAGATTTCACAACTGTACTCCAAAAGGGTTCTTTCGGGGCCCATGGAACTTGGGTAATTAGAGATGCGTGTTGACCCCATATGAATCCTATTTGTGCAAAGTGCCCCCACTGGGTTTTGTCTTGCGTTTTGTTCTGCCAAGCCACTTCTGTCTTTTCTGCATTTTCTGACGTCCCCTTTGCCACGGAGGTGTATACGGTTTCTTTGGCTTGAGTGTGTTGCCTAGTGATAGGTCCCCCCACAAAGGGAGTAGTGTCAGTACCAGGAGTTGCATATTGTGTCGTCAAAGGTTCTGTCACTGTCTCCGTTACTACAAGGTTTACAGCATGCCACTGCACTGAACACTGCAGTCAACTGCAACATAATGACAAGTATTTGTGTAAAAGATTATTTTTAAATGATACCTCCGTACGAGGCTCCCACCATGACTAGAGCTTGCAGGACTGGAAGTTGCTCTGGGTGCGTGGTGAGTGGACATGAAGGCCAGAGACCTTACTGTACACTACTGTGGATTTTGATCAGGCAAGCATACCTTCCATCCATCTCCTTGTCTGACGGCCAGTAAAGTGTTCTGGTGTTCGTTGCCCCATCTTGTGGTTCTGGGGCGCATCTCAATCTGTTCACCATTCTTCCTAACTCCCCTGCACTATGTCCGTTACTAACTGCCATTGAGATGTACGGTGTTAGTCCTTCTCTGTGCTTCATTAGTTCGCGCTCTCTGGCGGCTTGTTTCACCTCCACCGCCGCTCCTTCCCTTCCCGATCCATCGGTTGGTTGTCATCAGAGAGCGTTTGACGGTGTAATCTCTATGTGCTTTGGCCACGTATTCATAATCCTGCCCTGTTTCATCGTAGTCAACAGTGAGTGCAGTGCAAAGCCAATTCCATTCCTTCCAGATCGATGTCGTTGCTCAGCAACCATTCCTCTACATCCCTTTAATTCCGCCTTATACTTCCCAAATCCAATGAATTTATCCTGACAGATAGAGGCTCATATAAAGACAACAGACATGCTTTTCTGTCCGCTTCCAAACAAACATCTCGACCCTGACAGGCAGAGAATCGAAACGCTCCCTCGTCAAGGCCCACGATGGCTGCGTGTTCAAACAGCACGAGCTCCGCCCGTAATTTTCCCCAAAAACACCGCTATCCTCATAAGTGCGTAGCCTACCAAACGTCCTTGTTCTTGGATGTCTGACATGTAAACTAGGACAAATGTGTCCAAGAGCCACGTCCTAAAGGTTTTGTCTTCACCAGAATAATAATAAGAACAACGCGGAACTCTTAGAGCCGGCGTTTACTACGCGAGACGCGGCTAAAAGATAAACCCACTTTAAATAAAATCCGTTCCTTGTTCAAAGCATTTAAATCCTCCTTTCCATCTGTTGTAGTAATCAACAATAAACCTTTTCGATCGGCTTTATTCTCACAAAACCCATACGCATATCTACAACAACATAAATATACATAGGGTAAGAATAACAAAATACAATAACTTGTACACATAATACTGAAGGCAAACTCCATACTCTAATCCCAATTACATTCCTCAGAGTACACCATTCCTAATACAGTATACTACATACCATTACTGTTCCAGCACGACCCTCCACGGAGCACGCGGCATACGAGTCATCACTAGCCACCGACCCCCATACACAGTGCTGCCACATCCGCCCAATCTCCGTTGCCGCTAATCACAGTACGGCACTTCATTACCACAACACCATCCATCCTAAATCCCTCGGTCCTGCGCCTCTTCCGCGTCTCCTTTTTTTTTTTCTCTTTTCCTCTTCCGGTCACGAAGCCCAATCAACAACAACAACAACAACAACAACAACAACAACAACAACAACAACAACAACAACAACCGGAACAAACATATATATATTACAGCCTTGTTTCAAAGCATTGTCGCTTCCATGTTCCGATAGCGCGTGCACTCGCCTCGAAACACAAAATCGAGCGATCCTTTGAAACGTCAATGTCCTTATTAATTAATTTTACCACAAAGCTATCTCTTTAAAATCTAGTTTGTCCACCATATTCAAAATCAGCCGCCTCGAGAAATTCTTGTACATTGCTCCGACAAGCAGGCACATTCACAGCAGGGTGTTAATTGCACTTTCAAGTTTGACAAAGCGCGCTGGGCCCATGCGTGATTACGTCATCACGCACTCACATGAGCAATACGTCTTATCAGCGCGTTGGTTTTTACCATCAAACTCACGGAACAAATATTTGACGACATCTCAAATACGTTCGTTTTAAATCGGAATTTTACAGAATCCTATGAAGGGCGTCCCCATTTTGTAAAAATGTGCTAATCTATTTCGTAAACCCTCACGATAAGCTGTCCTTCGACGGGACGATTTCGTGCTTTCGGCGCGCCTGTTAAATCCTATGGCACGTCACGTGACTCGCAAAACCACATAAAGTAAGTTTTTTCCCAGATTTACGAAAGTCAAGCATAAAACATGCTTAATGACCCCAACAATGAAACCAGAATTGAAACTGACGTTAAAACGAACCCGTAACGTCGATCAGCCTTACGAAACATGCAAAGTGGAAACAGAACTGAATTTCAATTTGAAATCAAAATGATGCTCCGTGGAGACCATCCATTTATCACGTACAGTGTTCAAAGCCAAAACAGCATACAGAGTTTATCGGACCATGAGAAAATCCGAACGTTGGTCCATTTGACATCCCATTTGACAAACTGTCTGCTGAAGTGGTTTTAATTATTCAATTCCCCATCCAGTTCACACACACACACACACACACACACACACACACACACACACACACACACACACACACACACACACACACACACACACACACACACACTCTCTCAATGACATTTTCCCATCACTGAATTAACAACACGTGCAGAATCGGTCATCATGGTCCTTCCTCCAGATTTGGTGTGCGCAATTCACCTCGTCCAAAGTCTTCACATTGACGATGACGACCCATCATTATCTCCATACAAACATACAAGTTGTTCCACACATACAAGTTCCAGGTTGGAACACTCAACTTACGTCTAACACAAAACTCAACCTTCCCCACCACATTGTATTCACAAATACATCCAAACAGGTAACTTCTACAAACAGCCCTTCTCCTGGCTCATTAACCTTGTGTTCTTTTCCCCGTTGGTTCAAGATTCCCTCTGAATCTAATCGCTTACGTCCTGTCTCACTTTGTGACTCCGTTAGCCACGCTGCAAACGCTCTCCAGTGTTTTCCACTTTCACCGATAACTTTAAGTGTTGTTCCTTTGGGTAACTCTATGTTCTTTGCAGAGTTATTCCCCATCTTTTGTTCTTATCTTACCAACCGCCTAATAGCTGTAAATCGTTTCTCCTTTTACGTCGGGACCGAAATCCCTTTCAATCAGCCGCCTAATAGCTGTAAATCGTTTCTCCTTTTACACCGGGACCGAGATCCCTTTCGACCCGCCGCCTAATAGCCTCAAACCCAATGAAGGCCTCTAACCTTCCTCTCCTGGTACAGGATTCCAACCTGTTTCCTCCTTATTTCACACGGATACCTTTATCCTCGACCCTTACCGGTTCTAACATACGGCCTGCCAGCCCTCTTTGTGCCCTTCAAACAAACCGCATTCGAATCACCTCATATGTTTTACCGTTACAGTTCTTGATCCGAGCAGATCCTGGAGCTGCGTCCAGCGGGGCACTGCCCACCAAGTGTACAGTTTTCACCTAACTAGGGCTCCCTGTCTTAGGTGCCCTATACGTGCAATTTCCACGCACCTTTAGCTGAACCCTTGTGATCGCTGTACACCAAGTGGAGTCCCGCCGTCCACACCGCCAGCATCAGTCGCATCCCATCCTCGTCGCCAATTGTTATGACTCTTCACCCGGCCGAGTAATGACAGAGTCGAATGAGGGTTCTCGAATGATACGATTTATTTCAGAAGATGGCACTACGCATGCGGAATGCAGCCCAAAGGCTCCTTCAGTCAGGTGCCCCGGACCACATTGAGATTCTTACTTCAAAACAGTTGTATATATAATCACACAAAAGCAGAAATGGGTGTGGACTACAAGTGTGTGCTTAAGGGATAAAGAAATAAAGAAATAAATGCGGCAGTGGGCTTCTTTCCCCCCTCCCTAGGGGCCCTCAGGGAAGTTGGATCAGTCAATCCTCAGATTCGCAACCCAACAGTTCATCTTGCAAACTAATAACTTTCTAAGACTCCTACACCCCTACACTGGCACCTGCTGATAGCAAAGGCGAAACTCTGGTGATGACTAAGAACAGGAATGTGTGGGATATCAGCATACACAGTTTTCCCAAGGACATGCTGTTGTGCAGCTGCAGAGCCATAAAGAGTTATCAAAGACATAGTGAAAACAGCATGATACATTTAAAGCAACATTTTAAAGCAAGGTTTGAATAATACACAATTACAAGCAAGGTTAGAATCCCGACAGCTGATTAACACACAGCTAATGGTCCAAAATATGACCACCTAGCATATCATCATAACAGAAAACACCAAACAGAAGAGGCCTCCTCATCCGAGCATGGCACAGCGTCGACCATGAAAACACCAAACGGAGGAGGCCTCTTTCGCCGAGCATGGCACAGTGTCGACCATGAATTCACCAAACGGAACAGGCCTCTCCAGCCGAGCATGGCACAGTGTCGACCATGAAAACACCAAACGGAGGAGGCTTCTCCAGCCGAGCATGGCACAGTGTTGACCATGAATTAACCAAATGGAGGAGGCCTCTCTCGCCGAGCATGGCACATTGTCGACCAGGAAAACACCAAACGGAAGAGGCCTCTCCATCCAAGCATGGCACAGTGTCCACCATGAAAACACCAAACAGAGGAGGCCTCTCCATCCAAGCATGGCACAGTGTCCACCATGAAAACACCAAACGGAGGAGGCCTCTCTCGCCGAGCATGGCACATTGTCCACCATGAAAACACCACACAGAGGAGGCCTCTCCATCCGAGCATGGCACAGTGTCGACCAGGAAAACACCAAACAGAAGAGGCCTCTCCATCCGAGCATGGCACAGCGTCGACCAGGAAAACACCAAACAGAGGAGGCCTCTCCATCCGAGTATGGCACATTATCGACCAGGAAAACACCAAACAGAAGAGGCCTCCTCATCCGAGCATGGCACAGTGTCGACCATGAAAACACCACACAGAGGAGGCCTCTCCATCCGAGCATGGCACAGTGTCGACCATGAAAACACCAAACGGAGGAGGCTTCTCCAGCCGAGCATGGCACAGTGTTGACCATGAATTAACCAAACGGAGGAGGCCTCTCCATCCGAGCATGGCACAGTGTCGACCATGAAAACACCAAACGGAACAGGCCTCTCCATCCGAGCATGGCACAGTGTCGACCATGAAAACACCAAACAGAGGAGGCCTCTCTAGCCAAGCAGGGCACAGTGTCGACCATGAAAACACCAAACGGAGGAGGCCTCTTTAGCCGAGCAGGGCACAGTGTCGACCATGAATTCACCAAACGGAACAGGCCTCTCCATCCGAGCATGGCACTGTGTCGACCATGAAAACACCAAACGGAGGAGGCCTCTCTCGCCGAGCATGGCACAGTGTCGACCATGAAAACACCAAACGGAGGAGGCCTCTCCATCCGAGCATGGCACAGTGTCGACCATGAAAACACCAAACGGAGGAGGCCTCTCTCGCCGAGCATGGCACAGTGTCGACCATGAAAACACCAAACAGAGGAGGCCTCTCCAGCCGAGCATGGCACAGTGTCGACGATTAATTCACCAAACAGAGTAGGCCTCTCTAGCCGAGCAGGGCACAGTGTCGACCATGAAAACACCAAACGGAGGAAGCCTCTCTAGCCGAGCATGGCACAGTGTCCACCATGAAAACACCACACAGAGGAGGCCTCTCCATCCGAGCATGGCACAGTGTCGACCATGAAAACACCAAACGGAGGAGGCCTCTCCATCCGAGCATGGCACATTGTCGACCATGAATTCACCAAAGGGAGGAAGCCTCTCTAGCCGAGCATGG
Organism: Eptatretus burgeri; assembly: GCF_056783735.1. NCBI lineage: Eukaryota > Metazoa > Chordata > Myxini > Myxiniformes > Myxinidae > Eptatretus > Eptatretus burgeri. Next base: position 111,659,903 of record NC_140967.1, on the reverse strand, counting down.
CACAGTGTCCACCATGAAAACACCACACAGAGGAGGCCTCTCCATCCGAGCATGGCACAGTGTCGACCATGAAAACACCAAACGGAGGAGGCTTCTCTCGCCGAGCATGGCACAGTGTTGACCATGAATTCACCAAACGGAGGAGGCCTCTCCAGCCGAGCATGGCACAGTGTCGACCATGAAAACACCAAACTGAGGAGGCTTCTCTAGCCGAGCATGGCACAGTGTCGACCATGAAAACACCAAACGGAGGAGGCCTCTCCAGCCGAGCATGGCACAGTGTCGACCATGAAAACACCAAACTGAGGAGGCTTCTCTAGCCGAGCATGGCACAGTGTCGACCATGAAAACACCAAACGGAGGAGGACTCTCTAGCCGAGCATGGCACAGTGTCGACCATGATAACACCAAACGGAGGAGGCTTCTCTAGCCGAGCATGGCACAGTATTGACCATGAATTAACCAAATGGAGGAGGCCTCTCTCGGAGAGCATGGCACAGTGTCAACCATGAATTCACCAAATGGAACAGTCCTCTCCATCCGAGCATGGCACATTGTCGACCATGAATTCACCAAATGGAACAGTCCTCTCCATCCGAGCATGGCACAGTGTCGACCATGAAAACACCAAACGGAGGAGGCCTCTCTCGCCGAGCATGGCACAGTGTCGACCATGAAAACACCAAACGGAGGAGGCTTCTCTAGCCGAGCATGGCACAGTGTCGACGATTAATTCACCAAACAGAGGAGGCCTCTTTGGCCAAGAAAGGCACAGTGTCAACCATGAATTCACCAAACAGAGGAGGCCTCTCCAGCCGAGCATGGCACAGTGTCGACCAGGAAAACACCAAACAGAAGAGGCCTCCTCATCCGAGCATGGCACAGTGTCGACCATGAAAACACCAAACGGAGGAGGCCTCTCTCGCCGAGCATGGCACAGTGTCGACCATGAATTCACCAAACGGAACAGGCCTCTCCATCCGAGCATGGCACTGTGTCGACCATGAAAACACCAAACGGAGGAGGCCTCTCCAACCGAGCATGGCACAGTGTCGACGATTAATTCACCAAACAGAGTAGGCCTCTCCATCCGAGCATGGCACAGTGTCGACCATGAAAACGCCAAACGGAGGAGGCCTCTCTCGCCGAGCATGGCACAGTGTCGACCATGAAAACACCAAACAGAGGAGGCCTCTCCAGCCGAGCATGGCACAGTGTCGACGATTAATTCACCAAACAGAGTAGGCCTCTCTAGCCGAGCAGGGCACAGTGTCGACCATGAAAACACCAAACGGAGGAAGCCTCTCCAGCCGAGCATGGCACAGTGTCCACCATGAAAACACCACACAGAGGAGGCCTCTCCATCCGAGCATGGCACAGTGTCGACCATGAAAACACCAAACGGAGGAGGCCTCTCCATCCAAGCATGGCACATTGTCGACCATGAATTCACCAAAGGGAGGAAGCCTCTCTAGCCGAGCATGGCACAGTGTCCACCATGAAAACACCACACAGAGGAGGCCTCTCCATCCGAGCATGGCACAGTGTCGACCATGAAAACACCAAACGGAGGAGGCTTCTCTAGCCGAGCATGGCACAGTGTTGACCATGAATTCACCAAACGGAGGAGGCCTCTCCAGCCGAGCATGACACAGTGTCGACCATGAATTCACCAAACGGAGGAGGCCTCTCCAGCCGAGCATGGCACAGTGTCGACCATGAAAACACCAAACTGAGGAGGCTTCTCTCGCCGAGCATGGCACAGTGTCGACCATGAAAACACCAAACGGAGGAGGCCTCTCTAGCCGAGCATGGCACAGTGTCGACCATGAAAACACCAAACGGAGGAGGCCTCTCCAACCGAGCATGGCACAGTGTCGACGATTAATTCACCAAACAGAGTAGGCCTCTCCATCCGAGCATGGCACAGTGTCGACCATGAAAACGCCAAACGGAGAAGGCCTCTCTCGCCGAGCATGGCACAGTGTCGACCATGAAAACACCAAACGGAGGAGGCCTCTCCAGGCGAGCATGGCACAGTGTCGACCATGAAAACACCAAACAGAGGAGGCCTCTCCAGGCGAGCATGGCACAGTGTCGACGATTAATTCACCAAACAGAGTAGGCCTCTCTAGCCGAGCAGGGCACAGTGTCGACCATGAAAACACCAAACGGAGGAGGCCTCTCTCGCCGAGCATGGCACAGTGTCGACCATGAAAACACCAAACGGAGGAGGCTTCTCTAGCCGAGCATGGCACAGTGTCGACGATTAATTCACCAAACAGAGGAGGCCTCTCTCGCCGAGCAGGGCACAGTATCGACCATGAAAACACCAAACGGAGGAGGCCTCTCCAGCCGAGCAGGGCACAGTGTCGACCATGAAAACACCAAACGGAGGAGGCCTCTCTCGCCGAGCATGGCACAGTGTCGACCATGAAAACACCAAACGGAGGAGGCTTCTCTAGCCGAGCATGGCACAGTGTCGACGATTAATTCACCAAACAGAGGAGGCCTCTCTCGCCGAGCAAGGCACAGTGTCGACCATGAATTCACCAAACAGAGGAGGCCTCTCCAGCCGAGCATGGCACAGTGTCGACCAGGAAAACACCAAACAGAAGAGGCCTCCTCATCCGAGCATGGCACAGTGTCGACCATGAAAACACCAAACGGAGGAGGCCTCTTTCGCCGAGCATGGCACAGTGTCGACCATGAATTCACCAAACGGAACAGGCCTCTCCAGCCGAGCATGGCACAGTGTCGACCATGAAAACACCAAACGGAGGAGGCTTCTCCAGCCGAGCATGGCACAGTGTTGACCATGAATTAACCAAAAGGAGGAGGCCTCTCTCGCCGAGCATGGCACATTGTCGACCAGGAAAACACCAAACGGAAGAGGCCTCTCCATCCAAGCATGGCACAGTGTCCACCATGAAAACACCAAACAGAGGAGGCCTCTCCATCCAAGCATGGCACAGTGTCCACCATGAAAACACCAAACGGAGGAGGCCTCTCTCGCCGAGCATGGCACATTGTCCACCATGAAAACACCACACAGAGGAGGCCTCTCCATCCGAGCATGGCACAGTGTCGACCAGGAAAACACCAAACAGAAGAGGCCTCTCCATCCGAGCATGGCACAGCGTCGACCAGGAAAACACCAAACAGAGGAGGCCTCTCCATCCGAGTATGGCACATTATCGACCAGGAAAACACCAAACAGAAGAGGCCTCCTCATGCGAGCATGGCACAGTGTCGACCATGAAAACACCACACAGAGGAGGCCTCTCCATCCGAGCATGGCACAGTGTCGACGATGAAAACACCAAACGGAGGAGGCTTCTCCAGCCGAGCATGGCACAGTGTTGACCATGAATTAACCAAACGGAGGAGGCCTCTCCATCCGAGCATGGCACAGTGTCGACCATGAAAACACCAAACGGAACAGGCCTCTCCATCCGAGCATGGCACAGTGTCGACCATGAAAACACCAAACAGAGGAGGCCTCTCTAGCCAAGCAGGGCACAGTGTCGACCATGAAAACACCAAACGGAGGAGGCCTCTTTAGCCGAGCAGGGCACAGTGTCGACCATGAATTTACCAAATGGAGGAGGCCTCTCCAGCCAAGCATGGCACAGTGTCGACCTTGAAAACACCAAACGGAGGAGGCCTCTTTAGCCGAGCAGGGCACAGTGTCGACCATGAAAACACCAAACGGAGGAGGCTTCTCTAGCCGAGCATGGCACAGTGTCGACCATGAAAACACCAAATGGAGGAGGCTTCTCGAGCCGAGCATGGCACAGTGTCGACGATTAATTCACCAAACGGAGGAGGCCTCTCTAGCCGAGCAGGGCACAGTGTCGACCATGAAAACACCAAACAGAGGAGGCCTCTTTAGCCGAGCATGGCACAGTGTCGACCATGAAAACACCAAAAGGAGGAGGCCTCTTTCGCCGAGCAGGGCACAGTGTCGACCATGAAAACACCAAACGGAGGAGGCCTCTCTCGCCGAGCATGGCACAGTGTCGACCATGAAAACACCAAACGGAGGAGGCCTCTTTGGCCGAGCAAGGCACAGTGTCAACCATGAATTCACCAAACAGAGGAGGCCTCTCCAGCCAAGCATGGCACAGTGTCGACCAGGAAAACACCAAACAGAAGAGGCCTCCTCATCCGAGCATGGCACAGTGTCGACCATGAAAACACCAAACGGAGGAGGCCTCTTTCGCCGAGCATGGCACAGTGTCGACCATGAATTCACCAAACAGCGGAGGCCTCTCCAGCCGAGCATGGCACAGTGTTGACCATGAAAACACCAAACAGAGGAGGCCTCTTTCGCCGAGCAGGGCACAGTGTCGACCATGAAAACACCAAACGGAGGAGGCCTCTCTAGCCGAGCATGGCACAGTGTTGACCATGAAAACACCAAACGGAGGAGGCTTCTCTAGCCGAGCATGGCACAGTGTCGACGATTAATTCACCAAAGAGAGTAGGCCTCTCTAGCCGAGCAGGGCACAGTGTCAACCATGAAAACACCAAATGGAGGAGGCCACTTTAGCCGAGCAGGGCACAGTGTCGACCATGAAAACACCAAACGGAGGAAGCCTCTCTAGCCGAGCATGGCACAGTGTCCAGCATGAAAACACCACACAGAGGAGGCCTCTCCATCCGAGCATGGCACAGTGTCGACCATGAAAACACCAAACGGAGGAGGCCTCTCTCGCCGAGCATGGCACAGTGTCGACCATGAAAACACCAAACGGAGGAGGCCTCTCCAGCCAAGCATGGCACAGTGTCGACCATGAATTTACCAAACGGAGGAGGCCTCTTTAGCCGAGTCGGGCACAGTATCGACCATGAAAACACCAAACGGAGGAGGCTTCTCTAGCCGAGCATGGCACAGTGTCGACCATGAAAACACCAAACGGAGGAGGCCTCTCCAGCCGAGCATGGCACAGTGTTGACCATGAAAACACCAAACAGAAGAGGCCTCCTCATCCGAGCATGGCACAGTGTCGACCATGAAAACACCAAACGGAGGAGGCTTCTCTCGCCGAGCATGGCACAGTGTTGACCATGAATTAACCAAATGGAACAGGCCTCGCCAGCCGAGCATGGCACAGTGTCGACCATGAAAACACCAAACGGAGGAGGCTTCTCTTGCCGAGCATGGCACAGTGTTGACCATGAATTCACCAAATGAAACAGGCCTCGCCAGCCGAGCATGGCACAGTGTCGACCATGAAAACACCAAACGGAGGAGGCTTCTCTAGCCGAGCATGGCACAGTGTTGACCATGAATTCACCAAATGGAGGAGGCCTCTCTAGCCGAGCATGGCACATTGTCGAACAGGAAAACACCAAACAGAAGAGGCCTCCTCATCCGAGCATGGCACAGTGTCGACCATGAAAACACCAAACGGAGGAGGCCTCTCTCGCCGAGCATGGCACAGTGTCGACCATGAATTCACCAAACGGAACAGGCCTCGCCATCCGAGCATGGCACAGTGTCGACCATGAAAACACCAAACGGAGGAGGCCTCTCGCCGAGCATGGCACAGTGTCGACCATGAAAACACCAAACGGAGGAGGCCTCTCCAGCCAAGCATGGCACAGTGTCGACCATGAATTTACCAAACGGAGGAGGCCTCTTTAGCCGAGCAGGGCACAGTGTCGACCATGAAAACACCAAACGGTGGAGGCTTCTCCAGCCGAGCATGGCACAGTGTCGACCATGAAAACACCAAACGGAGGAGGCCTCTCCAGCCAAGCATGGCACAGTGTCGACAATGAATTCACCAAACGGCGGAGGCCTCTCTAGCCGAGCAGGGCACAGTGTCGACCATGAAAACAACAAACGGAGGAGCCCTCTCTCGCCGAGCATGGCACAGTGTCGACCATGAAAACACCAAACGGAGGAGGCCTCTTTGGCCGAGCATGGCACAGTGTCGACCAGGAAAACACCAAACAGAAGAGGCCTCCTCATCCGAGCATGGCACAGTGTCGACCATGAATTCACCAAACGGAGGAGGCCTCTCCAGCCGAGCATGGCACAGTGTCGACCAGGAAAACACCAAACAGAAGAGGCCTCCTCATCCGAGCATGGCACATTGTCGACCATGAATTCACCAAACGGAGGAGGCCTCTCCAGCCGAGCATGGCACAGTGTCGACCATGAATTCACCAAACGGAGGAGGCCTCTCCAGCCGAGCATGGCACAGTGTCGACCATTAATTCACCAAACGGAGGTGGCCTCTCCAGCCGAGCATGGCACAGTGTTGACCATGAAAACACCAAACAGAAGAGGCCTCCTCATCCGAGCATGGCACAGTGTCGACCATGAAAACACCAAACGGAGGAGGCTTCTCTAGCCGAGCATGGCACAGTGTTGACCATGAATTAACCAAATGGAGGAGGCCTCTCTCGCCGAGCATGGCACAGTGCCACCCATGAATTCACCAAACAGAGGAGGCCTCTCTAGCCGAGCATGGCACATTGTCGAACAGGAAAACACCAAACGGAGGAGGCTTCTCTAGCCGAGCATGGCACAGTGTCGACCATGAATTTACCAAACGGAGGAGGCCTCTTTAGCCGAGCAGGGCACAGTGTCGACCATGAAAACACCAAACGGAGGAGGCTTCTCTAGCCGAGCATGGCACAGTGTCGACCATGAAAACACCAAACGGAGGAGGCCTCTTTTGCCGAGCATGGCACAATGTCCACCATGAAAACACCACACAGAGGAGGCCTCTCCATCCGAGCATGGCACATTGTCGACCATGAATTCACCAAACGGAGGAGGCCTCTCTAGCCGAGCATGGCACAGTGTCCACCATGAAAACACCACACTGAGGAGGCCTCTCCATCCGAGCATGGCACAGTGTCGACCATGAAAACACCAAACGGAGGAGGCTTCTCTAGCCAAGCATGGCACAGTGTTGACCATGAATTAACCAAATGGAGGAGGCCTCTCTCGCCGAGCATGGCACAGTGTTGACCATGAATTCACCAAACGGAGCAGGCCTCTCCATCCGAGCATGGCACAGTGTCGACGATTAATTCACCAAACAGAGGAGGCCTCTATAGCCGAGCAGGGCACAGTGTCGACCATGAAAACACCAAACGGAGGAGGCCTCTTTAGCCGAGCAGGGCACAGTGTCGACCATGAAAACACCAAACGGAGGAGGCCTCTTTAGCCGAGCATGGCACAGTGTCGACCATGAATTTACCAAACGGAGGAGGCCTCTCCAGCCAAGCATGGCACAGTGTCGACCATAAAAGCACCAAACGGAGGAGGCCTCTCCAGCCGAGCATGGCACAGTGTCGACGATTAATTCACCAAACAGAGGAGGCCTCTTTGGCCGAGAAAGGCACAGTGTCGACCATGAAAACACCAAACGGAGGAGGCCTCTTTGGCCGAGAAAGGCACAGTGTCAACCATGAATTCACCAAACAGAGGAGGCCTCTCCAGCCAAGCATGGCACAGTGTCGACCATGAATTTACCAAACGGAGGAGGCCTCTTTAGCCGAGCAGGGCACAGTGTCGACCATGAAAACACCAAACGGAGGAGGCTTCTCTAGCCGAGCATGGCACAGTGTCGACCATGAAAACACCAAACGGAGGAGGCCTCTTTTGCCGAGCATGGCACAGTGTCCACCATGAAAACACCACACAGAGGAGGCCTCTCCATCCGAGCATGGCACATTGTCGACCATGAATTCACCAAACGGAGGAGGCCTCTCTCGCCGAGCATGGCACAGTGTCGACCATGAAAACACCAAACGGAGGAGGCCTCTTTGGCCGAGCAAGGCACAGTGTCAACCATGAATTCACCAAACAGAGGAGGCCTCTCCAGCCAAGCATGGCACAGTGTCGACCAGGAAAACACCAAACAGAAGAGGCCTCCTCATCCGAGCATGGCACAGTGTCGACCATGAAAACACCAAACGGAGGAGGCCTCTTTCGCCGAGCATGGCACAGTGTCGACCATGAATTCACCAAACAGCGGAGGCCTCTCCAGCCGAGCATGGCACAGTGTTGACCATGAAAACACCAAACAGAGGAGGCCTCTTTCGCCGAGCAGGGCACAGTGTCGACCATGAAAACACCAAACGGAGGAGGCCTCTCTAGCCGAGCATGGCACAGTGTTGACCATGAAAACACCAAACGGAGGAGGCTTCTCTAGCCGAGCATGGCACAGTGTCGACGATTAATTCACCAAAGAGAGTAGGCCTCTCTAGCCGAGCAGGGCACAGTGTCAACCATGAAAACACCAAATGGAGGAGGCCACTTTAGCCGAGCAGGGCACAGTGTCGACCATGAAAACACCAAACGGAGGAAGCCTCTCTAGCCGAGCATGGCACAGTGTCCAGCATGAAAACACCACACAGAGGAGGCCTCTCCATCCGAGCATGGCACAGTGTCGACCATGAAAACACCAAACGGAGGAGGCCTCTCCAGCCGAGCATGGCACAGTGTTGACCATGAAAACACCAAACAGAAGAGGCCTCCTCATCCGAGCATGGCACAGTGTCGACCATGAAAACACCAAACGGAGGAGGCTTCTCTCGCCGAGCATGGCACAGTGTTGACCATGAATTAACCAAATGGAACAGGCCTCGCCAGCCGAGCATGGCACAGTGTCGACCATGAAAACACCAAACGGAGGAGGCTTCTCTAGCCGAGCATGGCACAGTGTTGACCATGAATTCACCAAATGGAGGAGGCCTCTCTAGCCGAGCATGGCACATTGTCGAACAGGAAAACACCAAACAGAAGAGGCCTCCTCATCCGAGCATGGCACAGTGTCGACCATGAAAACACCAAACGGAGGAGGCCTCTCTCGCCGAGCATGGCACAGTGTCGACCATGAATTCACCAAACGGAACAGGCCTCGCCATCCGAGCATGGCACAGTGTCGACCATGAAAACACCAAACGGAGGAGGCCTCTCTCGCCGAGCATGGCACAGTGTCGACCATGAAAACACCAAACGGAGGAGGCCTCTCCAGCCAAGCATGGCACAGTGTCGACCATGAATTTACCAAACGGAGGAGGCCTCTTTAGCCGAGCAGGGCACAGTGTCGACCATGAAAACACCAAACGGTGGAGGCTTCTCCAGCCGAGCATGGCACAGTGTCGACCATGAAAACACCAAACGGAGGAGGCCTCTCCAGCCAAGCATGGCACAGTGTCGACAATGAATTCACCAAACGGCGGAGGCCTCTCTAGCCGAGCAGGGCACAGTGTCGACCATGAAAACAACAAACGGAGGAGCCCTCTCTCGCCGAGCATGGCACAGTGTCGACCATGAAAACACCAAACGGAGGAGGCCTCTTTGGCCGAGCATGGCACAGTGTCGACCAGGAAAACACCAAACAGAAGAGGCCTCCTCATCCGAGCATGGCACAGTGTCGACCATGAATTCACCAAACGGAGGAGGCCTCTCCAGCCGAGCATGGCACAGTGTCGACCAGGAAAACACCAAACAGAAGAGGCCTCCTCATCCGAGCATGGCACATTGTCGACCATGAATTCACCAAACGGAGGAGGCCTCTCCAGCCGAGCATGGCACAGTGTCGACCATGAATTCACCAAACGGAGGAGGCCTCTCCAGCCGAGCATGGCACAGTGTCGACCATTAATTCACCAAACGGAGGTGGCCTCTCCAGCCGAGCATGGCACAGTGTTGACCATGAAAACACCAAACAGAAGAGGCCTCCTCATCCGAGCATGGCACAGTGTCGACCATGAAAACACCAAACGGAGGAGGCTTCTCTAGCCGAGCATGGCACAGTGTTGACCATGAATTAACCAAATGGAGGAGGCCTCTCTCGCCGAGCATGGCACAGTGCCACCCATGAATTCACCAAACAGAGGAGGCCTCTCTAGCCGAGCATGGCACATTGTCGAACAGGAAAACACCAAACGGAGGAGGCTTCTCTAGCCGAGCATGGCACAGTGTCGACCATGAATTTACCAAACGGAGGAGGCCTCTTTAGCCGAGCAGGGCACAGTGTCGACCATGAAAACACCAAACGGAGGAGGCTTCTCTAGCCGAGCATGGCACAGTGTCGACCATGAAAACACCAAACGGAGGAGGCCTCTTTTGCCGAGCATGGCACAATGTCCACCATGAAAACACCACACAGAGGAGGCCTCTCCATCCGAGCATGGCACATTGTCGACCATGAATTCACCAAACGGAGGAGGCCTCTCTAGCCGAGCATGGCACAGTGTCCACCATGAAAACACCACACTGAGGAGGCCTCTCCATCCGAGCATGGCACAGTGTCGACCATGAAAACACCAAACGGAGGAGGCTTCTCTAGCCAAGCATGGCACAGTGTTGACCATGAATTAACCAAATGGAGGAGGCCTCTCGCCGAGCATGGCACAGTGTTGACCATGAATTCACCAAACGGAGCAGGCCTCTCCATCCGAGCATGGCACAGTGTCGACGATTAATTCACCAAACAGAGGAGGCCTCTATAGCCGAGCAGGGCACAGTGTCGACCATGAAAACACCAAACGGAGGAGGCCTCTTTAGCCGAGCAGGGCACAGTGTCGACCATGAAAACACCAAACGGAGGAGGCCTCTTTAGCCGAGCATGGCACAGTGTCGACCATGAATTTACCAAACGGAGGAGGCCTCTCCAGCCAAGCATGGCACAGTGTCGACCATAAAAGCACCAAACGGAGGAGGCCTCTCCAGCCGAGCATGGCACAGTGTCGACGATTAATTCACCAAACAGAGGAGGCCTCTTTGGCCGAGAAAGGCACAGTGTCGACCATGAAAACACCAAACGGAGGAGGCCTCTTTGGCCGAGAAAGGCACAGTGTCAACCATGAATTCACCAAACAGAGGAGGCCTCTCCAGCCAAGCATGGCACAGTGTCGACCATGAATTTACCAAACGGAGGAGGCCTCTTTAGCCGAGCAGGGCACAGTGTCGACCATGAAAACACCAAACGGAGGAGGCTTCTCTAGCCGAGCATGGCACAGTGTCGACCATGAAAACACCAAACGGAGGAGGCCTCTTTTGCCGAGCATGGCACAGTGTCCACCATGAAAACACCACACAGAGGAGGCCTCTCCATCCGAGCATGGCACATTGTCGACCATGAATTCACCAAACGGAGGAGGCCTCTCTAGCCGAGCATGGCACAGTGTCCACCATGAAAACACCACACTGAGGAGGCCTCTCCATCCGAGCATGGCACAGTGTCGACCATGAAAACACCAAACGGAGGAGGCTTCTCTAGCCAAGCATGGCACAGTGTTGACCATGAATTAACCAAATGGAGGAGGCCTCTCTCGCCGAGCATGGCACAGTGTTGACCATGAATTCACCAAACGGAGCAGGCCTCTCCATTCGAGCATGGCACAGTGTCGACGATTAATTCACCAAACAGAGGAGGCCTCTATAGCCGAGCAGGGCACAGTGTCGACCATGAAAACACCAAACGGAGGAGGCCTCTTTAGCCGAGCAGGGCACAGTGTCGACCATGAAAACACCAAACGGAGGAGGCCTCTTTAGCCGAGCATGGCACAGTGTCGACCATGAATTTACCAAACGGAGGAGGCCTCTCCAGCCAAGCATGGCACAGTGTCGACCATGAAAGCACCAAACGGAGGAGGCCTCTCCAGCCGAGCATGGCACAGTGTCGACGATTAATTCACCAAACAGAGGAGGCCTCTTTGGCCGAGAAAGGCACAGTGTCGACCATGAAAACACCAAACGGAGGAGGCCTCTTTGGCCGAGAAAGGCACAGTGTCAACCATGAATTCACCAAACAGAGGAGGCCTCTCCAGCCGAGCATGGCACAGTGTCGACCAGGAAAACACCAAACAGAAGAGGCCTCCTCATCCGAGCATGGCACAGTGTCGACCATGAAAACACCAAACGGAGGAGGCCTCTCTCGCCGAGCATGGCACAGTGTCGACCATGAATTCACCAAACGGAACAGGCCTCTCCATCCGAGCATGGCACTATGTCGACCATGAAAACACCAAACGGAGGAGGCCTCTCTCGCCGAGCATGGCACAGTGTCGACCATGAAAACACCAAACGGAGGAGGCCTCTCCAGCCGAGCATGGCACAGTGTAGACGATTAATTCACCAAACAGAGTAGGCCTCTCCATCCGAGCATGGCACAGTGTCGACCATGAAAACACCAAACGGAGGAGGCCTCTCTCGCCGAGCATGGCACAGTGTCGACCATGAAAACACCAAACAGAGGAGGCCTCTCCAGCCGAGCATGGCACAGTGTCGACGATTAATTCACCAAACAGAGTAGGCCTCTCTAGCCGAGCAGGGCACAGTGTCGACCATGAAAACACCAAACGGAGGAAGCCTCTCTAGCCGAGCATGGCACAGTGTCCACCATGAAAACACCACACAGAGGAGGCCTCTCCATCCGAGCATGGCACAGTGTCGACCATGAAAACACCAAACGGAGGAGGCCTCTCCATCCGAGCATGGCACAGTGTCGACCATGAAAACACCAAACGGAGGAGGCCTCTCCATCCGAGCATGGCACATTGTCGACCATGAATTCACCAAAGGGAGGAAGCCTCTCTAGCCGAGCATGGCACAGTGTCCACCATGAAAACACCACACAGAGGAGGCCTCTCCATCCGAGCATGGCACAGTGTCGACCATGAAAACACCAAACGGAGGAGGCTTCTCTAGCCGAGCATGGCACAGTGTTGACCATGAATTCACCAAACGGAGGAGGCCTCTCCAGCCGAGCATGGCACAGTGTCGACCATGAAAACACCAAACTGAGGAGGCTTCTCTAGCCGAGCATGGCACAGTGTCGACCATGAAAACACCAAACGGAGGAGGCCTCTCCAGCCGAGCATGGCACAGTGTCGACCATGAAAACACCAAACTGAGGAGGCCTCTCTCGCCGAGCATGGCACAGTGTCGACCATGATAACACCAAACGGAGGAGGCTTCTCTAGCCGAGCATGGCACAGTATTGACCATGAATTAACCAAATGGAGGAGGCCTCTCTCGCAGAGCATGGCACAGTGTCAACCATGAATTCACCAAATGGAACAGTCCTCTCCATCCGAGCATGGCACATTGTCGACCATGAATTCACCAAATGGAACAGTCCTCTCCATCCGAGCATGGCACAGTGTCGACCATGAAAACACCAAACGGAGGAGGCCTCTCTCGCCGAGCATGGCACAGTGTCGACCATGAAAACACCAAACGGAGGAGGCTTCTCTAGCCGAGCATGGCACAGTGTCGACGATTAATTCACCAAACAGAGGAGGCCTCTCTCGCCGAGAAAGGCACAGTGTCAACCATGAATTCACCAAACAGAGGAGGCCTCTCCAGCCGAGCATGGCACAGTGTCAACGATTAATTCACCAAACGGAGGAGGCCTCTTTGGCCAAGAAAGGCACAGTGTCAACCATGAATTCACCAAACAGAGGAGGCCTCTCCAGCCGAGCATGGCACAGTGTCGACCAGGAAAACACCAAACAGAAGAGGCCTCCTCATCCGAGCATGGCACAGTGTCGACCATGAAAACACCAAACGGAGGAGGCCTCTCTCGCCGAGCATGGCACAGTGTCGACCATGAATTCACCAAACGGAACAGGCCTCTCCATCCGAGCATGGCACTGTGTCGACCATGAAAACACCAAACGGAGGAGGCCTCTCTCGCCGAGCATGGCACAGTGTCGACCATGAAAACACCAAACGGAGGAGGCCTCTCCAACCGAGCATGGCACAGTGTCGACGATTAATTCACCAAACAGAGTAGGCCTCTCCATCCGAGCATGGCACAGTGTCGACCATGAAAACGCCAAACGGAGGAGGCCTCTCTCGCCGAGCATGGCACAGTGTCGACCATGAAAACACCAAACAGAGGAGGCCTCTCCAGCCGAGCATGGCACAGTGTCGACGATTAATTCACCAAACAGAGTAGGCCTCTCTAGCCGAGCAGGGCACAGTGTCGACCATGAAAACACCAAACGGAGGAAGCCTCTCTCGCCGAGCATGGCACAGTGTCCACCATGAAAACACCACACAGAGGAGGCCTCTCCATCCGAGCATGGCACAGTGTCGACCATGAAAACACCAAACGGAGGAGGCCTCTCCATCCGAGCATGGCACAGTGTCGACCATGAAAACACCAAACGGAGGAGGCCTCTCCATCCGAGCATGGCACATTGTCGACCATGAATTCACCAAAGGGAGGAAGCCTCTCTAGCCGAGCATGGCACAGTGTCCACCATGAAAACACCACACAGAGGAGGCCTCTCCATCCGAGCATGGCACAGTGTCGACCATGAAAACACCAAACGGAGGAGGCTTCTCTAGCCGAGCATGGCACAGTGTTGACCATGAATTCACCAAACGGAGGAGGCCTCTCCAGCCGAGCATGGCACAGTGTCGACCATGAAAACACCAAACTGAGGAGGCTTCTCTAGCCGAGCATGGCACAGTGTCGACCATGAAAACACCAAACGGAGGAGGCCTCTCTTGCCGAGCATGGCACAGTGTCGACCATGAAAACACCAAACGGAGGAGGCCTCTCCAATCGAGCATGGCACAGTGTCGACGATTAATTCACCAAACAGAGTAGGCCTCTCCATCCGAGCATGGCACAGTGTCGACCATGAAAACGCCAAACGTAGGAGGCCTCTCTCGCCGAGCATGGCACAGTGTCGACCATGAAAACACCAAACAGAGGAGGCCTCTCCAGGCGAGCATGGCACAGTGTCGACGATTAATTCACCAAACAGAGTAGGCCTCTCTAGCCGAGCAGGGCACAGTGTCGACCATGAAAACACCAAACGGAGGAGGCCTCTCTCGCCGAGCATGGCACAGTGTCGACCATGAAAACACCAAACGAAGGAGGCCTCTCCAGCCGAGCAGGGCACAGTGTCGACCATGAAAACACCAAACGGAGGAGGCCTCTCTCGCCGAGCATGGCACAGTGTCGACCATGAAAACACCAAACGGAGGAGGCTTCTCTAGCCGAGCATGGCACAGTGTCGACGATTAATTCACCAAACAGAGGAGGCCTCTCCAGCCGAGCATGGCACAGTGTCAACCATGAATTCACCAAACAGAGGAGGCCTCTCCAGCCGAGCATGGCACAGTGTCGACCAGGAAAACACCAAACAGAAGAGGCCTCCTCATCCGAGCATGGCACAGTGTCGACCATGAAAACACCAAACGGAGGAGGCCTCTTTCGCCGAGCATGGCACAGTGTCGACCATGAATTCACCAAACGGAACAGGCCTCTCCAGCCGAGCATGGCACAGTGTCGACCATGAAAACACCAAACGGAGGAGGCTTCTCCAGCCGAGCATGGCACAGTGTTGACCATGAATTAACCAAATGGAGGAGGCCTCTCTCGCCGAGCATGGCACATTGTCGACCAGGAAAACACCAAACGGAAGAGGCCTCTCCATCCAAGCATGGCACAGTGTCCACCATGAAAACACCAAACAGAGGAGGCCTCTCCATCCAAGCATGGCACAGTGTCCACCATGAAAACACCAAACGGAGGAGGCCTCTCTCGCCGAGCATGGCACATTGTCCACCATGAAAACACCACACAGAGGAGGCCTCTCCATCCGAGCATGGCACAGTGTCGACCAGGAAAACACCAAACAGAAGAGGCCTCTCCATCCGAGCATGGCACAGCGTCGACCAGGAAAACACCAAACAGAGGAGGCCTCTCCATCCGAGTATGGCACATTATCGACCAGGAAAACACCAAACAGAAGAGGCCTCCTCATCCGAGCATGGCACAGTGTCGACCATGAAAACACCACACAGAGGAGGCCTCTCCATCCGAGCATGGCACAGTGTCGACCATGAAAACACCAAACGGAGGAGGCTTCTCCAGCCGAGCATGGCACAGTGTTGACCATGAATTAACCAAACGGAGGAGGCCTCTCCATCCGAGCATGGCACAGTGTCGACCATGAAAACACCAAACGGAACAGGCCTCTCCATCCGAGCATGGCACAGTGTCGACCATGAAAACACCAAACAGAGGAGGCCTCTCTAGCCAAGCAGGGCACAGTGTCGACCATGAAAACATCAAACGGAGGAGGCCTCTCTAGCCGAGCAGGGCACAGTGTCGACCATGAAAACACCAAATGGAGGAGGCCACTTTAGCCGAGCAGGGCACAGTGTCGACCATGAAAACACCAAACGGAGGAAGCCTCTCTAGCCGAGCATGGCACAGTGTCCACCATGAAAACACCACACAGAGGAGGCCTCTCCATCCGAGCATGGCACAGTGTCGACCATGAAAACACCAAACGGAGGAGGCCTCTCCAGCCGAGCATGGCACAGTGTCGACCATGAAGACACCAAATGGAGGAGGCCTCTTTCGCCGAGCATGGCACAGTGTCGACCATGAAAACACCAAACGGAGGAGGCTTCTCTCGCCGAGCATGGCACAGTGTTGACCATGAATTAACCAAATGGAACAGGCCTCGCCAGCCGAGCATGGCACAGTTTCGACCATGAAAACACCAAACGGAGGAGGCTTCTCTAGCCGAGCATGGCACAGTGTTGACCATGAATTCACCAAATGAAACAGGCCTCGCCAGCCGAGCATGGTACAGTGTCGACCATGAAAACACCAAACGGAGGAGGCTTCTCTAGCCGAGCATGGCACAGTGTTGACCATGAATTAACCAAATGGAGGAGGCCTCTCTAGCCGAGCATGGCACATTGTCGAACAGGAAAACACCAAACAGAAGAGGCCTCCTCATCCGAGCATGGCACAGTGTCGACCATGAAAACACCAAACGGAGGAGGCCTCTCTCGCCGAGCATGGCACAGTGTCGACCATGAATTCACCAAACGGAACAGGCCTCGCCATCCGAGCATGGCACAGTGTCGACCATGAAAACACCAAAGGGAGGAGGCCTCTCTCGCCGAGCATGGCACAGTGTCGACCATGAAAACACCAAACGGAGGAGGCCTCTCCAACCGAGCATGGCACAGTGTCGACGATTAATTCACCAAACAGAGTAGGCCTCTCCATCCGAGCATGGCACAGTGTCGACCATGAAAACGCCAAACGGAGGAGGCCTCTCTCGCCGAGCATGGCACAGTGTCGACCATGAAAACACCAAACGGAGGAGGCCTCTCTCGCCGAGCATGGCACAGTGTCGACCATGAAAACACCAAACGGAGGAGGCCTCTCCAGCCGAGCATGGCACAGTGTCGACGATTAATTCACCAAACAGAGTAGGCCTCTCTAGCCGAGCAGGGCACAGTGTCGACCATGAAAACACCAAACGGAGGAAGCCTCTCTCGCCGAGCATGGCACAGTGTCCACCATGAAAACACCACACAGAGGAGGCCTCTCCATCCGAGCATGGCACAGTGTCGACCATGAAAACACCAAACGGAGGAGGCCTCTCCATCCGAGCATGGCACAGTGTCGACCATGAAAACACCAAACGGAGGAGGCCTCTCCATCCGAGCATGGCACATTGTCGACCATGAATTCACCAAAGGGAGGAAGCCTCTCTAGCCGAGCATGGCACAGTGTCCACCATGAAAACACCACACAGAGGAGGCCTCTCCATCCGAGCATGGCACAGTGTCGACCATGAAAACACCAAACGGAGGAGGCTTCTCTAGCCGAGCATGGCACAGTGTTGACCATGAATTCACCAAACGGAGGAGGCCTCTCCAGCCGAGCATGACACAGTGTCGACCATGAATTCACCAAACGGAGGAGGCCTCTTTAGCCGAGCAGGGCACAGTGTCGACCATGAAAACACCAAACGGAGGAGGCTTCTCAAGCCGAGCATGGCACAGTGTCGACAATGAATTCACCAAACGGAGGAGGCCTCTCTAGCCGAGCAGGGCACAGTGTCGACCATGAAAACACCAAACGGAGGAGGCCTCTTTCGCCGAGCATGGCACAGTGTCGACCATGAAAACACCAAACGGAGGAGGCCTCTCTCGCCGAGCATGGCACAGTGTCGACCATGAAAACACCAAACGGAGGAGGCCTCTTTGGCCGAGCAAGGCACAGTGTCAACCATGAATTCACCAAACAGAGGAGGCCTCTCCAGCCGAGCATGGCACAGTTTCGACCAGGAAAACACCAAACAGAAGAGGCCTCCTCATCCGAGCATGGCACAGTGTCGACCATGAATTCACCAAACGGAGGAGGCCTCTCCAGCCGAGCATGGCACAGTGTCGACCATGAATTCACCAAACGGAGGAGGCCTCTCCAGCCGAGCATGGCACAGTGTCGACCATGAATTCACCAAACGGAGGAGGCCTCTCCAGCCGAGCATGGCACAGTGTCGACCATGAATTCACCAAACGGAGGAGGCCTCTCCAGCCGAGCATGGCACAGTGTTGACCATGAAAACACCAAACAGAAGAGGCCTCCTCATCCGAGCATGGCACAGTGTCGACCATGAAAACACCAAACGGAGGAGGCTTCTCTAGCCGAGCATGGCACAGTGTTGACCATGAATTCACCAAATGGAACAGGCCTCGCCAGCCGAGCATGGCACAGTGTCGACCATGAAAACACCAAACGGAGGAGGCTTCTCTAGCCGAACATGGCACAGTGTTGACCATGAATTAACCAAATGGAGGAGGCCTCTCTCGCCGAGCATGGCACAGTGTCACCCATGAATTCACCAAACAGAGGAGGCCTCTCTAACCGAGCATGGCACATTGTCGAACAGGAAAACACCAAACAGAAGAGGCCTCCTCATCCGAGCATGGCACAGTGTCGACCATGAAAACACCAAACGGAGGAGGCCTCTCTCGCCGAGCATGGCACAGTGTCGACCATGAATTCACCAAACGGAACAGGCCTCGCCAGCCGAGCATGGCACAGTGTCGACCATGAAAACACCAAACGGAGGAGGCGTCTCTAGCCGAGCATGGCACAGTGTCGACCATGAAAACACCAAACGGAGGAGGCTTCTCTAGCCGAGCATGGCACAGTGTTGACCATGAATTCACCAAATGGAACAGGCCTCGCCAGCCGAGCATGGCACAGTGTCGACCATGAAAACACCAAACGGAGGAGGCTTCTCTAGCCGAGCATGGCACAGTGTTGACCATGAATTAATCAAATGGAGGAGGCCTCTCTCGCCGAGCATGGCACAGTGTCACCCATGAATTCACCAAACAGAGGAGGCCTCTCTAGCCGAGCATGGCACATTGTCGAACAGGAAAACACCAAACAGAAGAGGCCTCCTCATCCGAGCATGGCACAGTGTCGACCATGAAAACACCAAACGGAGGAGGCCTCTCCAGCCAAGCATGGCACAGTGTCGACCATGAATTTACCAAACGGAGGAGGCCTCTTTAGCCGAGCAGGGCACAGTGTCGACCATGAAAACACCAAACGGAGGAGGCTTCTCTAGCCGAGCATGGCACAGTGTCGACCATGAAAACACCAAACGGAGGAGGCCTCTTTTGCCGAGCATGGCACAGTGTCGACCATGAATTCACCAAACGGAGGAGGCCTCTCTAGCCCAGCATGGCACAGTGTCCACCATGAAAACACCACACAGAGGAGGCCTCTCCATCCGAGCATGGCACAGTGTCGACCATGAAAACACCAAACGGAGGAGGCCTCTCCAGCCGAGCATGGCACAGTGTCGACCATGAAAACACCAAACTGAGGAGGCCTCTCTAGCCGAGCATGGCACAGTGTCGACCATGATAACACCAAACGGAGGAGGCTTCTCTAGCCGAGCATGGCACAGTATTGACCATGAATTAACCAAATGGAGGAGGCCTCTCTCGGAGAGCATGGCACAGTGTCAACCATGAATTCACCAAATGGAACAGTCCTCTCTATCCGAGCATGGCACATTGTCGACCATGAATTCACCAAATGGAACAGTCCTCTCCATCCGAGCATGGCACAGTGTCGACCATGAAAACACCAAACGGAGGAGGCCTCTCTCGCCGAGCATGGCACAGTGTCGACCATGAAAACACCAAACGGAGGAGGCTTCTCTAGCCGAGCATGGCACAGTGTCGACGATTAATTCACCAAACAGAGGAGGCCTCTCTCGCCGAGAAAGGCACAGTGTCAACCATGAATTCACCAAACAGAGGAGGCCTCTCCAGCCGAGCATGGCACAGTGTCAACGATTAATTCACCAAACGGAGGAGGCCTCTTTGGCCAAGAAAGGCACAGTGTCAACCATGAATTCACCAAACAGAGGAGGCCTCTCCAGCCGAGCATGGCACAGTGTCGACCAGGAAAACACCAAACAGAAGAGGCCTCCTCATCCGAGCATGGCACAGTGTCGACCATGAAAACACCATACGGAGGAGGCCTCTCTCGCCGAGCATGGCACAGTGTCGACCAGGAATTCACCAAACGGAACAGGCCTCTCCATCCGAGCATGGCACTGTGTCGACCATGAAAACACCAAACGGAGGAGGCCTCTCTCGCCGAGCATGGCACAGTGTCGACCATGAAAACACCAAACGGAGGAGGCCTCTCCAACCGAGCATGGCACAGTGTCGACGATTAATTCACCAAACAGAGTAGGCCTCTCCATCCGAGCATGGCACAGTGTCGACCATGAAAACGCCAAACGGAGGAGGCCTCTCTCGCCGAGCATGGCACAGTGTCGACCATGAAAACACCAAACGGAGGAGGCCTCTCTCGCCGAGCATGGCACAGTGTCGACCATGAAAACACCAAACGGAGGAGGCCTCTCCAGCCGAGCATGGCACAGTGTCGACGATTAATTCACCAAACAGAGTAGGCCTCTCTAGCCGAGCAGGGCACAGTGTCGACCATGAAAACACCAAACGGAGGAAGCCTCTCTCGCCGAGCATGGCACAGTGTCCACCATGAAAACACCACACAGAGGAGGCCTCTCCATCCGAGCATGGCACAGTGTCGACCATGAAAACACCAAACGGAGGAGGCCTCTCCATCCGAGCATGGCACAGTGTCGACCATGAAAACACCAAACGGAGGAGGCCTCTCCATCCGAGCATGGCACATTGTCGACCATGAATTCACCAAAGGGAGGAAGCCTCTCTAGCCGAGCATGGCACAGTGTCCACCATGAAAACACCACACAGAGGAGGCCTCTCCATCCGAGCATGGCACAGTGTCGACCATGAAAACACCAAACGGAGGAGGCTTCTCTAGCCGAGCATGGCACAGTGTTGACCATGAATTCACCAAACGGAGGAGGCCTCTCCAGCCGAGCATGACACAGTGTCGACCATGAATTCACCAAACGGAGGAGGCCTCTCCAGCCGAGCATGGCACAGTGTCGACCATGAAAACACCAAACTGAGGAGGCTTCTCTAGCCGAGCATGGCACAGTGTCGACCATGAAAACACCAAACGGAGGAGGCCTCTCTAGCCGAGCATGGCACAGTGTCGACCATGAAAACACCAAACGGAGGAGGCCTCTCCAACCGAGCATGGCACAGTGTCGACGATTAATTCACCAAACAGAGTAGGCCTCTCCATCCGAGCATGGCACAGTGTCGACCATGAAAACGCCAAACGTAGGAGGCCTCTCTCGCCGAGCATGGCACAGTGTCGACCATGAAAACACCAAACAGAGGAGGCCTCTCCAGGCGAGCATGGCACAGTGTCGACGATTAATTCACCAAACAGAGTAGGCCTCTCTAGCCGAGCAGGGCACAGTGTCGACCATGAAAACACCAAACGGAGGAGGCCTCTCTCGCCGAGCATGGCACAGTGTCGACCATGAAAACACCAAACGGAGGAGGCTTCTCTAGCCGAGCATGGCACAGTGTCGACGATTAATTCACCAAACAGAGGAGGCCTCTCTCGCCGAGCAAGGCACAGTATCGACCATGAAAACACCAAACGGAGGAGGCCTCTCCAGCCGAGCAGGGCACAGTGTCGACCATGAAAACACCAAACGGAGGAGGCCTCTCTCGCCGAGCATGGCACAGTGTCGACCATGAAAACACCAAACGGAGGAGGCTTCTCTAGCCGAGCATGGCACAGTGTCGACGATTAATTCACCAAACAGAGGAGGCCTCTCTCGCCGAGCAAGGCACAGTGTCAACCATGAATTCACCAAACAGAGGAGGCCTCTCCAGCCGAGCATGGCACAGTGTCGACCAGGAAAACACCAAACAGAAGAGGCCTCCTCATCCGAGCATGGCACAGTGTCGACCATGAAAACACCAAACGGAGGAGGCCTCTTTCGCCGAGCATGGCACAGTGTCGACCATGAATTCACCAAACGGAACAGGCCTCTCCAGCCGAGCATGGCACAGTGTCGACCATGAAAACACCAAACGGAGGAGGCTTCTCCAGCCGAGCATGGCACAGTGTTGACCATGAATTAACCAAATGGAGGAGGCCTCTCTCGCCGAGCATGGCACATTGTCGACCAGGAAAACACCAAACGGAAGAGGCCTCTCCATCCAAGCATGGCACAGTGTCCACCATGAAAACACCAAACAGAGGAGGCCTCTCCATCCAAGCATGGCACAGTGTCCACCATGAAAACACCAAACGGAGGAGGCCTCTCTCGCCGAGCATGGCACATTGTCCACCATGAAAACACCACACAGAGGAGGCCTCTCCATCCGAGCATGGCACAGTGTCGACCAGGAAAACACCAAACAGAAGAGGCCTCTCCATCCGAGCATGGCACAGCGTCGACCAGGAAAACACCAAACAGAGGAGGCCTCTCCATCCGAGTATGACACATTATCGACCAGGAAAACACCAAACAGAAGAGGCCTCCTCATCCGAGCATGGCACAGTGTCGACCATGAAAACACCACACAGAGGAGGCCTCTCCATCCGAGCATGGCACAGTGTCGACCATGAAAACACCAAACGGAGGAGGCTTCTCCAGCCGAGCATGGCACAGTGTTGACCATGAATTAACCAAACGGAGGAGGCCTCTCCATCCGAGCATGGCACAGTGTCGACCATGAAAACACCAAACGGAACAGGCCTCTCCATCCGAGCATGGCACAGTGTCGACCATGAAAACACCAAACAGAGGAGGCCTCTCTAGCCAAGCAGGGCACAGTGTCGACCATGAAAACACCAAACGGAGGAGGCCTCTCTAGCCGAGCAGGGCACAGTGTCGACCATGAAAACACCAAATGGAGGAGGCCACTTTAGCCGAGCAGGGCACAGTGTCGACCATGAAAACACCAAACGGAGGAAGCCTCTCTAGCCGAGCATGGCACAGTGTCCACCATGAAAACACCACACAGAGGAGGCCTCTCCATCCGAGCATGGCACAGTGTCGACCATGAAAACACCAAACGGAGGAGGCCTCTCCAGCCGAGCATGGCACAGTGTCGACCATGAAGACACCAAATGGAGGAGGCCTCTTTCGCCGAGCATGGCACAGTGTCGACCATGAAAACACCAAACGGAGGAGGCTTCTCTCGCCGAGCATGGCACAGTGTTGACCATGAATTAACCAAATGGAACAGGCCTCGCCAGCCGAGCATGGCACAGTTTCGACCATGAAAACACCAAACGGAGGAGGCTTCTCTAGCCGAGCATGGCACAGTGTTGACCATGAATTCACCAAATGAAACAGGCCTCGCCAGCCGAGCATGGTACAGTGTCGACCATGAAAACACCAAACGGAGGAGGCTTCTCTAGCCGAGCATGGCACAGTGTTGACCATGAATTAACCAAATGGAGGAGGCCTCTCTAGCCGAGCATGGCACATTGTCGAACAGGAAAACACCAAACAGAAGAGGCCTCCTCATCCGAGCATGGCACAGTGTCGACCATGAAAACACCAAACGGAGGAGGCCTCTCTCGCCGAGCATGGCACAGTGTCGACCATGAATTCACCAAACGGAACAGGCCTCGCCATCCGAGCATGGCACAGTGTCGACCATGAAAACACCAAACGGAGGAGGCCTCTCTCGCCGAGCATGGCACAGTGTCGACCATGAAAACACCAAACGGAGGAGGCCTCTCCAGCCAAGCATGGCACAGTGTCGACCATGAATTTACCAAACGGAGGAGGCCTCTTTAGCCGAGCAGGGCACAGTGTCGACCATGAAAACACCAAACGGAGGAGGCTTCTCAAGCCGAGCATGGCACAGTGTCGACAATGAATTCACCAAACGGAGGAGGCCTCTCTAGCCGAGCAGGGCACAGTGTCGACCATGAAAACACCAAACGGAGGAGGCCTCTTTCGCCGAGCATGGCACAGTGTCGACCATGAAAACACCAAACGGAGGAGGCCTCTCTCGCCGAGCATGGCACAGTGTCGACCATGAAAACACCAAACGGAGGAGGCCTCTTTGGCCGAGCAAGGCACAGTGTCAACCATGAATTCACCAAACAGAGGAGGCCTCTCCAGCCGAGCATGGCACAGTGTCGACCAGGAAAACACCAAACAGAAGAGGCCTCCTCATCCGAGCATGGCACAGTGTCGACCATGAATTCACCAAACGGAGGAGGCCTCTCCAGCCGAGCATGGCACAGTGTCGACCATGAATTCACCAAACGGAGGAGGCCTCTCCAGCCGAGCATGGCACAGTGTCGACCATGAATTCACCAAACGGAGGAGGCCTCTCCAGCCGAGCATGGCACAGTGTTGACCATGAAAACACCAAACAGAAGAGGCCTCCTCATCCGAGCATGGCACAGTGTCGACCATGAAAACACCAAACGGAGGAGGCTTCTCTAGCCGAGCATGGCACAGTGTTGACCATGAATTCACCAAATGGAACAGGCCTCGCCAGCCGAGCATGGCACAGTGTCGACCATGAAAACACCAAACGGAGGAGGCTTCTCTAGCCGAGCATGGCACAGTGTTGACCATGAATTAACCAAATGGAGGAGGCCTCTCTCGCCGAGCATGGCACAGTGTCACCCATGAATTCACCAAACAGAGGAGGCCTCTCTAGCCGAGCATGGCACATTGTCGAACAGGAAAACACCAAACAGAAGAGGCCTCCTCATCCGAGCATGGCACAGTGTCGACCATGAAAACACCAAAGGGAGGAGGCCTCTCTCGCCGAGCATGGCACAGTGTCGACCATGAATTCACCAAACGGAACAGGCCTCGCCAGCCGAGCATGGCACAGTGTCGACCATGAAAACACCAAACGGAGGAGGCTTCTCTAGCCGAGCATGGCACAGTGTCGACCATGAAAACACCAAACGGAGGAGGCTTCTCTAGCCGAGCATGGCACAGTGTTGACCATGAATTCACCAAATGGAACAGGCCTCGCCAGCCGAGCATGGCACAGTGTCGACCATGAAAACACCAAACGGAGGAGGCTTCTCTAGCCGAGCATGGCACAGTGTTGACCATGAATTAATCAAATGGAGGAGGCCTCTCTCGCCGAGCATGGCACAGTGTCACCCATGAATTCACCAAACAGAGGAGGCCTCTCTAGCCGAGCATGGCACATTGTCGAACAGGAAAACACCAAACAGAAGAGGCCTCCTCATCCGAGCATGGCACAGTGTCGACCATGAAAACACCAAACGGAGGAGGCTTCTCTAGCCGAGCATGGCACAGTGTTGACCATGAATTAACCAAATGGAGGAGGCCTCTCTCGCCGAGCATGGCACATTGTCGACCAGGAAAACACCATACGGAAGAGGCCTCTCCATCCAAGCATGGCACAGTGTCCACCATGAAAACACCAAACAGAGGAGGCCTCTCCATCCAAGCATGGCACAGTGTCCACCATGAAAACACCAAACGGAGGAGGCCTCTCTCGCCGAGCATGGCACATTGTCCACCATGAAAACACCACACAGAGGAGGCCTCTCCATCCGAGCATGGCACAGTGTCGACCATGAAAACACCAAACGGAGGAGGCCTCTCTAGCCGAGCAGGGCACAGTGTCGACCATGAAAACACCAAACGGAGGAGGCCGCTTTCGCCGAGCATGGCACAGTGTCGACCATGAAAACACCAAACGGAGCAGGCCTCTCCATCCGAGCATGGCACAGTGTCGACCATGAAAACACCAAACGGAGGAGGCCTCTTTAGCCGAGCATGGCACAGTGTCGACCATGAAAACACCAAATGGAGGAGGCCTCTCTCGCCGAGCAGGGCACAGTATCGACCATGAAAACACCAAACGGAGGAGGCCTCTCTCGCCGAGCAGGGCACAGTGTCGACCATGAAAACACCAAACGGAGGAGGCCTCTCTCGCCGAGCATGGCACAGTGTCGACCATGAAAACACCAAACGGAGGAGGCTTCTCTAGCCGAGCATGGCACAGTGTCGACGATTAATTCACCAAACAGAGGAGGCCTCTCTCGCCGAGCAAGGCACAGTGTCAACCATGAATTCACCAAACAGAGGAGGCCTCTCCAGCCGAGCATGGCACAGTGTCGACCAGGAAAACACCAAACAGAAGAGGCCTCCTCATCCGAGCATGGCACAGTGTCGACCATGAAAACACCAAACGGAGGAGGCCTCTTTCGCCGAGCATGGCACAGTGTCGACCATGAAAACACCAAACGGAGGAGGCTTCTCTAGCCGAGCATGGCACAGTGTTGACCATGAATTAACCAAATGGAGGAGGCCACTCTCGCCGAGCATGGCACATTGTCGACCAGGAAAACACCAAACGGAAGAGGCCTCTCCATCCAAGCATGGCACAGTGTCCACCATGAAAACACCAAACAGAGGAGGCCTCTCCATCCAAGCATGGCACAGTGTCCACCATGAAAACACCAAACGGAGGAGGCCTCTCTCGCCGAGCATGGCACATTGTCCACCATGAAAACACCACACAGAGGAGGCCTCTCCATCCGAGCATGGCACAGTGTCGACCATGAAAACACCAAACGGAGGAGGCCTCTCTAGCCGAGCATGGCACAGTGTCGACCATGAAAACACCAAACGGAGGAGGCCTCTTTCGCCGAGCATGGCACAGTGTCGACCATGAATTCACCAAACGGAACAGGCCTCTCCAGCCGAGCATGGCACAGTGTCGACCATGAAAACACCAAATGGAGGAGGCTTCTCCAGCCGAGCATGGCACAGTGTTGACCATGAATTAACCAAATGGAGGAGGCCTCTCTCGCCGAGCATGGCACATTGTCGACCAGGAAAACACCAAACGGAAGAGGCCTCTCCATCCAAGCATGGCACAGTGTCCACCATGAAAACACCAAACAGAGGAGGCCTCTCCATCCAAGCATGGCACAGTGTCCACCATGAAAACACCAAACGGAGGAGGCCTCTCCATCCAAGCATGGCACAGTGTCCACCATGAAAACACCAAACGGAGGAGGCCTCTCTCGCCGAGCATGGCACATTGTCCACCATGAAAACACCACACAGAGGAGGCCTCTCCATCCGAGCATGGCACAGCGTCGACCAGGAAAACACCAAACAGAGGAGGCCTCTCCATCCGAGTATGGCACATTATCGACCAGGAAAACACCAAACAGAAGAGGCCTCCTCATCCGAGCATGGCACAGTGTCGACCATGAAAACACCACACAGAGGAGGCCTCTCCATCCGAGCATGGCACAGTGTCGACCATGAAAACACCAAACGGAGGAGGCTTCTCCAGCCGAGCATGGCACAGTGTTGACCATGAATTAACCAAACGGAGGAGGCCTCTCCATCCGAGCATGGCACAGTGTCGACCATGAAAACACCAAACGGAACAGGCCTCTCCATCCGAGCATGGCACAGTGTCGACCATGAAAACACCAAACAGAGGAGGCCTCTCTAGCCAAGCAGGGCACAGTGTCGACCATGAAAACACCAAACGGATGAGGCCTCTTTTGCCGAGCAGGGCACAGTGTCGACCATGAATTTACCAAACGGAGGAGGCCTCTCCAGCCAAGCATGGGACAGTGTCGACCTTGAAAACACCAAACGGAGGAGGCCTCTTTAGCCGAGCAGGGCACAGTGTCGACCATGAAAACACCAAACGGAGGAGGCTTCTCTAGCCGAGCATGGCACAGTGTCGACCATGAAAACACCAAATGGAGGAGGCTTCTCGAGCCGAGCATGGCACAGTGTCGACGATTAATTCACCAAACGGAGGAGGCCTCTCCAGCCGAGCAGGGCACAGTGTCGACCATGAAAACACCAAAAGGAGGAGGCCTCTTTCGCCGAGCAGGGCACAGTGTCGACCATGAAAACACCAAACGGAGGAGGCCTCTTTAGCCGAGCATGGCACAGTGTCGACCATGAAAACACCAAAAGGAGGAGGCCTCTTTCGCCGAGCAGGGCACAGTGTCGACCATGAAAACACCAAACGGAGGAGGCCTCTCTCGCCGAGCATGGCACAGTGTCGACCATGAAAACACCAAACGGAGGAGGCCTCTTTGGCCGAGCAAGGCACAGTGTCAACCATGAATTCACCAAACGGAGGAGGCCTCTCCAGCCGAGCATGGCACAGTGTCGACCAGGAAAACACCAAACAGAAGAGGCCTCCTCATCCGAGCATGGCACAGTGTCAACCATGAAAACACCAAATGGAGGAGGCCTCTCTCGCCGAGCATGGCACAGTGTCGACCATGAAAACACCAAACGGAGGAGGCCTCTTTGGCCGAGCAAGGCACAGTGTCAACCATGAATTCACCAAACAGAGGAGGCCTCTCCAGCTGAGCATGGCACAGTGTCGACCATGAATTCACCAAACGGAGGAGGCCTCTCCAGCCGAGCATGGCACAGTGTTGACCATGAAAACACCAAACAGAAGAGGCCTCCTCATCCGAGCATGGCACAGTGTCGACCATGAAAACACCAAACGGAGGAGGCTTCTCTAGCCGAGCATGGCACAGTGTTGACCATGAATTCACCAAATGGAACAGGCCTCGCCAGCCGAGCATGGCACAGTGTCGACCATGAAAACACCAAACGGAGGAGGCTTCTCTAGCCGAGCATGGCACAGTGTTGACCATGAATTAACCAAATGGAGGAGGCCTCTCTCGCCGAGCATGGCACAGTGTCACCCATGAATTCACCAAACAGAGGAGGCCTCTCTAGCCGAGCATGGCACATTGTCGAACAGGAAAACACCAAACAGAAGAGGCCCCCTCATCCGAGCATGGCACAGTGTCGACCATGAAAACACCAAACGGAGGAGGCCTCTCTCGCCGAGCATGGCACAGTGTCGACCATGAATTCACCAAACGGAACAGGCCTCGCCAGCCGAGCATGGCACAGTGTCGACCATGAAAACACCAAACGGAGGAGGCTTCTCTAGCCGAGCATGGCACAGTGTCGACCATGAAAACACCAAACGGAGGAGGCTTCTCTAGCCGAGCATAGCACAGTGTTGACCATGAATTAACCAAATGGAGGAGGCCTCTCTCGCCGAGCATGGCACAGTGTCACCCATGAATTCACCAAACAGAGGAGGCCTCTCGAGCCGAGCATGGCACATTGTCGAGCAGGAAAACACCAAACAGAAGAGGCCTCCTCATCCGAGCATGGCACAGTGTCGACCATGAAAACACCAAACGGAGGAGGCCTCTCTCGCCGAGCATGGCACAGTGTCGACCATGAAAACACCAAACGGAGGAGGCCTCTCCAGCCAAGCATGGCACAGTGTCGACCATGAATTTACCAAACGGAGGAGGCCTCTTTAGCCGAGCAGGGCACAGTGTCGACCATGAAAACACCAAACGGAGGAGGCTTCTCTAGCCGAGCATGGCACAGTGTCGACCATGAATTAACCAAACGGAGGAGGCCTCTTTTGCCGAGCATGGCACAGTGTCCACCATGAAAACACCACACAGAGGAGGCCTCTCCATCCGAGCATGGCACATTGTCGACCATAAATTCACCAAACGGAGGAGGCCTCTCTAGCCGAGCATGGCACAGTGTCCACCATGAAAACACCACACAGAGGAGGCCTCTCCATCCGAGCATGGCACAGTGTCGACCATGAAAACACCAAACGGAGGAGGCTTCTCTAGCCAAGCATGGCACAGTGTTGACCATGAATTAACCATATGGAGGAGGCCTCTCTCGCCGAGCATGGCACAGTGTTGACCATGAATTCACCAAACGGAGCAGACCTCTCCATCCGAGCATGGCACAGTGTCGACGATTAATTCACCAAACAGAGGAGGCCTCCATAGCCGAGCAGGGCACAGTGTCGACCATGAAAACACCAAACGGAGGAGGCCTCTTTAGCCGAGCAGGGCACAGTGTCGACCATGAAAACACCAAACGGAGGAGGCCTCTTTAGCCGAGCATGGCACAGTGTCGACCATGAATTTACCAAACGGAGGAGGCCTCTCCAGCCGAGCATGGCACAGTGTCGACGATTAATTCACCAAACAGAGGAGGCCTCTTTGGCCGAGAAAGGCACAGTGTCGACCATGAAAACACCAAACGGAGGAGGCCTCTTTGGCCGAGAAAGGCACAGTGTCAACCATGAATTCACCAAACAGAGGAGGCCTCTCCAGCCGAGCATGGCACAGTGTCGACCAGGAAAACACCAAACAGAAGAGGCCTCCTCATCCGAGCATGGCACAGTGTCGACCATGAAAACACCAAACGGAGGAGGCCTCTCTCGCCGAGCATGGCACAGTGTCGACCATGAATTCACCAAACGGAACAGGCCTCTCCATCCGAGCATGGCACAGTGTCGACCATGAAAACACCAAACGGAGGAGGCCTCTCCAGCCGAGCATGGCACAGTGTCGACCATGAAAACACCAAACGGAGGAGGCCTCTCTCGCCGAGCATGGCACAGTGTCGACCATGAAAACACCAAACAGAGGAGGCCTCTCCAGCCGAGCATGGCACAGTGTCGACGATTAATTCACCAAACAGAGTAGGCCTCTCTAGCCGAGCAGGGCACAGTGTCGACCATGAAAACACCAAATGGAGGAGGCCACTTTAGCCGAGCAGGGCACAGTGTCGACCATGAAAACACCAAACGGAGGAGGCCTCTCTCGCCGAGCATGGCACAGTGTCGACCATGAATTCACCAAACGGAGGAGGCTTCTCTAGCCGAGCATGGCACAGTGTCGACCATGAAAACACCAAACGGAGGAGGCTTCTCTAGCCGAGCATGGCACAGTGTTGACCATGAATTCACCAAATGGAACAGGCCTCGCCAGCCGAGCATGGCACAGTGTCGACCATGAAAACACCAAACGGAGGAGGCTTCTCTAGCCGAGCATGGCACAGTGTTGACCATGAATTAATCAAATGGAGGAGGCCTCTCTCGCCGAGCATGGCACAGTGTCACCCATGAATTCACCAAACAGAGGAGGCCTCTCTAGCCGAGCATGGCACATTGTCGAACAGGAAAACACCAAACAGAAGAGGCCTCCTCATCCGAGCATGGCACAGTGTCGACCATGAAAACACCAAACGGAGGAGGCCTCTCCAGCCAAGCATGGCACAGTGTCGACCATGAATTTACCAAACGGAGGAGGCCTCTCTCGCCGAGCAAGGCACAGTGTCAACCATGAATTCACCAAACAGAGGAGGCCTCTCCAGCCGAGCATGGCACAGTGTCGACCAGGAAAACACCAAACAGAAGAGGCCTCCTCATCCGAGCATGGCACAGTGTCGACCATGAAAACACCAAACGGAGGAGGCCTCTTTCGCCGAGCATGGCACAGTGTCGACCATGAATTCACCAAACGGAACAGGCCTCTCCAGCCGAGCATGGCACAGTGTCGACCATGAAAACACCAAACGGAGGAGGCTTCTCCAGCCGAGCATGGCACAGTGTTGACCATGAATTAACCAAATGGAGGAGGCCTCTCTCGCCGAGCATGGCACATTGTCGACCAGGAAAACACCAAACTGAAGAGGCCTCTCCATCCAAGCATGGCACAGTGTCCACCATGAAAACACCAAACAGAGGAGGCCTCTCCATCCAAGCATGGCACAGTGTCCACCATGAAAACACCAAACGGAGGAGGCCTCTCTCGCCGAGCATGGCACATTGTCCACCATGAAAACACCACACAGAGGAGGCCTCTCCATCCGAGCATGGCACAGTGTCGACCAGGAAAACACCAAACAGAAGAGGCCTCTCCATCCGAGCATGGCACAGCGTCGACCAGGAAAACACCAAACAGAGGAGGCCTCTCCATCCGAGTATGACACATTATCGACCAGGAAAACACCAAACAGAAGAGGCCTCCTCATCCGAGCATGGCACAGTGTCGACCATGAAAACACCACACAGAGGAGGCCTCTCCATCCGAGCATGGCACAGTGTCGACCATGAAAACACCAAACGGAGGAGGCTTCTCCAGCCGAGCATGGCACAGTGTTGACCATGAATTAACCAAACGGAGGAGGCCTCTCCATCCGAGCATGGCACAGTGTCGACCATGAAAACACCAAACGGAACAGGCCTCTCCATCCGAGCATGGCACAGTGTCGACCATGAAAACACCAAACAGAGGAGGCCTCTCTAGCCAAGCAGGGCACAGTGTCGACCATGAAAACACCAAACGGAGGA
Source organism: Eptatretus burgeri (assembly GCF_056783735.1). Taxonomy (NCBI): domain Eukaryota; kingdom Metazoa; phylum Chordata; class Myxini; order Myxiniformes; family Myxinidae; genus Eptatretus; species Eptatretus burgeri. Next base: position 111,627,478 of record NC_140967.1, on the reverse strand, counting down.
GGCCTCTCTAGCCGAGCAGGGCACAGTGTCGACCATGAAAACACCAAATGGAGGAGGCCACTTTAGCCGAGCAGGGCACAGTGTCGACCATGAAAACACCAAACGGAGGAAGCCTCTCTAGCCGAGCATGGCACAGTGTCCACCATGAAAACACCACACAGAGGAGGCCTCTCCATCCGAGCATGGCACAGTGTCGACCATGAAAACACCAAACGGAGGAGGCCTCTCCAGCCGAGCATGGCACAGTGTCGACCATGAAGACACCAAATGGAGGAGGCCTCTTTCGCCGAGCATGGCACAGTGTCGACCATGAAAACACCAAACGGAGGAGGCTTCTCTCGCCGAGCATGGCACAGTGTTGACCATGAATTAACCAAATGGAACAGGCCTCGCCAGCCGAGCATGGCACAGTTTCGACCATGAAAACACCAAACGGAGGAGGCTTCTCTAGCCGAGCATGGCACAGTGTTGACCATGAATTCACCAAATGAAACAGGCCTCGCCAGCCGAGCATGGTACAGTGTCGACCATGAAAACACCAAACGGAGGAGGCTTCTCTAGCCGAGCATGGCACAGTGTTGACCATGAATTAACCAAATGGAGGAGGCCTCTCTAGCCGAGCATGGCACATTGTCGAACAGGAAAACACCAAACAGAAGAGGCCTCCTCATCCGAGCATGGCACAGTGTCGACCATGAAAACACCAAACGGAGGAGGCCTCTCTCGCCGAGCATGGCACAGTGTCGACCATGAATTCACCAAACGGAACAGGCCTCGCCATCCGAGCATGGCACAGTGTCGACCATGAAAACACCAAACGGAGGAGGCCTCTCTCGCCGAGCATGGCACAGTGTCGACCATGAAAACACCAAACGGAGGAGGCCTCTCCAGCCAAGCATGGCACAGTGTCGACCATGAATTTACCAAACGGAGGAGGCCTCTTTAGCCGAGCAGGGCACAGTGTCGACCATGAAAACACCAAACGGAGGAGGCTTCTCAAGCCGAGCATGGCACAGTGTCGACAATGAATTCACCAAACGGAGGAGGCCTCTCTAGCCGAGCAGGGCACAGTGTCGACCATGAAAACACCAAACGGAGGAGGCCTCTTTCGCCGAGCATGGCACAGTGTCGACCATGAAAACACCAAACGGAGGAGGCCTCTCTCGCCGAGCATGGCACAGTGTCGACCATGAAAACACCAAACGGAGGAGGCCTCTTTGGCCGAGCAAGGCACAGTGTCAACCATGAATTCACCAAACAGAGGAGGCCTCTCCAGCCGAGCATGGCACAGTGTCGACCAGGAAAACACCAAACAGAAGAGGCCTCCTCATCCGAGCATGGCACAGTGTCGACCATGAATTCACCAAACGGAGGAGGCCTCTCCAGCCGAGCATGGCACAGTGTCGACCATGAATTCACCAAACGGAGGAGGCCTCTCCAGCCGAGCATGGCACAGTGTCGACCATGAATTCACCAAACGGAGGAGGCCTCTCCAGCCGAGCATGGCACAGTGTCGACCATGAATTCACCAAACGGAGGAGGCCTCTCCAGCCGAGCATGGCACAGTGTTGACCATGAAAACACCAAACAGAAGAGGCCTCCTCATCCGAGCATGGCACAGTGTCGACCATGAAAACACCAAACGGAGGAGGCTTCTCTAGCCGAGCATGGCACAGTGTTGACCATGAATTCACCAAATGGAACAGGCCTCGCCAGCCGAGCATGGCACAGTGTCGACCATGAAAACACCAAACGGAGGAGGCTTCTCTAGCCGAGCATGGCACAGTGTTGACCATGAATTAACCAAATGGAGGAGGCCTCTCTCGCCGAGCATGGCACAGTGTCACCCATGAATTCACCAAACAGAGGAGGCCTCTCTAGCCGAGCATGGCACATTGTCGAACAGGAAAACACCAAACAGAAGAGGCCTCCTCATCCGAGCATGGCACAGTGTCGACCATGAAAACACCAAAGGGAGGAGGCCTCTCTCGCCGAGCATGGCACAGTGTCGACCATGAATTCACCAAACGGAACAGGCCTCGCCAGCCGAGCATGGCACAGTGTCGACCATGAAAACACCAAACGGAGGAGGCTTCTCTAGCCGAGCATGGCACAGTGTCGACCATGAAAACACCAAACGGAGGAGGCTTCTCTAGCCGAGCATGGCACAGTGTTGACCATGAATTCACCAAATGGAACAGGCCTCGCCAGCCGAGCATGGCACAGTGTCGACCATGAAAACACCAAACGGAGGAGGCTTCTCTAGCCGAGCATGGCACAGTGTTGACCATGAATTAATCAAATGGAGGAGGCCTCTCTCGCCGAGCATGGCACAGTGTCACCCATGAATTCACCAAACAGAGGAGGCCTCTCTAGCCGAGCATGGCACATTGTCGAACAGGAAAACACCAAACAGAAGAGGCCTCCTCATCCGAGCATGGCACAGTGTCGACCATGAAAACACCAAACGGAGGAGGCTTCTCTAGCCGAGCATGGCACAGTGTTGACCATGAATTAACCAAATGGAGGAGGCCTCTCTCGCCGAGCATGGCACATTGTCGACCAGGAAAACACCATACGGAAGAGGCCTCTCCATCCAAGCATGGCACAGTGTCCACCATGAAAACACCAAACAGAGGAGGCCTCTCCATCCAAGCATGGCACAGTGTCCACCATGAAAACACCAAACGGAGGAGGCCTCTCTCGCCGAGCATGGCACATTGTCCACCATGAAAACACCACACAGAGGAGGCCTCTCCATCCGAGCATGGCACAGTGTCGACCATGAAAACACCAAACGGAGGAGGCCTCTCTAGCCGAGCAGGGCACAGTGTCGACCATGAAAACACCAAACGGAGGAGGCCGCTTTCGCCGAGCATGGCACAGTGTCGACCATGAAAACACCAAACGGAGCAGGCCTCTCCATCCGAGCATGGCACAGTGTCGACCATGAAAACACCAAACGGAGGAGGCCTCTTTAGCCGAGCATGGCACAGTGTCGACCATGAAAACACCAAATGGAGGAGGCCTCTCTCGCCGAGCAGGGCACAGTATCGACCATGAAAACACCAAACGGAGGAGGCCTCTCTCGCCGAGCAGGGCACAGTGTCGACCATGAAAACACCAAACGGAGGAGGCCTCTCTCGCCGAGCATGGCACAGTGTCGACCATGAAAACACCAAACGGAGGAGGCTTCTCTAGCCGAGCATGGCACAGTGTCGACGATTAATTCACCAAACAGAGGAGGCCTCTCTCGCCGAGCAAGGCACAGTGTCAACCATGAATTCACCAAACAGAGGAGGCCTCTCCAGCCGAGCATGGCACAGTGTCGACCAGGAAAACACCAAACAGAAGAGGCCTCCTCATCCGAGCATGGCACAGTGTCGACCATGAAAACACCAAACGGAGGAGGCCTCTTTCGCCGAGCATGGCACAGTGTCGACCATGATAACACCAAACGGAGGAGGCTTCTCTAGCCGAGCATGGCACAGTATTGACCATGAATTAACCATATGGAGGAGGCCTCTCTCGCCGAGCATGGCACAGTGTCGACCATGATAACACCAAACGGAGGAGGCTTCTCTAGCCGAGCATGGCACAGTATTGACCATGAATTAACCATATGGAGGAGGCCTCTCGCAGAGCATGGCACATTGTCGACCAGGAAAACACCAAACGGAAGAGGCCTCTCCATCCAAGCATGGCACAGTGTCCACCATGAAAACACCAAACAGAGGAGGCCTCTCCATCCAAGCATGGCACAGTGTCCACCATGAAAACACCAAACGGAGGAGGCCTCTCTCGCCGAGCATGGCACATTGTCCACCATGAAAACACCACACAGAGGAGGCCTCTCCATCCGAGCATGGCACAGTGTCGACCATGAAAACACCAAACGGAGGAGGCCTCTCTAGCCGAGCATGGCACAGTGTCGACCATGAAAACACCAAACGGAGGAGGCCTCTTTCGCCGAGCATGGCACAGTGTCGACCATGAATTCACCAAACGGAACAGGCCTCTCCAGCCGAGCATGGCACAGTGTCGACCATGAAAACACCAAACGGAGGAGGCTTCTCCAGCCGAGCATGGCACAGTGTTTGTTATGATGATATGCTAGGTGGTCATATTTTGGACCATTAGCTGTGTGTTAATCAGCTGTCGGGATTCTAACCTTGCTTGTAATTGTGTATTATTCAAACCTTGCTTTAAAATGTTGCTTTAAATGTATCATGCTGTTTTCACTATGTCTTTGATAACTCTTTATGACTCTGCAGCTGCACAACAGCATGTCCTTGGGAAAACTGTGTATGCTGATATCCCACACATTCCTGTTCTTAGTCATCACCAGAGTTTCGCCTTTGCTATCAGCAGGTGCCAGTGTAGGGGTGTAGGAGTCTTAGAAAGTTATTAGTTTGCAAGATGAACTGTTGGGTTGCGAATCTGAGGATTGACTGATCCAACTTCCCTGAGGGCCCCTAGGGAGGGCGGAAGGAAGCCCACTGCCGCATTTATCTCTTTATTTCTTTATCCCTTAAGCACACACTTGTAGACCACACCCATTTCTGCTTTTGTGTGGTCATATATACAACTGTTTTGAAGTAAGAATCTCAATGTGGTCCGGGGCACCTGACTGAAGGGCCTTTGGGCTGCATTCCGCATGCGTAGTGCCATCTTCTGAAATAAATCGTATCATTCGAAAACCCTCATTCGACTCTGTCATTACTCGGCCGAGTGAAGAGTCATAACAATTGGCGACGAGGATGCGATGCGACTGATGCTGGCGGTGTGGACGGCGGGACTCCACTTGGTGTACAGCGATCACAAGGGTTCAGCTAAAGGT
>NC_140967.1:111510138-111620138 GCF_056783735.1 Eptatretus burgeri | reverse complement strand
TAGTAAACGCCGGCTCTAAGAGAGTTCCGCGTTGTTCTTATTATTATTCTGGTGAAGACAAAACCTTTAGGACGTGGCTCTTGGACACATTTGTCCTAGTTTACATGTCAGACATCCAAGAACAAGGACGTTTGGTAGGCTACGCACTTATGAGGATAGCGGTGTTTTTGGGAAAAATTACGGGCGGGGCTCGTGCTGTTTGAACACGCAGCCATCGTGGGCCTTGACGAGGGAGCGTTTCGATTCTCTGCCTGTCAGGGTCGAGATGTTTGTTTGGAAGCGGACAGAAAAGCATGTCTGTTGTCTTTATATGAGCCTCTATCTGTCAGGATAAATTCATTGGATTTGGGAAGTATAAGCGGAATTAAAGGGATGTAGAGGAATGGTTGCTGAGCAACGACATCGATCTGGAAGGAATGGAATTGGCTTTGCACTGCACTCACTGTTGACTACGATGAAACAGGGCAGGATTATGAATACGTGGCCAAAGCACATAGAGATTACACCGTCAAACGCTCTCTGATGACAACCAACCGATGGATCGGGAAGGAAGGAGCGGCGGTGGAGGTGAAACAAGCCGCCAGAGAGCGCGAACTAATGAAGCACAGAGAAGGACTAACACCGTACATCTCAATGGCAGTTAGTAACGGACATAGTGCAGGGGAGTTAGGAAGAATGGTGAACAGATTGAGATGCGCCCCAGAACCACAAGATGGGGCAACGAACACCAGAACACTTTACTGGCCGTCAGACAAGGAGATGGATGGAAGGTATGCTTGCCTGATCAAAATCCACAGTAGTGTACAGTAAGGTCTCTGGCCTTCACGTCCACTCACCACGCACCCAGAGCAACTTCCAGTCCTGCAAGCTCTAGTCATGGTGGGAGCCTCGTACGGAGGTATCATTTAAAAATAATCTTTTACACAAATACTTGTCATTATGTTGCAGTTGACTGCAGTGTTCAGTGCAGTGGCATGCTGTAAACCTTGTAGTAACGGAGACAGTGACAGAACCTTTGACGACACAATATGCAACTCCTGGTACTGACACTACTCCTTTGTGGGGGACCTATCACTAGGCAACACACTCAAGCCAAAGAAACCGTATACACCTCCGTGGCAAAGGGGGACGTCAGAAAATGCAGAAAAGACAGAAGTGGCTTGGCAGAACAAAACGCAAGACAAAACCCAGTGGGGGCACTTTGCACAAATAGGATTCATATGGGGTCAACACGCATCTCTAATTACCCAAGTTCCATGGGCCCCGAAAGAACCCTTTTGGAGTACAGTTGTGAAATCTTGTGAAAATACAGTAACCTCCCAGAGAAGAACACATTTCACTTATAGGTGTTTTCACCTATAAGGCTTGAAGCTCTCACGAGCGATCGAGTGGAACGCAAGGAGGGTTACGCAGGGTGGAGATCTATATTTCATGACTGGGGAGACTGGTTACTGTGCCTGGTAGGGGCAGCAATCCTAATCATCATGGGAATCATTTTTGGAGTATTTCTGATCAAACGTCTCATTTCCATTTGTCTAAAGAAATGCTGTGAAGCCTCACCCCTCACCCAGGCCATCATAATAATTAACAGCGAACTCATGGAGGAAGACCCCGAGGACCTCTGTATGGGGCCACAACCAGACCCGACCCCCACCAGCTGAGGAGCCAACAAGGTGTTCTGGCGGAGGGCGCCCTGGGGAAGACTCTTCCAGGTATTACTGATTACTCAACGAACTTTCAAGTGAAAAGGTAAGCCAAACATGGACTCATACATCTCACTACACACGAAGATACAGGAAGTTGTAACAAGAAAGAAAGGAAATCTACAAGTAAAATGCTGATGGAGGTTTATGATAGATGTGGCAGTGTTTTGACTAGCATATGCATAATCATGGAAAATGGACAATACCAGATAGTGAAGGAATGTATGGAAAATACTTGTATGACCCTTATATGTAAATATGCATCTCATGAGACTCTTTTGTCTTCTAGCGCAAGTTGAGAAAGGAGCTTACACCATGCCTTGAGCGCTCACAGTGCTGCTCACCCATTAATACATTTGCATATTGTAAATATTATTGTTGTAATTAGTGTTGAGTATAATTGCCTAAATAATAATGTTGCTGTTAATATTGTATAGACTTGTAGTGCCTTTAATATTGTGTGGACTTAACATCAAATTTGTATATGACAACTTAATGGGAGACTTGTGGCAGTGGGCAAGATAAAAGGCAACAGAAGCTAACCTGAACCACCGGCAGTTGGGGACTTCTCATTTGGGGAATGTTGATGGCTATCCACGGCATTTGCAAATCCCGTTTGGCAGGCACGGGGGCCTAGGGGTAGCTGCTACAGGAACCAAATAGGGGTCCACTCGGTTGGTGAGTATCAGGTGTGGCTGGGTATGGTCAAAATATGACCAAGGAGGGAAACTGTTATGATGATATGCTAGGTGGTCATATTTTGGACCATTAGCTGTGTGTTAATCAGCTGTCGGGATTCTAACCTTGCTTGTAATTGTGTATTATTCAAACCTTGCTTTAAAATGTTGCTTTAAATGTATCATGCTGTTTTCACTATGTCTTTGATAACTCTTTATGACTCTGCAGCTGCACAACAGCATGTCCTTGGGAAAACTGTGTATGCTGATATCCCACACATTCCTGTTCTTAGTCATCACCAGAGTTTCGCCTTTGCTATCAGCAGGTGCCAGTGTAGGGGTGTAGGAGTCTTAGAAAGTTATTAGTTTGCAAGATGAACTGTTGGGTTGCGAATCTGAGGATTGACTGATCCAACTTCCCTGAGGGCCCCTAGGGAGGGGGGAAAGAAGCCCACTGCCGCATTTATTTCTTTATTTCTTTATCCCTTAAGCACACACTTGTAGTCCACACCCATTTCTGCTTTTGTGTGATTATATATACAACTGTTTTGAAGTAAGAATCTCAATGTGGTCCGGGGGCACCTGACTGAAGGGCCTTTGGGCTGCATTCCGCATGCGTAGTGCCATCTTCTGAAATAAATCGTATCATTCGAAAACCCTCATTCGACTCTGTCATTACTCGGCCGAGTGAAGAGTCATAACAGTGTTGACCATGAATTAACCAAATAGAGGAGGCCTCTCTCGCCGAGCATGGCACATTGTCGACCAGGAAAACACCAAACGGAAGAGGCCTCTCCATCCAAGCATGGCACAGTGTCCACCATGAAAACACCAAACAGAGGAGGCCTCTCCATCCAAGCATGGCACAGTGTCCACCATGAAAACACCAAACGGAGGAGGCCTCTCCATCCAAGCATGGCACAGTGTCCACCATGAAAACACCAAACGGAGGAGGCCTCTCTCGCCGAGCATGGCACATTGTCCACCATGAAAACACCACACAGAGGAGGCCTCTCCATCCGAGCATGGCACAGCGTCGACCAGGAAAACACCAAACAGAGGAGGCCTCTCCATCCGAGTATGGCACATTATCGACCAGGAAAACACCAAACAGAAGAGGCCTCCTCATCCGAGCATGGCACAGTGTCGACCATGAAAACACCACACAGAGGAGGCCTCTCCATCCGAGCATGGCACAGTGTCGACCATGAAAACACCAAACGGAGGAGGCTTCTCCAGCCGAGCATGGCACAGTGTTGACCATGAATTAACCAAACGGAGGAGGCCTCTCCATCCGAGCATGGCACAGTGTCGACCATGAAAACACCAAACGGAACAGGCCTCTCCATCCGAGCATGGCACAGTGTCGACCATGAAAACACCAAACAGAGGAGGCCTCTCTAGCCAAGCAGGGCACAGTGTCGACCATGAAAACACCAAACGGATGAGGCCTCTTTAGCCGAGCAGGGCACAGTGTCGACCATGAATTTACCAAACGGAGGAGGCCTCTCCAGCCAAGCATGGCACAGTGTCGACCTTGAAAACACCAAACGGAGGAGGCCTCTTTAGCCGAGCAGGGCACAGTGTCGACCATGAAAACACCAAACGGAGGAGGCTTCTCTAGCCGAGCATGGCACAGTGTCGACCATGAAAACACCAAATGGAGGAGGCTTCTCGAGCCGAGCATGGCACAGTGTCGACGATTAATTCACCAAACGGTGGAGGCCTCTCTCGCCGAGCAGGGCACAGTGTCGACCATGAAAACACCAAACGGAGGAGGCCTCTTTAGCCGAGCATGGCACAGTGTCGACCATGAAAACACCAAAAGGAGGAGGCCTCTTTCGCCGAGCAGGGCACAGTGTCGACCATGAAAACACCAAACGGAGGAGGCCTCTCTCGCCGAGCATGGCACAGTGTCGACCATGAAAACACCAAACGGAGGAGGCCTCTTTGGCCGAGCAAGGCACAGTGTCAACCATGAATTCACCAAACAGAGGAGGCCTCTCCAGCCGAGCATGGCACAGTGTCGACCAGGAAAACACCAAACAGAAGAGGCCTCCTCATCCGAGCATGGCACAGTGTCAACCATGAAAACACCAAATGGAGGAGGCCTCTTTCGCCGAGCAGGGCACAGTGTCGACCATGAAAACACCAAACGGAGGAGGCCTCTCTCGCCGAGCATGGCACAGTGTCGACCATGAAAACACCAAACGGAGGAGGCCTCTTTGGCCGAGCAAGGCACAGTGTCAACCATGAATTCACCAAACAGAGGAGGCCTCTCCAGCCGAGCATGGCACAGTGTCGACCAGGAAAACACCAAACAGAAGAGGCCTCCTCATCCGAGCATGGCACAGTGTCGACCATGAAAACACCAAACGGAGGAGGCCTCTCGCCGAGCATGGCACAGTGTCGACCATGAATTCACCAAACGGAACAGGCCTCGCCAGCCGAGCATGGCACAGTGTCGACCATGAAAACACCAAACGGAGGAGGCTTCTCTAGCCGAGCATGGCACAGTGTCGACCATGAAAACACCAAACGGAGGAGGCTTTTCTAGCCGAGCATGGCACAGTGTTGACCATGAATTCACCAAATGGAACAGGCCTCGCCAGCCGAGCATGGCACAGTGTCGACCATGAAAACACCAAACGGAGGAGGCTTCTCTAGCCGAGCATGGCACAGTGTTGACCATGAATTAACCAAATGGAGGAGGCCTCTCTCGCCGAGCATGGCACAGTGTCACCCATGAATTCACCAAACAGAGGAGGCCTCTCGAGCCGAGCATGGCACATTGTCGAACAGGAAAACACCAAGCAGAAGAGGCCTCCTCATCCGAGCATGGCACAGTGTCGACCATGAAAACACCAAACGGAGGAGGCCTCTCCAGCCAAGCATGGCACAGTGTCGACCATGAATTAACCAAACGGAGGAGGCCTCTTTTGCCAAGCATGGCACAGTGTCCACCATGAAAACACCACACAGAGGAGGCCTCTCCATCCGAGCATGGCACATTGTCGACCATGAATTCACCAAACGGAGGAGGCCTCTCTAGCCGAGCATGGCACAGTGTCCACCATGAAAACACCACACAGAGGAGGCCTCTCCATCCGAGCATGGCACAGTGTCGACCATGAAAACACCAAACGGAGGAGGCTTCTCTAGCCAAGCATGGCACAGTGTTGACCATGAATTAACCAAATGGAGGAGGCCTCTCTCGCCGAGAATGGCACATTGTCGACCAGGAAAACACCAAACGGAAGAGGCCTCTCCATCCAAGCATGGCACAGTGTCCACCATGAAAACACCAAACAGAGGAGGCCTCTCCATCCAAGCATGGCACAGTGTCCACCATGAAAACACCAAACGGAGGAGGCCTCTCCATCCAAGCATGGCACAGTGTCCACCATGAAAACACCAAACGGAGGAGGCCTCTCTCGCCGAGCATGGCACATTGTCCACCATGAAAACACCACACAGAGGAGGCCTCTCCATCCGAGCATGGCACAGTGTCGACCATGAAAACACCAAACGGAGGAGGCCTCTCTAGCCGAGCAGGGCACAGTGTCGAACATGAAAACACCAAACGGAGGAGGCCGCTTTCGCCGAGCATGGCACAGTGTCGACCATGAAAACACCAAACGGAGCAGGCCTCTCCATCCGAGCATGGCACAGTGTCGACCATGAAAACACCAAACGGAGGAGGCCTCTCTCGCCGAGCATGGCACAGTGTCGACCATGAAAACACCAAACGGAGGAGGCCTCTTTAGCCGAGCATGGCACAGTGTCGACCATGAATTTACCAAATGGAGGAGGCCTCTCCATCCGAGCATGGCACAGTGTCGACCATGAAAACACCAAACGGAGGAGGCCTCTCTCGCTGAGCAGGGCACAGTATCGACCATGAAAACACCAAACGGAGGAGGCTTCTCTAGCCGAGCATGGCACAGTGTCGACGATTAATTCACCAAACAGAGGAGGCCTCTCTCGCCGAGCATGGCACAGTGTCGACCATGAAAACACCAAACGGAGGAGGCCTCTTTGGCCGAGCAAGGCACAGTGTCAACCATGAATTCACCAAACAGAGGAGGCCTCTCCAGCCGAGCATGGCACAGTGTCGACCAGGAAAACACCAAACAGAAGAGGCCTCCTCATCCGAGCATGGCACAGTGTCGACCATGAATTCACCAAACGGAGGAGGCCTCTCCAGCCGAGCATGGCACAGTGTCGACCATGAATTCACCAAACGGAGGAGGCCTCTCCAGCCGAGCATGGCACAGTGTCGACCATGAATTCACCAAACGGAGGAGGCCTCTCCAGCCGAGCATGGCACAGTGTCGACCATGAATTCACCAAACGGAGGAGGCCTCTCCAGCCGAGCATGGCACAGTGTTGACCATGAAAACACCAAACAGAAGAGGCCTCCTCATCCGAGCATGGCACAGTGTCGACCATGAAAACACCAAACGGAGGAGGCTTCTCTAGCCGAGCATGGCACAGTGTTGACCATGAATTCACCAAATGGAACAGGCCTCGCCAGCCGAGCATGGCACAGTGTCGACCATGAAAACACCAAACGGAGGAGGCTTCTCTAGCCGAGCATGGCACAGTGTTGACCATGAATTAACCAAATGGAGGAGGCCTCTCTCGCCGAGCATGGCACAGTGTCACCCATGAATTCACCAAACAGAGGAGGCCTCTCTAGCCGAGCATGGCACATTGTCGAACAGGAAAACACCAAACAGAAGAGGCCTCCTCATCCGAGCATGGCACAGTGTCGACCATGAAAACACCAAAGGGAGGAGGCCTCTCTCGCCGAGCATGGCACAGTGTCGACCATGAATTCACCAAACGGAACAGGCCTCGCCAGCCGAGCATGGCACAGTGTCGACCATGAAAACACCAAACGGAGGAGGCTTCTCTAGCCGAGCATGGCACAGTGTCGACCATGAAAACACCAAACGGAGGAGGCTTCTCTAGCCGAGCATGGCACAGTGTTGACCATGAATTCACCAAATGGAACAGGCCTCGCCAGCCGAGCATGGCACAGTGTCGACCATGAAAACACCAAACGGAGGAGGCTTCTCTAGCCGAGCATGGCACAGTGTTGACCATGAATTAATCAAATGGAGGAGGCCTCTCTCGCCGAGCATGGCACAGTGTCACCCATGAATTCACCAAACAGAGGAGGCCTCTCTAGCCGAGCATGGCACATTGTCGAACAGGAAAACACCAAACAGAAGAGGCCTCCTCATCCGAGCATGGCACAGTGTCGACCATGAAAACACCAAACGGAGGAGGCTTCTCTAGCCGAGCATGGCACAGTGTTGACCATGAATTAACCAAATGGAGGAGGCCTCTCTCGCCGAGCATGGCACATTGTCGACCAGGAAAACACCATACGGAAGAGGCCTCTCCATCCAAGCATGGCACAGTGTCCACCATGAAAACACCAAACAGAGGAGGCCTCTCCATCCAAGCATGGCACAGTGTCCACCATGAAAACACCAAACGGAGGAGGCCTCTCTCGCCGAGCATGGCACATTGTCCACCATGAAAACACCACACAGAGGAGGCCTCTCCATCCGAGCATGGCACAGTGTCGACCATGAAAACACCAAACGGAGGAGGCCTCTCTAGCCGAGCAGGGCACAGTGTCGACCATGAAAACACCAAACGGAGGAGGCCGCTTTCGCCGAGCATGGCACAGTGTCGACCATGAAAACACCAAACGGAGCAGGCCTCTCCATCCGAGCATGGCACAGTGTCGACCATGAAAACACCAAACGGAGGAGGCCTCTTTAGCCGAGCATGGCACAGTGTCGACCATGAAAACACCAAATGGAGGAGGCCTCTCTCGCCGAGCAGGGCACAGTATCGACCATGAAAACACCAAACGGAGGAGGCCTCTCTCGCCGAGCAGGGCACAGTGTCGACCATGAAAACACCAAACGGAGGAGGCCTCTCTCGCCGAGCATGGCACAGTGTCGACCATGAAAACACCAAACGGAGGAGGCTTCTCTAGCCGAGCATGGCACAGTGTCGACGATTAATTCACCAAACAGAGGAGGCCTCTCTCGCCGAGCAAGGCACAGTGTCAACCATGAATTCACCAAACAGAGGAGGCCTCTCCAGCCGAGCATGGCACAGTGTCGACCAGGAAAACACCAAACAGAAGAGGCCTCCTCATCCGAGCATGGCACAGTGTCGACCATGAAAACACCAAACGGAGGAGGCCTCTTTCGCCGAGCATGGCACAGTGTCGACCATGAAAACACCAAACGGAGGAGGCTTCTCTAGCCGAGCATGGCACAGTGTTGACCATGAATTAACCAAATGGAGGAGGCCTCTCTCGCCGAGCATGGCACAGTGTCGACCATGAAAACACCAAACGGAGGAGGCTTCTCTAGCCGAGCATGGCACAGTGTTGACCATGAATTAACCAAATGGAGGAGGCCTCTCTCGCCGAGCATGGCACATTGTCGACCAGGAAAACACCAAACGGAAGAGGCCTCTCCATCCAAGCATGGCACAGTGTCCACCATGAAAACACCAAACAGAGGAGGCCTCTCCATCCAAGCATGGCACAGTGTCCACCATGAAAACACCAAACGGAGGAGGCCTCTCTCGCCGAGCATGGCACATTGTCCACCATGAAAACACCACACAGAGGAGGCCTCTCCATCCGAGCATGGCACAGTGTCGACCATGAAAACACCAAACGGAGGAGGCCTCTCTAGCCGAGCATGGCACAGTGTCGACCATGAAAACACCAAACGGAGGAGGCCTCTTTCGCCGAGCATGGCACAGTGTCGACCATGAATTCACCAAACGGAACAGGCCTCTCCAGCCGAGCATGGCACAGTGTCGACCATGAAAACACCAAACGGAGGAGGCTTCTCCAGCCGAGCATGGCACAGTGTTGACCATGAATTAACCAAATAGAGGAGGCCTCTCTCGCCGAGCATGGCACATTGTCGACCAGGAAAACACCAAACGGAAGAGGCCTCTCCATCCAAGCATGGCACAGTGTCCACCATGAAAACACCAAACAGAGGAGGCCTCTCCATCCAAGCATGGCACAGTGTCCACCATGAAAACACCAAACGGAGGAGGCCTCTCCATCCAAGCATGGCACAGTGTCCACCATGAAAACACCAAACGGAGGAGGCCTCTCTCGCCGAGCATGGCACATTGTCCACCATGAAAACACCACACAGAGGAGGCCTCTCCATCCGAGCATGGCACAGCGTCGACCAGGAAAACACCAAACAGAGGAGGCCTCTCCATCCGAGTATGGCACATTATCGACCAGGAAAACACCAAACAGAAGAGGCCTCCTCATCCGAGCATGGCACAGTGTCGACCATGAAAACACCACACAGAGGAGGCCTCTCCATCCGAGCATGGCACAGTGTCGACCATGAAAACACCAAACGGAGGAGGCTTCTCCAGCCGAGCATGGCACAGTGTTGACCATGAATTAACCAAACGGAGGAGGCCTCTCCATCCGAGCATGGCACAGTGTCGACCATGAAAACACCAAACGGAACAGGCCTCTCCATCCGAGCATGGCACAGTGTCGACCATGAAAACACCAAACAGAGGAGGCCTCTCTAGCCAAGCAGGGCACAGTGTCGACCATGAAAACACCAAACGGATGAGGCCTCTTTAGCCGAGCAGGGCACAGTGTCGACCATGAATTTACCAAACGGAGGAGGCCTCTCCAGCCAAGCATGGCACAGTGTCGACCTTGAAAACACCAAACGGAGGAGGCCTCTTTAGCCGAGCAGGGCACAGTGTCGACCATGAAAACACCAAACGGAGGAGGCTTCTCTAGCCGAGCATGGCACAGTGTCGACCATGAAAACACCAAATGGAGGAGGCTTCTCGAGCCGAGCATGGCACAGTGTCGACGATTAATTCACCAAACGGTGGAGGCCTCTCTCGCCGAGCAGGGCACAGTGTCGACCATGAAAACACCAAACGGAGGAGGCCTCTTTAGCCGAGCATGGCACAGTGTCGACCATGAAAACACCAAAAGGAGGAGGCCTCTTTCGCCGAGCAGGGCACAGTGTCGACCATGAAAACACCAAACGGAGGAGGCCTCTCTCGCCGAGCATGGCACAGTGTCGACCATGAAAACACCAAACGGAGGAGGCCTCTTTGGCCGAGCAAGGCACAGTGTCAACCATGAATTCACCAAACAGAGGAGGCCTCTCCAGCCGAGCATGGCACAGTGTCGACCAGGAAAACACCAAACAGAAGAGGCCTCCTCATCCGAGCATGGCACAGTGTCAACCATGAAAACACCAAATGGAGGAGGCCTCTTTCGCCGAGCAGGGCACAGTGTCGACCATGAAAACACCAAACGGAGGAGGCCTCTCTCGCCGAGCATGGCACAGTGTCGACCATGAAAACACCAAACGGAGGAGGCCTCTTTGGCCGAGCAAGGCACAGTGTCAACCATGAATTCACCAAACAGAGGAGGCCTCTCCAGCCGAGCATGGCACAGTGTCGACCAGGAAAACACCAAACAGAAGAGGCCTCCTCATCCGAGCATGGCACAGTGTCGACCATGAAAACACCAAACGGAGGAGGCCTCTCTCGCCGAGCATGGCACAGTGTCGACCATGAATTCACCAAACGGAACAGGCCTCGCCAGCCGAGCATGGCACAGTGTCGACCATGAAAACACCAAACGGAGGAGGCTTCTCTAGCCGAGCATGGCACAGTGTCGACCATGAAAACACCAAACGGAGGAGGCTTCTCTAGCCGAGCATGGCACAGTGTTGACCATGAATTCACCAAATGGAACAGGCCTCGCCAGCCGAGCATGGCACAGTGTCGACCATGAAAACACCAAACGGAGGAGGCTTCTCTAGCCGAGCATGGCACAGTGTTGACCATGAATTAACCAAATGGAGGAGGCCTCTCTCGCCGAGCATGGCACAGTGTCACCCATGAATTCACCAAACAGAGGAGGCCTCTCGAGCCGAGCATGGCACATTGTCGAACAGGAAAACACCAAGCAGAAGAGGCCTCCTCATCCGAGCATGGCACAGTGTCGACCATGAAAACACCAAACGGAGGAGGCCTCTCCAGCCAAGCATGGCACAGTGTCGACCATGAATTTACCAAACGGAGGAGGCCTCTTTAGCCGAGCAGGGCACAGTGTCGACCATGAAAACACCAAACGGAGGAGGCTTCTCTAGCCGAGCATGGCACAGTGTCGACCATGAATTAACCAAACGGAGGAGGCCTCTTTTGCCAAGCATGGCACAGTGTCCACCATGAAAACACCACACAGAGGAGGCCTCTCCATCCGAGCATGGCACATTGTCGACCATGAATTCACCAAACGGAGGAGGCCTCTCTAGCCGAGCATGGCACAGTGTCCACCATGAAAACACCACACAGAGGAGGCCTCTCCATCCGAGCATGGCACAGTGTCGACCATGAAAACACCAAACGGAGGAGGCTTCTCTAGCCAAGCATGGCACAGTGTTGACCATGAATTAACCAAATGGAGGAGGCCTCTCTCGCCGAGAATGGCACATTGTCGACCAGGAAAACACCAAACGGAAGAGGCCTCTCCATCCAAGCATGGCACAGTGTCCACCATGAAAACACCAAACAGAGGAGGCCTCTCCATCCAAGCATGGCACAGTGTCCACCATGAAAACACCAAACGGAGGAGGCCTCTCCATCCAAGCATGGCACAGTGTCCACCATGAAAACACCAAACGGAGGAGGCCTCTCTCGCCGAGCATGGCACATTGTCCACCATGAAAACACCACACAGAGGAGGCCTCTCCATCCGAGCATGGCACAGTGTCGACCATGAAAACACCAAACGGAGGAGGCCTCTCTAGCCGAGCAGGGCACAGTGTCGACCATGAAAACACCAAACGGAGGAGGCCGCTTTCGCCGAGCATGGCACAGTGTCGACCATGAAAACACCAAACGGAGCAGGCCTCTCCATCCGAGCATGGCACAGTGTCGACCATGAAAACACCAAACGGAGGAGGCCTCTCTCGCCGAGCATGGCACAGTGTCGACCATGAAAACACCAAACGGAGGAGGCCTCTTTAGCCGAGCATGGCACAGTGTCGACCATGAATTTACCAAATGGAGGAGGCCTCTCCATCCGAGCATGGCACAGTGTCGACCATGAAAACACCAAACGGAGGAGGCCTCTCTCGCTGAGCAGGGCACAGTATCGACCATGAAAACACCAAACGGAGGAGGCTTCTCTCGCCGAGCATGGCACAGTGTCGACGATTAATTCACCAAACAGAGGAGGCCTCTCTCGCCGAGCAAGGCACAGTGTCAACCATGAATTCACCAAACAGAGGAGGCCTCTCCAGCCGAGCATGGCACAGTGTCGACCAGGAAAACACCAAACAGAAGAGGCCTCCTCATCCGAGCATGGCACAGTGTCGACCATGAAAAAACCAAACGGAGGAGGCCTCTTTCGCCGAGCATGGCACAGTGTCGACCATGAAAACACCAAAAGGAGGAGGCCTCTTTCGCCGAGCAGGGCACAGTGTCGACCATGAAAACACCAAACAGAGGAGGCCTCTCTCGCCGAGCATGGCACAGTGTCGACCATGAAAACACCAAACGGAACAGGCCTCGCCAGCCGAGCATGGCACAGTGTCGACCATGAAAACACCAAACGGAGGAGGCTTCTCCAGCCGAGCATGGCACAGTGTTGACCATGAATTAACCAAATGGAGGAGGCCTCTCTCGCCGAGCATGGCACATTGTCGACCAGGAAAACACCAAACGGAAGAGGCCTCTCCATCCAAGCATGGCACAGTGTCCACCATGAAAACACCAAACAGAGGAGGCCTCTCCATCCAAGCATGGCACAGTGTCCACCATGAAAACACCAAACGGAGGAGGCCTCTCCATCCAAGCATGGCACAGTGTCCACCATGAAAACACCAAACGGAGGAGGCCTCTCTCGCCGAGCATGGCACATTGTCCACCATGAAAACACCACACAGAGGAGGCCTCTCCATCCGAGCATGGCACAGTGTCGACCAGGAAAACACCAAACAGAAGAGGCCTCTCCATCCGAGCATGGCACAGCGTCGACCAGGAAAACACCAAACAGAGGAGGCCTCTCCATCCGAGTATGGCACATTATCGACCAGGAAAACACCAAACAGAAGAGGCCTCCTCATCCGAGCATGGCACAGTGTCGACCATGAAAACACCACACAGAGGAGGCCTCTCCATCCGAGCATGGCACAGTGTCGACCATGAAAACACCAAACGGAGGAGGCTTCTCCAGCCGAGCATGGCACAGTGTTGACCATGAATTAACCAAACGGAGGAGGCCTCTCCATCCGAGCATGGCACAGTGTCGACCATGAAAACACCAAACGGAACAGGCCTCTCCATCCGAGCATGGCACAGTGTCGACCATGAAAACACCAAACAGAGGAGGCCTCTCTAGCCAAGCAGGGCACAGTGTCGACCATGAAAACACCAAACGGATGAGGCCTCTTTTGCCGAGCAGGGCACAGTGTCGACCATGAATTTACCAAACGGAGGAGGCCTCTCCAGCCAAGCATGGGACAGTGTCGACCTTGAAAACACCAAACGGAGGAGGCCTCTTTAGCCGAGCAGGGCACAGTGTCGACCATGAAAACACCAAACGGAGGAGGCTTCTCTAGCCGAGCATGGCACAGTGTCGACCATGAAAACACCAAATGGAGGAGGCTTCTCGAGCCGAGCATGGCACAGTGTCGACGATTAATTCACCAAACGGAGGAGGCCTCTCCAGCCGAGCAGGGCACAGTGTCGACCATGAAAACACCAAAAGGAGGAGGCCTCTTTCGCCGAGCAGGGCACAGTGTCGACCATGAAAACACCAAACGGAGGAGGCCTCTTTAGCCGAGCATGGCACAGTGTCGAACATGAAAACACCAAAAGGAGGAGGCCTCTTTCGCCGAGCAGGGCACAGCGTCGACCATGAAAACACCAAACGGAGGAGGCCTCTCTCGCCGAGCATGGCACAGTGTCGACCATGAAAACACCAAACGGAGGAGGCCTCTTTGGCCGAGCAAGGCACAGTGTCAACCATGAATTCACCAAACGGAGGAGGCCTCTCCAGCCGAGCATGGCACAGTGTCGACCAGGAAAACACCAAACAGAAGAGGCCTCCTCATCCGAGCATGGCACAGTGTCAACCATGAAAACACCAAATGGAGGAGGCCTCTCTCGCCGAGCATGGCACAGTGTCGACCATGAAAACACCAAACGGAGGAGGCCTCTCTCGCCGAGCATGGCACAGTGTCGACCATGAAAACACCAAACGGAGGAGGCCTCTTTGGCCGAGCAAGGCACAGTGTCAACCATGAATTCACCAAACAGAGGAGGCCTCTCCAGCCGAGCATGGCACAGTGTCGACCAGGAAAACACCAAACAGAAGAGGCCTCCTCATCCGAGCATGGCACAGTGTCGACCATGAATTCACCAAACGGAGGAGGCCTCTCCAGCCGAGCATGGCACAGTGTCGACCATGAATTCACCAAACGGAGGAGGCCTCTCCAGCCGAGCATGGCACAGTGTCGACCATGAATTCACCAAACAGAGGAGGCCTCTCCAGCCGAGCATGGCACAGTGTTGACCATGAAAACACCAAACAGAAGAGGCCTCCTCATCCGAGCATGGCACAGTGTCGACCATGAAAACACCAAACGGAGGAGGCTTCTCTAGCCGAGCATGGCACAGTGTTGACCATGAATTCACCAAATGGAACAGGCCTCGCCAGCCGAGCATGGCACAGTGTCGACCATGAAAACACCAAACGGAGGAGGCTTCTCTAGCCGAACATGGCACAGTGTTGACCATGAATTAACCAAATGGAGGAGGCCTCTCTCGCCGAGCATGGCACAGTGTCACCCATGAATTCACCAAACAGAGGAGGCCTCTCTAACCGAGCATGGCACATTGTCGAACAGGAAAACACCAAACAGAAGAGGCCTCCTCATCCGAGCATGGCACAGTGTCGACCATGAAAACACCAAACGGAGGAGGCCTCTCTCGCCGAGCATGGCACAGTGTCGACCATGAATTCACCAAACGGAACAGGCCTCGCCAGCCGAGCATGGCACAGTGTCGACCATGAAAACACCAAACGGAGGAGGCGTCTCTAGCCGAGCATGGCACAGTGTCGACCATGAAAACACCAAACGGAGGAGGCTTCTCTAGCCGAGCATGGCACAGTGTTGACCATGAATTCACCAAATGGAGGAGGCCTCTCTCGCCGAGCATGGCACAGTGTCACCCATGAATTCACCAAACAGAGGAGGCCTCTCTAGCCGAGCATGGCACATTGTCGAACAGGAAAACACCAAACAGAAGAGGCCTCCTCATCCGAGCATGGCACAGTGTCGACCATGAAAACACCAAACGGAGGAGGCCTCTCCAGCCAAGCATGGCACAGTGTCGACCATGAATTTACCAAACGGAGGAGGCCTCTTTAGCCGAGCAGGGCACAGTGTCGACCATGAAAACACCAAACGGAGGAGGCTTCTCTAGCCGAGCATGGCACAGTGTCGACCATGAAAACACCAAACGGAGGAGGCCTCTTTTGCCGAGCATGGCACAGTGTCGACCATGAATTCACCAAACGGAGGAGGCCTCTCTAGCCGAGCATGGCACAGTGTCCACCATGAAAACACCACACAGAGGAGGCCTCTCCATCCGAGCATGGCACAGTGTCGACCATGAAAACACCAAACGGAGGAGGCCTCTCCAGCCGAGCATGGCACAGTGTCGACCATGAAAACACCAAACTGAGGAGGCCTCTCTAGCCGAGCATGGCACAGTGTCGACCATGATAACACCAAACGGAGGAGGCTTCTCTAGCCGAGCATGGCACAGTATTGACCATGAATTAACCAAATGGAGGAGGCCTCTCTCGGAGAGCATGGCACAGTGTCAACCATGAATTCACCAAATGGAACAGTCCTCTCCATCCGAGCATGGCACAGTGTCGACCATGAAAACACCAAACGGAGGAGGCCTCTCTCGCCGAGCATGGCACAGTGTCGACCATGAAAACACCAAACGGAGGAGGCTTCTCTAGCCGAGCATGGCACAGTGTCGACGATTAATTCACCAAACAGAGGAGGCCTCTCTCGCCGAGAAAGGCACAGTGTCAACCATGAATTCACCAAACAGAGGAGGCCTCTCCAGCCGAGCATGGCACAGTGTCGACCAGGAAAACACCAAACAGAAGAGGCCTCCTCATCCGAGCATGGCACAGTGTCGACCATGAAAACACCATACGGAGGAGGCCTCTCTCGCCGAGCATGGCACAGTGTCGACCAGGAATTCACCAAACGGAACAGGCCTCTCCATCCGAGCATGGCACTGTGTCGACCATGAAAACACCAAACGGAGGAGGCCTCTCTCGCCGAGCATGGCACAGTGTCGACCATGAAAACACCAAACGGAGGAGGCCTCTCCAACCGAGCATGGCACAGTGTCGACGATTAATTCACCAAACAGAGTAGGCCTCTCCATCCGAGCATGGCACAGTGTCGACCATGAAAACGCCAAACGGAGGAGGCCTCTCTCGCCGAGCATGGCACAGTGTCGACCATGAAAACACCAAACGGAGGAGGCCTCTCTCGCCGAGCATGGCACAGTGTCGACCATGAAAACACCAAACGGAGGAGGCCTCTCCAGCCGAGCATGGCACAGTGTCGACGATTAATTCACCAAACAGAGGAGGCCTCTCCATCCGAGCATGGCACAGTGTCGACCATGAAAACACCAAACGGAGGAGGCCTCTCCATCCGAGCATGGCACAGTGTCGACCATGAAAACACCAAACGGAGGAGGCCTCTCCATCCGAGCATGGCACATTGTCGACCATGAATTCACCAAAGGGAGGAAGCCTCTCTAGCCGAGCATGGCACAGTGTCCACCATGAAAACACCACACAGAGGAGGCCTCTCCATCCGAGCATGGCACAGTGTCGACCATGAAAACACCAAACGGAGGAGGCTTCTCTAGCCGAGCATGGCACAGTGTTGACCATGAATTCACCAAACGGAGGAGGCCTCTCCAGCCGAGCATGACACAGTGTCGACCATGAATTCACCAAACGGAGGAGGCCTCTCCAGCCGAGCATGGCACAGTGTCGACCATGAAAACACCAAACTGAGGAGGCTTCTCTAGCCGAGCATGGCACAGTGTCGACCATGAAAACACCAAACGGAGGAGGCCTCTCTAGCCGAGCATGGCACAGTGTCGACCATGAAAACACCAAACGGAGGAGGCCTCTCCAACCGAGCATGGCACAGTGTCGACGATTAATTCACCAAACAGAGTAGGCCTCTCCATCCGAGCATGGCACAGTGTCGACCATGAAAACGCCAAACGTAGGAGGCCTCTCTCGCCGAGCATGGCACAGTGTCGACCATGAAAACACCAAACAGAGGAGGCCTCTCCAGGCGAGCATGGCACAGTGTCGACGATTAATTCACCAAACAGAGTAGGCCTCTCGAGCCGAGCAGGGCACAGTGTCGACCATGAAAACACCAAACGGAGGAGGCCTCTCTCGCCGAGCATGGCACAGTGTCGACCATGAAAACACCAAACGGAGGAGGCTTCTCTAGCCGAGCATGGCACAGTGTCGACGATTAATTCACCAAACAGAGGAGGCCTCTCTCGCCGAGCAAGGCACAGTATCGACCATGAAAACACCAAACGGAGGAGGCCTCTCCAGCCGAGCAGGGCACAGTGTCGACCATGAAAACACCAAACGGAGGAGGCCTCTCTCGCCGAGCATGGCACAGTGTCGACCATGAAAACACCAAACGGAGGAGGCTTCTCTAGCCGAGCATGGCACAGTGTCGACGATTAATTCACCAAACAGAGGAGGCCTCTCTCGCCGAGCAAGGCACAGTGTCAACCATGAATTCACCAAACAGAGGAGGCCTCTCCAGCCGAGCATGGCACAGTGTCGACCAGGAAAACACCAAACAGAAGAGGCCTCCTCATCCGAGCATGGCACAGTGTCGACCATGAAAACACCAAACGGAGGAGGCCTCTTTCGCCGAGCATGGCACAGTGTCGACCATGAATTCACCAAACGGAACAGGCCTCTCCAGCCGAGCATGGCACAGTGTCGACCATGAAAACACCAAATGGAGGAGGCTTCTCCAGCCGAGCATGGCACAGTGTTGACCATGAATTAACCAAATGGAGGAGGCCTCTCTCGCCGAGCATGGCACATTGTCGACCAGGAAAACACCAAACGGAAGAGGCCTCTCCATCCAAGCATGGCACAGTGTCCACCATGAAAACACCAAACAGAGGAGGCCTCTCCATCCAAGCATGGCACAGTGTCCACCATGAAAACACCAAACGGAGGAGGCCTCTCCATCCAAGCATGGCACAGTGTCCACCATGAAAACACCAAACGGAGGAGGCCTCTCTCGCCGAGCATGGCACATTGTCCACCATGAAAACACCACACAGAGGAGGCCTCTCCATCCGAGCATGGCACAGCGTCGACCAGGAAAACACCAAACAGAGGAGGCCTCTCCATCCGAGTATGGCACATTATCGACCAGGAAAACACCAAACAGAAGAGGCCTCCTCATCCGAGCATGGCACAGTGTCGACCATGAAAACACCACACAGAGGAGGCCTCTCCATCCGAGCATGGCACAGTGTCGACCATGAAAACACCAAACGGAGGAGGCTTCTCCAGCCGAGCATGGCACAGTGTTGACCATGAATTAACCAAACGGAGGAGGCCTCTCCATCCGAGCATGGCACAGTGTCGACCATGAAAACACCAAACGGAACAGGCCTCTCCATCCGAGCATGGCACAGTGTCGACCATGAAAACACCAAACAGAGGAGGCCTCTCTAGCCAAGCAGGGCACAGTGTCGACCATGAAAACACCAAACGGATGAGGCCTCTTTAGCCGAGCAGGGCACAGTGTCGACCATGAATTTACCAAACGGAGGAGGCCTCTCCAGCCAAGCATGGCACAGTGTCGACCTTGAAAACACCAAACGGAGGAGGCTTCTCTAGCCGAGCATGGCACAGTGTCGACCATGAAAACACCAAATGGAGGAGGCTTCTCTAGCCGAGCATGGCACAGTGTCGACCATGAAAACACCAAATGGAGGAGGCTTCTCGAGCCGAGCATGGCACAGTGTCGACGATTAATTCACCAAACGGTGGAGGCCTCTCTCGCCGAGCAGGGCACAGTGTCGACCATGAAAACACCAAACGGAGGAGGCCTCTTTAGCCGAGCATGGCACAGTGTCGACCATGAAAACACCAAAAGGAGGAGGCCTCTTTCGCCGAGCAGGGCACAGTGTCGACCATGAAAACACCAAACAGAGGAGGCCTCTCTCGCCGAGCATGGCACAGTGTCGACCATGAAAACACCAAACGGAGGAGGCCTCTTTGGCCGAGCAAGGCACAGTGTCAACCATGAATTCACCAAACAGAGGAGGCCTCTCCAGCCGAGCATGGCACAGTGTCGACCAGGAAAACACCAAACAGAAGAGGCCTCCTCATCCGAGCATGGCACAGTGTCAACCATGAAAACACCAAATGGAGGAGGCCTCTTTCGCCGAGCAGGGCACAGTGTCGACCATGAAAACACCAAACGGAGGAGGCCTCTCTCGCCGAGCATGGCACAGTGTCGACCATGAAAACACCAAACGGAGGAGGCCTCTTTGGCCGAGCAAGGCACAGTGTCAACCATGAATTCACCAAACAGAGGAGGCCTCTCCAGCCGAGCATGGCACAGTGTCGACCAGGAAAACACCAAACAGAAGAGGCCTCCTCATCCGAGCATGGCACAGTGTCGACCATGAAAACACCAAACGGAGGAGGCCTCTCTCGCCGAGCATGGCACAGTGTCGACCATGAATTCACCAAACGGAACAGGCCTCGCCAGCCGAGCATGGCACAGTGTCGACCATGAAAACACCAAACGGAGGAGGCTTCTCTAGCCAAGCATGGCACAGTGTCGACCATGAAAACACCAAACGGAGGAGGCTTCTCTAGCCGAGCATGGCACAGTGTTGACCATGAATTCACCAAATGGAACAGGCCTCGCCAGCCGAGCATGGCACAGTGTCGACCATGAAAACACCAAACGGAGGAGGCTTCTCTAGCCGAGCATGGCACAGTGTTGACCATGAATTAACCAAATGGAGGAGGCCTCTCTCGCCGAGCATGGCACAGTGTCACCCATGAATTCACCAAACAGAGGAGGCCTCTCGAGCCGAGCATGGCACATTGTCGAACAGGAAAACACCAAGCAGAAGAGGCCTCCTCATCCGAGCATGGCACAGTGTCGACCATGAAAACACCAAACGGAGGAGGCCTCTCCAGCCAAGCATGGCACAGTGTCGACCATGAATTTACCAAACGGAGGAGGCTTCTCTAGCCGAGCATGGCACAGTGTTGACCATGAATTCACCAAATGAAACAGGCCTCGCCAGCCGAGCATGGTACAGTGTCGACCATGAAAACACCAAACGGAGGAGGCTTCTCTAGCCGAGCATGGCACAGTGTTGACCATGAATTAACCAAATGGAGGAGGCCTCTCTAGCCGAGCATGGCACATTGTCGAACAGGAAAACACCAAACAGAAGAGGCCTCCTCATCCGAGCATGGCACAGTGTCGACCATGAAAACACCAAACGGAGGAGGCCTCTCTCGCCGAGCATGGCACAGTGTCGACCATGAATTCACCAAACGGAACAGGCCTCGCCATCCGAGCATGGCACAGTGTCGACCATGAAAACACCAAACGGAGGAGGCCTCTCTCGCCGAGCATGGCACAGTGTCGACCATGAAAACACCAAACGGAGGAGGCCTCTCCAGCCAAGCATGGCACAGTGTCGACCATGAATTTACCAAACGGAGGAGGCCTCTTTAGCCGAGCAGGGCACAGTGTCGACCATGAAAACACCAAACGGAGGAGGCTTCTCAAGCCGAGCATGGCACAGTGTCGACAATGAATTCACCAAACGGAGGAGGCCTCTCTAGCCGAGCAGGGCACAGTGTCGACCATGAAAACACCAAACGGAGGAGGCCTCTTTCGCCGAGCATGGCACAGTGTCGACCATGAAAACACCAAACGGAGGAGGCCTCTCTCGCCGAGCATGGCACAGTGTCGACCATGAAAACACCAAACGGAGGAGGCCTCTTTGGCCGAGCAAGGCACAGTGTCAACCATGAATTCACCAAACAGAGGAGGCCTCTCCAGCCGAGCATGGCACAGTGTCGACCAGGAAAACACCAAACAGAAGAGGCCTCCTCATCCGAGCATGGCACAGTGTCGACCATGAATTCACCAAACGGAGGAGGCCTCTCCAGCCGAGCATGGCACAGTGTCGACCATGAATTCACCAAACGGAGGAGGCCTCTCCAGCCGAGCATGGCACAGTGTCGACCATGAATTCACCAAACGGAGGAGGCCTCTCCAGCCGAGCATGGCACAGTGTCGACCATGAATTCACCAAACGGAGGAGGCCTCTCCAGCCGAGCATGGCACAGTGTCGACCATGAAAACACCAAACAGAAGAGGCCTCCTCATCCGAGCATGGCACAGTGTCGACCATGAAAACACCAAACGGAGGAGGCTTCTCTAGCCGAGCATGGCACAGTGTTGACCATGAATTCACCAAATGGAACAGGCCTCGCCAGCCGAGCATGGCACAGTGTCGACCATGAAAACACCAAACGGAGGAGGCTTCTCTAGCCGAGCATGGCACAGTGTTGACCATGAATTAACCAAATGGAGGAGGCCTCTCTCGCCGAGCATGGCACAGTGTCACCCATGAATTCACCAAACAGAGGAGGCCTCTCTAGCCGAGCATGGCACATTGTCGAACAGGAAAACACCAAACAGAAGAGGCCTCCTCATCCGAGCATGGCACAGTGTCGACCATGAAAACACCAAAGGGAGGAGGCCTCTCTCGCCGAGCATGGCACAGTGTCGACCATGAATTCACCAAACGGAACAGGCCTCGCCAGCCGAGCATGGCACAGTGTCGACCATGAAAACACCAAACGGAGGAGGCTTCTCTAGCCGAGCATGGCACAGTGTCGACCATGAAAACACCAAACGGAGGAGGCTTCTCTAGCCGAGCATGGCACAGTGTTGACCATGAATTCACCAAATGGAACAGGCCTCGCCAGCCGAGCATGGCACAGTGTCGACCATGAAAACACCAAACGGAGGAGGCTTCTCTAGCCGAGCATGGCACAGTGTTGACCATGAATTAATCAAATGGAGGAGGCCTCTCTCGCCGAGCATGGCACAGTGTCACCCATGAATTCACCAAACAGAGGAGGCCTCTCTAGCCGAGCATGGCACATTGTCGAACAGGAAAACACCAAACAGAAGAGGCCTCCTCATCCGAGCATGGCACAGTGTCGACCATGAAAACACCAAACGGAGGAGGCTTCTCTAGCCGAGCATGGCACAGTGTTGACCATGAATTAACCAAATGGAGGAGGCCTCTCTCGCCGAGCATGGCACATTGTCGACCAGGAAAACACCATACGGAAGAGGCCTCTCCATCCAAGCATGGCACAGTGTCCACCATGAAAACACCAAACAGAGGAGGCCTCTCCATCCAAGCATGGCACAGTGTCCACCATGAAAACACCAAACGGAGGAGGCCTCTCTCGCCGAGCATGGCACATTGTCCACCATGAAAACACCACACAGAGGAGGCCTCTCCATCCGAGCATGGCACAGTGTCGACCATGAAAACACCAAACGGAGGAGGCCTCTCTAGCCGAGCAGGGCACAGTGTCGACCATGAAAACACCAAACGGAGGAGGCCGCTTTCGCCGAGCATGGCACAGTGTCGACCATGAAAACACCAAACGGAGCAGGCCTCTCCATCCGAGCATGGCACAGTGTCGACCATGAAAACACCAAACGGAGGAGGCCTCTTTAGCCGAGCATGGCACAGTGTCGACCATGAAAACACCAAATGGAGGAGGCCTCTCTCGCCGAGCAGGGCACAGTATCGACCATGAAAACACCAAACGGAGGAGGCCTCTCTCGCCGAGCAGGGCACAGTGTCGACCATGAAAACACCAAACGGAGGAGGCCTCTCTCGCCGAGCATGGCACAGTGTCGACCATGAAAACACCAAACGGAGGAGGCTTCTCTAGCCGAGCATGGCACAGTGTCGACGATTAATTCACCAAACAGAGGAGGCCTCTCTCGCCGAGCAAGGCACAGTGTCAACCATGAATTCACCAAACAGAGGAGGCCTCTCCAGCCGAGCATGGCACAGTGTCGACCAGGAAAACACCAAACAGAAGAGGCCTCCTCATCCGAGCATGGCACAGTGTCGACCATGAAAACACCAAACGGAGGAGGCCTCTTTCGCCGAGCATGGCACAGTGTCGACCATGAAAACACCAAACGGAGGAGGCTTCTCTAGCCGAGCATGGCACAGTGTTGACCATGAATTAACCAAATGGAGGAGGCCTCTCTCGCCGAGCATGGCACATTGTCGACCAGGAAAACACCAAACGGAAGAGGCCTCTCCATCCAAGCATGGCACAGTGTCCACCATGAAAACACCAAACAGAGGAGGCCTCTCCATCCAAGCATGGCACAGTGTCCACCATGAAAACACCAAACGGAGGAGGCCTCTCTCGCCGAGCATGGCACATTGTCCACCAGGAAAACACCACACAGAGGAGGCCTCTCCATCCGAGCATGGCACAGTGTCGACCATGAAAACACCAAACGGAGGAGGCCTCTTTCGCCGAGCATGGCACAGTGTCGACCATGAATTCACCAAACGGAACAGGCCTCTCCAGCCGAGCATGGCACAGTGTCGACCATGAAAACACCAAATGGAGGAGGCTTCTCCAGCCGAGCATGGCACAGTGTTGACCATGAATTAACCAAATGGAGGAGGCCTCTCTCGCCGAGCATGGCACATTGTCGACCAGGAAAACACCAAACGGAAGAGGCCTCTCCATCCAAGCATGGCACAGTGTCCACCATGAAAACACCAAACAGAGGAGGCCTCTCCATCCAAGCATGGCACAGTGTCCACCATGAAAACACCAAACGGAGGAGGCCTCTCCATCCAAGCATGGCACAGTGTCCACCATGAAAACACCAAACGGAGGAGGCCTCTCTCGCCGAGCATGGCACATTGTCCACCATGAAAACACCACACAGAGGAGGCCTCTCCATCCGAGCATGGCACAGCGTCGACCAGGAAAACACCAAACAGAGGAGGCCTCTCCATCCGAGTATGGCACATTATCGACCAGGAAAACACCAAACAGAAGAGGCCTCCTCATCCGAGCATGGCACAGTGTCGACCATGAAAACACCACACAGAGGAGGCCTCTCCATCCGAGCATGGCACAGTGTCGACCATGAAAACACCAAACGGAGGAGGCTTCTCCAGCCGAGCATGGCACAGTGTTGACCATGAATTAACCAAACGGAGGAGGCCTCTCCATCCGAGCATGGCACAGTGTCGACCATGAAAACACCAAACGGAACAGGCCTCTCCATCCGAGCATGGCACAGTGTCGACCATGAAAACACCAAACAGAGGAGGCCTCTCTAGCCAAGCAGGGCACAGTGTCGACCATGAAAACACCAAACGGATGAGGCCTCTTTAGCCGAGCAGGGCACAGTGTCGACCATGAATTTACCAAACGGAGGAGGCCTCTCCAGCCAAGCATGGCACAGTGTCGACCTTGAAAACACCAAACGGAGGAGGCCTCTTTAGCCGAGCAGGGCACAGTGTCGACCATGAAAACACCAAACGGAGGAGGCTTCTCTAGCCGAGCATGGCACAGTGTCGACCATGAAAACACCAAATGGAGGAGGCTTCTCGAGCCGAGCATGGCACAGTGTCGACGATTAATTCACCAAACGGTGGAGGCCTCTCTCGCCGAGCAGGGCACAGTGTCGACCATGAAAACACCAAACGGAGGAGGCCTCTTTAGCCGAGCATGGCACAGTGTCGACCATGAAAACACCAAAAGGAGGAGGCCTCTTTCGCCGAGCAGGGCACAGTGTCGACCATGAAAACACCAAACAGAGGAGGCCTCTCTCGCCGAGCATGGCACAGTGTCGACCATGAAAACACCAAACGGAGGAGGCCTCTTTGGCCGAGCAAGGCACAGTGTCAACCATGAATTCACCAAACAGAGGAGGCCTCTCCAGCCGAGCATGGCACAGTGTCGACCAGGAAAACACCAAACAGAAGAGGCCTCCTCATCCGAGCATGGCACAGTGTCAACCATGAAAACACCAAATGGAGGAGGCCTCTTTCGCCGAGCAGGGCACAGTGTCGACCATGAAAACACCAAACGGAGGAGGCCTCTCTCGCCGAGCATGGCACAGTGTCGACCATGAAAACACCAAACGGAGGAGGCCTCTTTGGCCGAGCAAGGCACAGTGTCAACCATGAATTCACCAAACAGAGGAGGCCTCTCCAGCCGAGCATGGCACAGTGTCGACCAGGAAAACACCAAACAGAAGAGGCCTCCTCATCCGAGCATGGCACAGTGTCGACCATGAAAACACCAAACGGAGGAGGCCTCTCTCGCCGAGCATGGCACAGTGTCGACCATGAATTCACCAAACGGAACAGGCCTCGCCAGCCGAGCATGGCACAGTGTCGACCATGAAAACACCAAACGGAGGAGGCTTCTCTAGCCAAGCATGGCACAGTGTCGACCATGAAAACACCAAACGGAGGAGGCTTCTCTAGCCGAGCATGGCACAGTGTTGACCATGAATTCACCAAATGGAACAGGCCTCGCCAGCCGAGCATGGCACAGTGTCGACCATGAAAACACCAAACGGAGGAGGCTTCTCTAGCCGAGCATGGCACAGTGTTGACCATGAATTAACCAAATGGAGGAGGCCTCTCTCGCCGAGCATGGCACAGTGTCACCCATGAATTCACCAAACAGAGGAGGCCTCTCGAGCCGAGCATGGCACATTGTCGAACAGGAAAACACCAAGCAGAAGAGGCCTCCTCATCCGAGCATGGCACAGTGTCGACCATGAAAACACCAAACGGAGGAGGCCTCTCCAGCCAAGCATGGCACAGTGTCGACCATGAATTTACCAAACGGAGGAGGCCTCTTTAGCCGAGCAGTGCACAGTGTCGACCATGAAAACACCAAACGGAGGAGGCTTCTCTAGCCGAGCATGGCACAGTGTCGACCATGAATTAACCAAACGGAGGAGGCCTCTTTTGCCAAGCATGGCACAGTGTCCACCATGAAAACACCACACAGAGGAGGCCTCTCCATCCGAGCATGGCACATTGTCGACCATGAATTCACCAAACGGAGGAGGCCTCTCTAGCCGAGCATGGCACAGTGTCCACCATGAAAACACCACACAGAGGAGGCCTCTCCATCCGAGCATGGCACAGTGTCGACCATGAAAACACCAAACGGAGGAGGCTTCTCTAGCCAAGCATGGCACAGTGTTGACCATGAATTAACCAAATGGAGGAGGCCTCTCTCGCCGAGCATGGCACATTGTCGACCAGGAAAACACCAAACGGAAGAGGCCTCTCCATCCAAGCATGGCACAGTGTCCACCATGAAAACACCAAACAGAGGAGGCCTCTCCATCCAAGCATGGCACAGTGTCCACCATGAAAACACCAAACGGAGGAGGCCTCTCCATCCAAGCATGGCACAGTGTCCACCATGAAAACACCAAACGGAGGAGGCCTCTCTCGCCGAGCATGGCACATTGTCCACCATGAAAACACCACACAGAGGAGGCCTCTCCATCCGAGCATGGCACAGTGTCGACCATGAAAACACCAAACGGAGGAGGCCTCTCTAGCCGAGCAGGGCACAGTGTCGACCATGAAAACACCAAACGGAGGAGGCCGCTTTCGCCGAGCATGGCACAGTGTCGACCATGAAAACACCAAACGGAGCAGGCCTCTCCATCCGAGCATGGCACAGTGTCGACCATGAAAACACCAAACGGAGGAGGCCTCTCTCGCCGAGCATGGCACAGTGTCGACCATGAAAACACCAAACGGAGGAGGCCTCTTTAGCCGAGCATGGCACAGTGTCGACCATGAATTTACCAAATGGAGGAGGCCTCTCCATCCGAGCATGGCACAGTGTCGACCATGAAAACACCAAACGGAGGAGGCCTCTCTCGCTGAGCAGGGCACAGTATCGACCATGAAAACACCAAACGGAGGAGGCCTCTCCAGCCGAGCAGGGCACAGTGTCGACCATGAAAACACTAAACGGAGGAGGCCTCTCTCGCTGAGCATGGCACAGTGTCGACCATGAAAACACCAAACGGAGGAGGCTTCTCTAGCCGAGCATGGCACAGTGTCGACGATTAATTCACCAAACAGAGGAGGCCTCTCTCGCCGAGCAAGGCACAGTGTCAACCATGAATTCACCAAACAGAGGAGGCCTCTCCAGCCGAGCATGGCACAGTGTCGACCAGGAAAACACCAAACAGAAGAGGCCTCCTCATCCGAGCATGGCACAGTGTCGACCATGAAAACACCAAACGGAGGAGGCCTCTTTCGCCGAGCATGGCACAGTGTCGACCATGAATTCACCAAACGGAACAGGCCTCTCCAGCCGAGCATGGCACAGTGTCGACCATGAAAACACCAAACGGAGGAGGCTTCTCCAGCCGAGCATGGCACAGTGTTGACCATGAATTAACCAAATGGAGGAGGCCTCTCTCGCCGAGCATGGCACATTGTCGACCAGGAAAACACCAAACGGAAGAGGCCTCTCCATCCAAGCATGGCACAGTGTCCACCATGAAAACACCAAACAGAGGAGGCCTCTCCATCCAAGCATGGCACAGTGTCCACCATGAAAACACCAAACGGAGGAGGCCTCTCCATCCAAGCATGGCACAGTGTCCACCATGAAAACACCAAACGGAGGAGGCCTCTCTCGCCGAGCATGGCACAGTGTCGACCATGAATTCACCAAACGGAACAGGCCCCTCCATCCGAGCATGGCACAGCGTCGACCAGGAAAACACCAAACAGAGGAGGCCTCTCCATCCGAGTATGGCACATTATCGACCAGGAAAACACCAAACAGAAGAGGCCTCCTCATCCGAGCATGGCACAGTGTCGACCATGAAAACACCACACAGAGGAGGCCTCTCCATCCGAGCATGGCACAGTGTCGACCATGAAAACACCAAACGGAGGAGGCTTCTCCAGCCGAGCATGGCACAGTGTTGACCATGAATTAACCAAACGGAGGAGGCCTCTCCATCCGAGCATGGCACAGTGTCGACCATGAAAACACCAAACGGAACAGGCCTCTCCATCCGAGCATGGCACAGTGTCGACCATGAAAACACCAAACAGAGGAGGCCTCTCTAGCCAAGCAGGGCACAGTGTCGACCATGAAAACACCAAACGGATGAGGCCTCTCTAGCCAAGCAGGGCACAGTGTCGACCATGAATTTACCAAACGGAGGAGGCCTCTCCAGCCAAGCATGGCACAGTGTCGACCTTGAAAACACCAAACGGAGGAGGCCTCTTTAGCCGAGCAGGGCACAGTGTCGACCATGAAAACACCAAATGGAGGAGGCTTCTCTAGCCGAGCATGGCACAGTGTCGACCATGAAAACACCAAACGGAGGAGGCCTCTTTAGCCGAGCAGGGCACAGTGTCGACCATGAAAACACCAAATGGAGGAGGCTTCTCGAGCCGAGCATGGCACAGTGTCGACGATTAATTCACCAAACGGAGGAGGCCTCTCTAGCCGAGCAGGGCACAGTGTCGACCATGAAAACACCAAACGGAGGAGGCCTCTTTCGCCGAGCAGGGCACAGTGTCGACCATGAAAACACCAAACGGAGGAGGCCTCTTTAGCCGAGCATTGCACAGTGTCGACCATGAAAACACCAAAAGGAGGAGGCCTCTTTCGCCGAGCAGGGCACAGTGTCGACTGTTATGATGATATGTTAGGTGGTCATATTTTGGACCATTAGCTGTGTGTTAATCAGCTGTCAGGATTCTAACCTTGCTTGTAACTGTGCATTATTCAAACCTTGCTTTAAAATGTTGCTTTAAATGTTTCAGGCTACCAATGTTCCATGCACCCCACTGTTTTTGGACAGAGCCCAGCTGTTCCTGTTTCTTGGAACCTAAGCCCTTATCACCCTTCCTGTTGCTCTGTGGTGGTGTGCCCTTAGTGCAACCTTGGAGAGAACTGTGGAATTGTTCCTTCAGTGTATGCTGCCCACACATTCCTATTCTCAGTGATCACCAAAGCTTTGCCTTTGTTATCAGCAGGTGCTAGTGAAGGAGTGTAGGAAAGTTATTAGTTTGCAAGGCTTGCATATCTGGGAGTTGTGTAGGTGGCTTGGAAACTGTGGTTGCATATCTGAGAATTGACCGATTCAACTTCCCCTAGGGCCCGAGGGAGGGGGAAAGAAGCCCACTGCCACATTTATTTCTTTTACTTCTTTGTTTCCTTATCCCTTAGCATACACTTTTAGTCCACACCCAGTTTTCCTTTACACTTTTAGTCCACACCCAGTTTTGCTTTGTGTGATTATATATGTGATTGTTTTGAAGCATATTCTTAATGTGATTCAGGGGAGCCTGACTGAAGGGTCACTGAGTCACATTCCGCATGCGTGTGGTCTTCGGAAATAAAACGTGTAATTCGAGGATCCTCATCTGACTCTGTCATCTTACTCGGCCGAGTGGAGAGTCACAACAATTGGCGACGAGGATGGGATTCGACTGATGCTGGCGGTGTGGACGGTGGGACTCCACTTGGTGTACAGCGATCGCAAGGGATCAGCTAAAAGGTACGTGGCGATCGCACGTAGGGCACCTAAAATAGGGAGCCCCAGTTAGGCGAGCGCTGTACACTTGGTGGGTTGCGCCCTGCCGGACGCAGCTCCAGGATCTGCTCGAATCAAGAACTGTAACGGTAAACATATATGAGGTGATTCGAATGCGGTTTGTCTGAAGAGCACAAAGGGGGAGGGCTGTCAGGCAGTGTTTGTAGAGCCGGTAAGGGTCGAGGATAAAGGTATCCGTGTGAAATAAGGAGGAAACAGGTTGGAATCCTGTACCAAGAGAGGGAAGGTTAGAGGCCTTCATTGGGTTTGAGGCTATTAGGCGGCGGGTCGAAAGGGACCTCAGTCCCGGTGTAAAAGGAGAAACGATTTACAGCTATTAGGCGGCTGATCGAAAGGGACCTCAGTCCCGGTGTAAAAGGAGAAACGATTTACAGCTATTAGGCGGCTGATTGAAAGGGACCTCAGTCCCGGTGTAAAAGGAGAAACGATTTATAGCTATTAGGCGGTTGATAAGATAAGAACAAAAGAATGGGGAATAAATCTTCAAAGAACGAGAAGATACCAAAAGGAACAACATTGAAAGTTATCAGTGACAAATATGGAATCGATAACGTAAAAGGAATACAGGACTGGGTGAAGTGGACCGCGGGAAGAAAAGATCCCTTTCCGCTGACTGGATCCTTAGATCCAAAGATATTAAACACAGTGAGTAATGCGCTGATAGAGGGCAAAGCAGGCGGCCCGAAACAAAGTGGACCACACTGGAAAGCATTGGCCGCGTGGCTAATGGAGTCGCAAGTCGAGACAGAGCATAGGCGACTCGGACTAGAAGGGACTGTGAACCAACGAAAAATACAAGACGAGGAACGACAAGGGAGACTAAAACAGGCGCTAGACCAGCTAACGGAAGTTAAGACACAGGGAGAGGACAAACAGAGGGAACTAGACCAAGTGTTAGCGCAGCTGACGGAGGTCAAGATACAGAGTGAGGAGAGACAGGAGAAGTTGAAGCAGGCGTTAGCACAGATAGCAGAAATCAACGACGACGTGAACCGAAAGACGACAACCCGACTTGGAACAACAAAGGGAATTTACCCTGTCTTAGAAGGGGACAGAGTAAAAGGAGGGACCGACATTCACCAGTTCCCCATGATACAAGCAGCAGGGGGAGATTGGGTTTGGAGATCATGGACCCCACAAGACATTAGGGGAGTAAAAGCTAGCATGGAAGAATGTATAAAGAAAAACCCGAGAAGGGCCATTCAGATATTACACGACCAGATAAAAATGCAGGGGGCAACCAGGACAGACATAGGGTTTATCTGCACTGCAGTCTTGCCCAGTGCGGTTTGGAGCCGGCGTGCGGCAGCCTGGAGTGTAAAAATGGAAGGAGAAACAGATACCACCTTAAACCGACATTACCCGGAGGGAGCCGACCGGGAAGCACAGGCACTGTACAGAGGAAGAGTACAAACCCTGATGGAAGAACTTGCGACGGAAATGGCCCCGAGGGTAATGGATTGGCAGGCAATACAGGATGTCACACAGAATCCCAAGGAATCACCTGGGGAGTACAAGGCACGACTGTATGAGCAGATCGAACTGCACTCAGGATTTATTAACATCGCACAGACGCCCCTCCATTTCCTGAACACTATGTTCGTAGATGGACTGTGTGACGAAGTAAGGCGAGAGGTGAAAGCGGACATGCCAGGGTGGAAAACGGCTGACGTAGATGCCGTGTTTGAAAGGGCAAGACAGGCTTGGCAGACTCTGAGAGAAGAGGAACGGAGGGGAAAGAAAGATACCCAAGCTCTAGTTGCAAGAAATCTTGAATTGAAAAGCCGTAAATACGAAGAGAGGGAAAGCAGGCCTCGCTGGGAAAATCCAGATTGGGAACCCCGGTATGAAGCCGAACGGGACCAGCGGAGGCCTTGGAACCGAGA
This sequence comes from Eptatretus burgeri, assembly GCF_056783735.1. Lineage (NCBI taxonomy): Eukaryota > Metazoa > Chordata > Myxini > Myxiniformes > Myxinidae > Eptatretus > Eptatretus burgeri. The sequence goes on along the minus strand of NC_140967.1, from coordinate 111,587,946 downwards.
GAGGGAGCAGCAAAAACAGGGAGAATGCTTTAACTGCGGTCAATCCGGGCACTGGTTTCGGGACTGCCCGGCACCGCCTAAACAACGAGGCTGGGGCTCGCGGCCACCACAACAGCAAGAGAGACCAACGGCGCCCCATAGAGAGTATGAGAGGAGAAGGGAGACAGCAGGAAGAAACTATTGACATGAGGACACCGTGGTGGCTCCGCAAAGGGAAACGCGGAATGTAAGGGAATTGACCACGACCTTAAACGTAGAGGGGAGACAAGTAACATTCCTGGTAGATACAGGGGCCACCCGGTCAACACTAAAACAAGGAGAGATAAAGAACCTGCCACTCTCAGGTGAGTCAGTGAGTGTGGTGGGGGTTTCGGGACGGAGAGAGGATATCCCGATCTCGGACAAATTACGAATTGAAGTAGGTCCCCTGCGGGGAGAACATGCATTTTTGGTAGCCAAACACACCCCGATGAATTTGTTAGGAAGAGATTTGTTGTGCAGAATGGGATGTACCATAACATGCAAGCAAGACGGAGTTTTCATAGATGCTCCGCTGGCATTGCAAGAGGAAGTAATGACCCTCATGATGACCGAACTCGGACCGGTAGTCTATTGGTTGCGGGTTGTGTCACAAGAGGGGAGAGATAAACTGACTAGGGATTGGGAAAGTGCGAAAAGATTGCGGGACGTAGAGGAATGGTTGCGTGGCAACGACATCGAATTGAAAGAAGTGGAACTGCCTTTACACTGTACGGTCTATTATGACGAAACAGGGCAGGATTTTGATTACTCGGACAGAGTACATGAAGAGTACGCTACCACACGCACTTTAATGACAACCACTTTGTGGATCGGGAAAGAGGGAGCGGCAATGGAGGTGGAGCTAACTAACAAGGAACGTGAGCTAATGAAGCACAGAGAAGGACTTACCCCGCACGTCTCAATGGCGGTCGGTAAAGGTCATAGTGCCGAAGAACTGGGAAGAATGTTGACCAGGTTGAGATGTGCCTCGGAACCACCAGGGAGGGGTAGTGAAACCCAGAGCGCTTTACAGGCCAGTCGACGGGGGGATGGATGGAAAGTATGCTTACCTGATCAGATTTTGTCATGTATGTTAGAAAGACATGAGATGAACAGCGAAAGGCCACGCCGCCAGACAAACAGGGAAACGAGAACGGAAGAAAAACTACAGGAAGTACCTGTTGAATTATGGACACGACATCCGAATGACGTGGGCAGAGTGCTAGCCGCAACGCCCGTGTCTATCCAGATAAAGGAGGGGGTACCCCTGCCTCGAGTGGCTCAATACCCGTTGCGCAAAGAAGCAATAGAAGGGATCGCTCCGGTGATAGCATCATTACGCGACCAAGGGGTGATAATACCTACTAAGAGCCAATGTAACACACCAATCCTGCCGGTGGAGAAGCCCGGAGGAAACAAATGGAGGTTCGTACAAGATCTACGGGCAGTGAATAAGTGTGTGAAAGCGTCCTTTCCCGTGGTGCCACACCCGGTTACGATACTGTCAGGGGTGCCGTCCACTGCGACGCATTTTTCCGTGGTAGACTTGTGCTCAGCGTTCTTTAGCATACCGCTAGCCAAAGAGTCGCAACACTTGTTTGCCTTCAGCTACGACGGACAACAATACACCTGGACTGTACTTCCGCAGGGGTTCTGCGATAGTCCAACGCTCTTCTCGCAGGCTCTGAAGGAGGACCTGGAGGACATAGAGCTCCCGGAAGGATCAGTCATGATACAATATGTGGACGACCTGTTGGTATGCTCGGACAATCAAACGAAATGTGAAACGGACACTGTAGCGTTGTTAACAGCTCTCGCCCGAAAGGGCCACAAAGTCAGCAAAGACAAATTACAGTTTTCGCAGCCAAGGGTGACGTATTTGGGACATATACTGGAACAGGGGCAGAGGAGCCTCGGAGCTGAACGGGTGGAGACAATCCTAGAGCACCCAAAACCCACTACATTGCGACAATTGCGACGGTTCCTCGGGATGACAGGGTACTGCCGGCAGTGGATCCCTGATTATGCAGTTAGGGCGCGATCACTGTACGACATGGTAAAAGAGGCAGAGGGGGATAAGATCTCCTGGACGAATGGTGCGAACAAAGACTTCGAAACATTGAAACAGGCCTTGTCAAAAGCACCAGCATTGGGGCTACCGAACTATGATCTTCCCTTCACCCTATTCGTCCATGAAAGAGGAGGGTTCGCCCAAGCGGTGCTGACGCAAGAACACGGAGGAAAGAATAGGCCGATTGCGTACTACAGTAGTCATTTGGACTCGGTCGCCGCCGCCTATCCTGGGTGCTTACGGGCAGTAGCAGCAACGCAATACGCAGTAACCGCAACAGCAACGCTGGTTTTGGGTTCTCCGCTGACTGTAAAGGTACCGCATGATGTGGCGGCGCTGATACGGCAAAATAAGACACAACATATATCAGCGGCACGAGCAGTTCAACATGATTTGGTGCTGTTGCAGGCAACTAATATAACGATCGAAAGATGTTCGCCACTGAACCCAGCCTCCCTAATGCCAGCGGGTGATGAGGGAGAGGCACATGTGTGTGAACGAGTGCTGGTGGAAGAGACAAAGGCTAGGCGTGACCTACAGGAAGCCCCGATCGAAAATGCAGAATTGGAACTGTTCGTGGATGGAGCGGCGAGGAAGAACCGATGGGGAAGAACCATCGCTAGCTTTGCAGTATGCACCGCAAGCGCCACCTTGAGGAAACAATTGTTACCAAAGGGATTTTCAGCCCAACAAGCTGAGCTGGAAGCATTGATATGCGGGTGTGAGCTGGGTGCGGGTAAGACATTGAACATATACACAGATTCTAGGTATGCCTGGGGCATCTTACATGACTCCGCTGCCATTTGGGCCTTGCGTGGCTTTAAGACGTCCTCAGGGAAGGTTATCCGACATGGGGACTTGATCAAACGACTGATACGAGCAGCACAAGAGCCGCAACAGATTGCAGTGATTAAATGCAAAGCTCACACAGGAGGGACAGATGAAGTGTCAAAAGGCAATGAAAGAGCAGATTTAGCGGCAAAAGCAGTGCTCGATGAGGAGGAGGCGAACCTACAACCAACGACCGAACTTTACGTGGAGCAAATGGTAGACGGTCCACAAACGCAAGAACAGCTGAAGGACCTGCAGGTCTCCGCAACTATGGAAGAACAGGAATCATGGAGGGTGAAGGAGGGTGCAAAGCAAAACATACATGGAGTATGGGTGGATGAGCGAAATAGACCGTTTGTACCCCGGATATTGCTCCCATGGCTCGCCCTCACTGCACATGCGCAGGGCCATATGGGAATAAAAGGGGTGGCGGAAATTATTCGTCAAACCTGGAATGCCCCAGGTGTAACAACAGCAGCAACAGAGGTGGTTAGCAATTGTGCGACCTGTGGTAGACATAACAGGAAGTATGCCGCCAAGAAACGGGGAGCACACCCACCCCGTCCGGACCGTTTCAACACCTTCAGATGGATTTTATAAAAATGCCGGCATACAAACATCACCAATATGTGCTGGTAATTGTGGATATGTTTTCTAAGTGGGTAGAGGCCTTCGCCACGACCAATCAGGAAGCTGATACAGTGGCCAAACTACTTTTACAGGAAGTAATTCCGCGATTTGGGATTCCAACACGACTATCCTCGGACCAAGGAGGGTCTTTTACGGCAAAAGTAATGGAAAAAGTAGCCGAAGGCTTGGGTATCAACCAGAAACTGCATTGTCCGTACCACCCCCAGTCAGCAGGGGCAGTAGAAAGAGAGAACCAAACCCTAAAGCAGACGCTTTCCAAACTCTGCGAGGACCAGTCAATGCCCTGGCCAGACGTGCTGCCGATAGCACTCATGAAAATGCGGGCAACAAATAATGCCACAAGGGGGCTCTCGCCCCACGAAATAATAACAGGACGTCCTATACAGTTACCGGTCTCGGCTCCGCCAGATATGGGAGATTGGGATTTGGCATGTATGACTGACGGAATGATGAACTATTGCAGAACACTCACTGCTACCATTAGGGCTTTTCACTCACAGGTACAAGAAGCATTGCCGATACCTGCTGGAGACCCGTTACATGATTTCCAACCTGCTGAACGAGTTTGGGTGAAAGAGTTCCTGCGGAAGGACGCCCTACAACCCAAGTGGACCGGGCCCTACACTGTACTTTTGACCACGCTCTCGGCCGTCAAAGTGAGGGGTAAGAGTGCATGGATACACCACTCACACTGTAAACGAGCACCCAAGGAAGCCGCTGAAACTAGGGAACCGGAGGAGGTAACCCCAGCAGAGGTTCCGGCTGTGTCCGATTCAGTCTTTTACCGGGATAGTGAAGACGACGACGAGGGGGAAGACGTGATAACTCTACAGAGACCCCCTCCACCGCCACCAAACCAAGACGGGGCCGGCCCAGCAGGACAGGGAGAGATAGTACAGGGAGACCCACTGCAAGCAGAGCCAGGTGCCCCGCCAGACCCGGGACCTGAAAACGTAGACAACAGGGACCCTGAAAGACCAGCGCTAGAACCAAACGCCCCGCCAGACGTGGAGCCGGAACCTGGACCAGGCACCCTGCCAAACGCGGAACAGGCAGGTTTAAGCGACAACCACATTGTAATACAGGAAACAGCGACAGGAACTTTGACGACACAACATGCAACTCCTGGTGCTAGTGCTGCTCCTGTGCGAGGGCGGCCTGTCACTAGGCAGCAAACCGACAGCCTTAGACCCCGAGAACCATACACGCCTCCTACACCTCGACCACGAAAGGGGAAACGGGAGTGAGTTAGCAACTTCTTTACAGCGTAGCAGGAGAGGGGTACCAAGAGAGGTGACAGCAAGCAAATATGCAAATTTTGGGACAACCCATAACAAGGAATTAGACACAGTAAGAGTCTTTTCAGTTAACCGCACCCAACCTTTTTCGTCAATGGTTCCGAACAATAAGAACATAAAGGTACCGCTGCTCCGACCTCAACAACTCATAGAAATACCCTGCATCCTAGCAGATGGGTCTAGTGACCTGGTAGAACGACACAAGGAACTTAAGGCCATCGTATGGTACTACGATATTGCAGGGCAGGTTCTCTTAGTAGCTCGACAAGTAAAGAAACAGAGAGGGCAAAAGGGATCCTACAGCCGACAAGGATATGAATGGGGCCAGCATGCAAGTCTGATAACTAGAATTCCGCAAGTACCAGACGACACCCAGTTGGCATACTATTGCCGCGTTCTATTGAGCAACCAAACAGCATGGAGTAATTGGATACACTTTGATGTACGCAGACAGGGGCCGCCGACAAGGCCCCCGAATACCTTTGTAGCCCTAACCACAGAGATAGCAAACATTGAGAACCGGAGTGAGTGCTGGGTGTGCCTTAAACCACCATCTGGCCTCGTGACCGGACTTCCTCTTTTCGTATTACCATTAACCATCTTCAATCATGTAACCGGACCAGTAGAAGGGCTCGAAGCTAAGACCTCAGCCCGTGATTATACACAACGGGTCTATGCAGAGAAGAATCCGAGTGCTAATGTAATGGTGGTACCATCTCCCCTATGGGTAGAAAACACCAGGGGAGCAGTCTGTTTTACAGGACAGGGAGCAAACAGAATGGGAAAGTCAGAATGTGAGATTCAACTTCCCCTCCCGAAATCAACTGACCAGGAAGTCATCGCTGTTAACCCGGACACCCAGGTAGAGGAGCAAGTAACATTCACAATAAAAGCAGCCTTACACCATGACAACGGGATGATCCCGCCAAAAGGCATTCACTTGGTTTGCGGGGACAAGGCTTACCCCTACCTACCAAAAGGGTGGGAAGGGAGTTGTTATTTAGCTTCAGTATTTCCGGATAGCAGGATTAAGACCACTTTTACCCTACCCCTGCACCACCACGGCATCGACGCAGCGCATCAGAGACAGGGGATCCAGAGGGATGGGCCGGTGTATCAGAGCGCTTAGGGGTGATCAAAGGCACCTGGTGGGAGAAGGCTCTTGGCTTTTTCATGCCACATGCCGGTACTACTATTAATAGCATTAGGTTAGATGAGCTTTCACAAGTTTTGGAATATTTAGGTAATGTAACCATGGCTTACTATACAGAATTAACAGAGATGTTGGTATCAATGCGCGCTATGGTAATGCAGAACAGAGTAGCTTTAGACATGCTTCTAGCAGAGCAAGGAGGGGTATGCGGGATGATTGAAGGAGAATGTTGCGTCTGGATTCCGGACCCGAAGGACATAACTAATCGTGCGGTGGCCCGAATTAAAAAGGTGGTGGAAGTTCTCACAAGCAATCGAGTGGAACGTGAGGAAGGTTATGCATGGTGGAAGTCGATCTTCCAGGGCTGGGGAGGTTGGTTGTTGCGACTAATAGGGTCAGTACTTTTAATCATTGTGGTGGTAATTTTTGGGGTGTTTCTAATCAAACTTCTCATTACCATTTGTTTGAAGAAGTGCTGCGCAGCGTCACCCCTCACCCAGGCCATTATAATAATTAACAGCGAACTCTCTGTTGAGGACGACTTGGCCAGTAATGGGGAGGGGGACGACCAGGGCCTTCAGGGGGACGTCATACACGTGGACCTAGGCCAAGGTTTACAACCATTCCTCCTTGTTGAAGCAGATAACTAACCCAGGAGAGAGTGCGTGTTGTTTTGCCTTCCAGTGCAAGATGTGACTCCTGCGCTGGACGAGCTTACACCCGTGCCTTGAGTACTACTTTTGCTACTTGCTTATGTATAATTGTTTAAACAATAGTATTACCACTGCTGCTAACATAGAACAGTATTACATGTTAATATGGTGTGGACTTAGCATTGAATTCATACACTGCAGCTTAAACGGGAGGCATGTGGCAGTGGGTAGGACAAAAGGGGGAAGACAATGGTAACAGAAGCTAACCTGAACCACCGGCAGTTGGGGACTTCTCATTTGGGGAATGTTGATGGCTATCCACGGCATTCGTAAATCCCGTTTGGCAGGCGCGGGGGCCTAGGGGTAGCTGCTACAGGAACCAAATAGGGGTCCACTCGGTCGGTGAGTCTCAGGTGTGGCTGGGAATGGTCAAAATATGACCAAGGAGGGAAACTGTTATGATGATATGTTAGGTGGTCATATTTTGGACCATTAGCTGTGTGTTAATCAGCTGTCAGGATTCTAACCTTGCTTGTAACTGTGCATTATTCAAACCTTGCTTTAAAATGTTGCTTTAAATGTTTCAGGCTACCAATGTTCCATGCACCCCACTGTTTTTGGACAGAGCCCAGCTGTTCCTGTTTCTTGGAACCTAAGCCCTTATCACCCTTCCTGTTGCTCTGTGGTGGTGTGCCCTTAGTGCAACCTTGGAGAGAACTGTGGAATTGTTCCTTCAGTGTATGCTGCCCACACATTCCTATTCTCAGTGATCACCAAAGCTTTGCCTTTGTTATCAGCAGGTGCTAGTGAAGGAGTGTAGGAAAGTTATTAGTTTGCAAGGCTTGCATATCTGGGAGTTGTGTAGGTGGCTTGGAAACTGTGGTTGCATATCTGAGAATTGACCGATTCAACTTCCCCTAGGGCCCGAGGGAGGGGGAAAGAAGCCCACTGCCACATTTATTTCTTTTACTTCTTTGTTTCCTTATCCCTTAGCATACACTTTTAGTCCACACCCAGTTTTCCTTTACACTTTTAGTCCACACCCAGTTTTGCTTTGTGTGATTATATATGTGATTGTTTTGAAGCATATTCTTAATGTGATTCAGGGGAGCCTGACTGAAGGGTCACTGAGTCACATTCCGCATGCGTGTGGTCTTCGGAAATAAAACGTGTAATTCGAGGATCCTCATCTGACTCTGTCATCTTACTCGGCCGAGTGGAGAGTCACAACATCGACCATGAAAACACCAAACGGAGGAGGCCTCTCTCGCCGAGCATGGCACAGTGTCGACCATGAAAACACCAAACGGAGGAGGCCTCTTTGGCCGAGCAAGGCACAGTGTCAACCATGAATTCACCAAACGGAGGAGGCCTCTCCAGCCGAGCATGGCACAGTGTCGACCAGGAAAACACCAAACAGAAGAGGCCTCCTCATCCGAGCATGGCACAGTGTCAACCATGAAAACACCAAATGGAGGAGGCCTCTCTCGCCGAGCATGGCACAGTGTCGACCATGAAAACACCAAACGGAGGAGGCCTCTTTGGCCGAGCAAGGCACAGTGTCAACCATGAATTCACCAAACAGAGGAGGCCTCTCCAGCTGAGCATGGCACAGTGTCGACCATGAATTCACCAAACGGAGGAGGCCTCTCCAGCCGAGCATGGCACAGTGTTGACCATGAAAACACCAAACAGAAGAGGCCTCCTCATCCGAGCATGGCACAGTGTCGACCATGAAAACACCAAACGGAGGAGGCCTCTCTCGCCGAGCATGGCACAGTGTCGACCATGAAAACACCAAACGGAGGAGGCCTCTCCAGCCAAGCATGGCACAGTGTCGACCATGAATTTACCAAACGGAGGAGGCCTCTTTAGCCGAGCAGGGCACAGTGTCGACCATGAAAACACCAAACGGAGGAGGCTTCTCTAGCCGAGCATGGCACAGTGTCGACCATGAATTAACCAAACGGAGGAGGCCTCTTTTGCCGAGCATGGCACAGTGTCCACCATGAAAACACCACACAGAGGAGGCCTCTCCATCCGAGCATGGCACATTGTCGACCATGAATTCACCAAACGGAGGAGGCCTCTCGAGCCGAGCATGGCACAGTGTCCACCATGAAAACACCACACAGAGGAGGCCTCTCCATCCGAGCATGGCACAGTGTCGACCATGAAAACACCAAACGGAGGAGGCTTCTCTAGCCAAGCATGGCACAGTGTTGACCATGAATTAACCAAATGGAGGAGGCCTCTCTCGCCGAGCATGGCACAGTGTTGACCATGAATTCACCAAACGGAGCAGGCCTCTCCATCCGAGCATGGCACAGTGTCGACGATTAATTCACCAAACAGAGGAGGCCTCTATAGCCGAGCAGGGCACAGTGTCGACCATGAAAACACCAAACGGAGGAGGCCTCTTTAGCCGAGCAGGGCACAGTGTCGACCATGAAAACACCAAACGGAGGAGGCCTCTTTAGCCGAGCATGGCACAGTGTCGACCATGAATTTACCAAACGGAGGAGGCCTCTCCAGCCAAGCATGGCACAGTGTCGACCATGAAAACACCAAACGGAGGAGGCCTCTCCAGCCGAGCATGGCACAGTGTCGACGATTAATTCACCAAACAGAGGAGGCCTCTTTGGCCGAGAAAGGCACAGTGTCAACCATGAATTCACCAAACAGAGGAGGCCTCTCCAGCCGAGCATGGCACAGTGTCGACCAGGAAAACACCAAACAGAAGAGGCCTCCTCATCCGAGCATGGCACAGTGTCGACCATGAAAACACCAAACGGAGGAGGCCTCTCTCGCCGAGCATGGCACAGTGTCGACCATGAATTCACCAAACGGAACAGGCCTCTCCATCCGAGCATGGCACTGTGTCGACCATGAAAACACCAAACGGAGGAGGCCTCTCTCGCCGAGCATGGCACAGTGTCGACCATGAAAACACCAAACGGAGGAGGCCTCTCCATCCGAGCATGGCACAGTGTCGACCATGAAAACACCAAACGGAGGAGGCCTCTCTCGCCGAGCATGGCACAGTGTCGACCATGAAAACACCAAACAGAGGAGGCCTCTCCAGCCGAGCATGGCACAGTGTCGACGATTAATTCACCAAAGAGAGTAGGCCTCTCTAGCCGAGCAGGGCACAGTGTCGACCATGAAAACACCAAATGGAGGAGGCCACTTTAGCCGAACAGGGCACAGTGTCGACCATGAAAACACCAAACGGAGGAAGCCTCTCTCGCCGAGCATGGCACATTGTCCACCATGAAAACACCACACAGAGGAGGCCTCTCCATCCGAGCATGGCACAGTGTCGACCATGAAAACACCAAACGGAGGAGGCCTCTCTAGCCGAGCAGGGCACAGTGTCGACCATGAAAACACCAAACGGAGGAGGCCGCTTTCGCCGAGCATGGCACAGTGTCGACCATGAAAACACCAAACGGAGCAGGCCTCTCCATCCGAGCATGGCACAGTGTCGACCATGAAAACACCAAACGGAGGAGGCCTCTCTCGCCGAGCATGGCACAGTGTCGACCATGAAAACACCAAACGGAGGAGGCCTCTTTAGCCGAGCATGGCACAGTGTCGACCATGAATTTACCAAATGGAGGAGGCCTCTCCATCCGAGCATGGCACAGTGTCGACCATGAAAACACCAAACGGAGGAGGCCTCTCTCGCTGAGCAGGGCACAGTATCGACCATGAAAACACCAAACGGAGGAGGCCTCTCCAGCCGAGCAGGGCACAGTGTCGACCATGAAAACACTAAACGGAGGAGGCCTCTCTCGCCGAGCATGGCACAGTGTCGGCCATGAAAACACCAAACGGAGGAGGCTTCTCTAGCCGAGCATGGCACAGTGTCGACGATTAATTCACCAAACAGAGGAGGCCTCTCTCGCCGAGCAAGGCACAGTGTCAACCATGAATTCACCAAACAGAGGAGGCCTCTCCAGCCGAGCATGGCACAGTGTCGACCAGGAAAACACCAAACAGAAGAGGCCTCCTCATCCGAGCATGGCACAGTGTCGACCATGAAAAAACCAAACGGAGGAGGCCTCTTTCGCCGAGCATGGCACAGTGTCGACCATGAATTCACCAAACGGAACAGGCCTCTCCAGCCGAGCATGGCACAGTGTCGACCATGAAAACACCAAACGGAGGAGGCTTCTCCAGCCGAGCATGGCACAGTGTTGACCATGAATTAACCAAATGGAGGAGGCCTCTCTCGCCGAGCATGGCACATTGTCGACCAGGAAAACACCAAACGGAAGAGGCCTCTCCATCCAAGCATGGCACAGTGTCCACCATGAAAACACCAAACAGAGGAGGCCTCTCCATCCAAGCATGGCACAGTGTCCACCATGAAAACACCAAACGGAGGAGGCCTCTCCATCCAAGCATGGCACAGTGTCCACCATGAAAACACCAAACGGAGGAGGCCTCTCTCGCCGAGCATGGCACATTGTCCACCATGAAAACACCACACAGAGGAGGCCTCTCCATCCGAGCATGGCACAGTGTCGACCAGGAAAACACCAAACAGAAGAGGCCTCTCCATCCGAGCATGGCACAGCGTCGACCAGGAAAACACCAAACAGAGGAGGCCTCTCCATCCGAGTATGGCACATTATCGACCAGGAAAACACCAAACAGAAGAGGCCTCCTCATCCGAGCATGGCACAGTGTCGACCATGAAAACACCACACAGAGGAGGCTTCTCTAGCCGAGCATAGCACAGTGTTGACCATGAATTAACCAAATGGAGGAGGCCTCTCTCGCCGAGCATGGCACAGTGTCACCCATGAATTCACCAAACAGAGGAGGCCTCTCGAGCCGAGCATGGCACATTGTCGAGCAGGAAAACACCAAACAGAAGAGGCCTCCTCATCCGAGCATGGCACAGTGTCGACCATGAAAACACCAAACGGAGGAGGCCTCTCTCGCCGAGCATGGCACAGTGTCGACCATGAAAACACCAAACGGAGGAGGCCTCTCCAGCCAAGCATGGCACAGTGTCGACCATGAATTTACCAAACGGAGGAGGCCTCTTTAGCCGAGCAGGGCACAGTGTCGACCATGAAAACACCAAACGGAGGAGGCCTCTTTTGCCGAGCATGGCACAGTGTCCACCATGAAAACACCACACAGAGGAGGCCTCTCCATCCGAGCATGGCACATTGTCGACCATGAATTCACCAAACGGAGGAGGCCTCTCGAGCCGAGCATGGCACAGTGTCCACCATGAAAACACCACACAGAGGAGGCCTCTCCATCCGAGCATGGCACAGTGTCGACCATGAAAACACCAAACGGAGGAGGCTTCTCTAGCCAAGCATGGCACAGTGTTGACCATGAATTAACCAAATGGAGGAGGCCTCTCTCGCCGAGCATGGCACAGTGTTGACCATGAATTCACCAAACGGAGCAGGCCTCTCCATCCGAGCATGGCACAGTGTCGACGATTAATTCACCAAACAGAGGAGGCCTCTTTAGCCGAGCATGGCACAGTGTCGACCATGAATTTACCAAACGGAGGAGGCCTCTCCAGCCAAGCATGGCACAGTGTCGACCATGAAAGCACCAAACGGAGGAGGCCTCTCCAGCCGAGCATGGCACAGTGTCGACGATTAATTCACCAAACAGAGGAGGCCTCTTTGGCCGAGAAAGGCACAGTGTCAACCATGAATTCACCAAACAGAGGAGGCCTCTCCAGCCGAGCATGGCACAGTGTCGACCAGGAAAACACCAAACAGAAGAGGCCTCCTCATCCGAGCATGGCACAGTGTCGACCATGAAAACACCAAACGGAGGAGGCCTCTCTCGCCGAGCATGGCACAGTGTCGACCATGAATTCACCAAACGGAACAGGCCTCTCCATCCGAGCATGGCACTGTGTCGACCATGAAAACACCAAACGGAGGAGGCCTCTCTCGCCGAGCATGGCACAGTGTCGACCATGAAAACACCAAACGGAGGAGGCCTCTCCAGCCGAGCATGGCACAGTGTCGACGATTAATTCACCAAACAGAGTAGGCCTCTCCATCCGAGCATGGCACAGTGTCGACCATGAAAACACCAAACGGAGGAGGCCTCTCTCGCCGAGCATGGCACAGTGTCGACCATGAAAACACCAAACAGAGGAGGCCTCTCCAGCCGAGCATGGCACAGTGTCGACGATTAATTCACCAAAGAGAGTAGGCCTCTCTAGCCGAGCAGGGCACAGTGTCGACCATGAAAACACCAAATGGAGGAGGCCACTTTAGCCGAGCAGGGCACAGTGTCGACCATGAAAACACCAAACGGAGGAAGCCTCTCTAGCCGAGCATGGCACAGTGTCCACCATGAAAACACCACACAGAGGAGGCCTCTCCATCCGAGCATGGCACAGTGTCGACCATGAAAACACCACACAGAGGAGGCCTCTCCATCCGAGCATGGCACAGTGTCGACCATGAAAACACCAAACGGAGGAGGCCTCTCCATCCGAGCATGGCACAGTGTCGACCATGAAAACACCAAACGGAGGAGGCCTCTCCAGCCGAGCATGGCACAGTGTTGACCATGAATTCACCAAATGAAACAGGCCTCGCCAGCCGAGCATGGCACAGTGTCGACCATGAAAACACCAAACGGAGGAGGCTTCTCTAGCCGAGCATGGCACAGTGTTGACCATGAATTAACCAAATGGAGGAGGCCTCTCTAGCCGAGCATGGCACATTGTCGAACAGGAAAACACCAAACAGAAGAGGCCTCCTCATCCGAGCATGGCACAGTGTCGACCATGAAAACACCAAACGGAGGAGGCCTCTCTCGCCGAGCATGGCACAGTGTCGACCATGAATTCACCAAACGGAACAGGCCTCGCCATCCGAGCATGGCACAGTGTCGACCATGAAAACACCAAACGGAGGAGGCCTCTCTCGCCGAGCATGGCACAGTGTCGACCATGAAAACACCAAACGGAGGAGGCCTCTCCAGCCAAGCATGGCACAGTGTCGACCATGAATTTACCAAACGGAGGAGGCCTCTTTAGCCGAGTCGGGCACAGTATCGACCATGAAAACACCAAACGGAGGAGGCTTCTCTAGCCGAGCATGGCACAGTGTCGACAATGAATTCACCAAACGGAGGAGGCCTCTCTAGCCGAGCAGGGCACAGTGTCGACCATGAAAACACCAAACGGAGGAGGCCTCTTTCGCCGAGCAGGGCACAGTGTCGACCATGAAAACACCAAACGGAGGAGGCCTCTTTGGCCGAGCAAGGCACAGTGTCAACCATGAATTCACCAAACAGAGGAGGCCTCTCCAGCCAAGCATGGCACAGTGTCGACCAGGAAAACACCAAACAGAAGAGGCCTCCTCATCCGAGCATGGCACAGTGTCGACCATGAATTCACCAAACGGAGGAGGCCTCTCCAGCCGAGCATGGCACAGTGTCGACCATGAATTCACCAAACGGAGGAGGCCTCTCCAGCCGAGCATGGCACAGTGTCGACCATAAATTCACCAAACGGAGGAGGCCTCTCCAGCCGAGCATGGCACAGTGTCGACCATGAATTCACCAAACGGAGGAGGCCTCTCCAGCCGAGCATGGCACAGTGTTGACCATGAAAACACCAAACAGAAGAGGCCTCCTCATCCGAGCATGGCACAGTGTCGACCATGAAAACACCAAACGGAGGAGGCTTCTCTAGCCGAGCATGGCACAGTGTCGACCATGAATTCACCAAAAACGGAGGAGGCCTCTCCAGCCGAGCATGGCACAGTGTCGACCATGAATTCACCAAACGGAGGAGGCCTCTCCAGCCGAGCATGGCACAGTGTCGACCATGAATTCACCAAACGGAGGAGGCCTCTCCAGCCGAGCATGGCACAGTGTTGACCATGAAAACACCAAACAGAAGAGGCCTCCTCATCCGAGCATGGCACAGTGTCGACCATGAAAACACCAAACGGAGGAGGCTTCTCCAGCCGAGCATGGCACAGTGTCGACCATGAATTCACCAAACGGAACAGGCCTCTCCATCCGAGCATGGCACTGTGTCGACCATGAAAACACCAAACGGAGGAGGCCTCTCTCGCCGAGCATGGCACAGTGTCGACCATGAAAACACCAAACGGAGGAGGCCTCTCCAGCCGAGCATGGCACAGTGTCGACGATTAATTCACCAAACAGAGTAGGCCTCTCCATCCGAGCATGGCACAGTGTCGACCATGAAAACACCAAACGGAGGAGGCCTCTCTCGCCGAGCATGGCACAGTGTCGACCATGAAAACACCAAACAGAGGAGGCCTCTCCAGCCGAGCATGGCACAGTGTCGACGATTAATTCACCAAAGAGAGTAGGCCTCTCTAGCCGAGCAGGGCACAGTGTCGACCATGAAAACACCAAACGGAGGAAGCCTCTCTAGCCGAGCATGGCACAGTGTCCACCATGAAAACACCACACAGAGGAGGCCTCTCCATCCGAGCATGGCACAGTGTCGACCATGAAAACACCACACAGAGGAGGCCTCTCCATCCGAGCATGGCACAGTGTCGAGCATGAAAACACCAAACGGAGGAGGCCTCTCCAGCCGAGCATGGCACAGTGTTGACCATGAAAACACCAAACAGAAGAGGCCTCCTCATCCGAGCATGGCACAGTGTCGACCATGAAAACACCAAACGGAGGAGGCCTCTCTCGCCGAGCATGGCACAGTGTCGACCATGAATTCACCAAACGGAACAGGCCTCGCCATCCGAGCATGGCACAGTGTCGACCATGAAAACACCAAACGGAGGAGGCCTCTCTCGCCGAGCATGGCACAGTGTCGACCATGAAAACACCAAACGGAGGAGGCCTCTTTAGCCGAGCAGGGCACAGTGTCGACCATGAAAACACCAAACGGAGGAGGCCTCTTTAGCCGAGCATGGCACAGTGTCGACCATGAAAACACCAAACGGAGGAGGCCTCTTTAGCCGAGCAGGGCACAGTGTCGACCATGAAAACACCAAACGGAGGAGGCCTCTCCAGCCGAGCATGGCACAGTGTCGACCATGAATTTACCAAACGGAGGAGGCCTCTTTTGCCGAGCAGGGCACAGTGTCGACCATGAAAACACCAAACGGAGGAGGCTTCTCTAGCCGAGCATGGCACAGTGTCGACCATGAATTAACCAAACGGAGGAGGCCTCTTTTGCCGAGCATGGCACAGTGTCCACCATGAAAACACCACACAGAGGAGGCCTCTCCATCCGAGCATGGCACATTGTCGACCATAAATTCACCAAACGGAGGAGGCCTCTCTAGCCGAGCATGGCACAGTGTCCACCATGAAAACACCACACAGAGGAGGCCTCTCCATCCGAGCATGGCACAGTGTCGACCATGAAAACACCAAACGGAGGAGGCTTCTCTAGCCAAGCATGGCACAGTGTTGACCATGAATTAACCATATGGAGGAGGCCTCTCTCGCCGAGCATGGCACAGTGTTGACCATGAATTCACCAAACGGAGCAGACCTCTCCATCCGAGCATGGCACAGTGTCGACGATTAATTCACCAAACAGAGGAGGCCTCCATAGCCGAGCAGGGCACAGTGTCGACCATGAAAACACCAAACGGAGGAGGCCTCTTTAGCCGAGCAGGGCACAGTGTCGACCATGAAAACACCAAACGGAGGAGGCCTCTTTAGCCGAGCATGGCACAGTGTCGACCATGAATATACCAAACGGAGGAGGCCTCTCCAGCCGAGCATGGCACAGTGTCGACGATTAATTCACCAAACAGAGGAGGCCTCTTTGGCCGAGAAAGGCACAGTGTCGACCATGAAAACACCAAACGGAGGAGGCCTCTTTGGCCGAGAAAGGCACAGTGTCAACCATGAATTCACCAAACAGAGGAGGCCTCTCCAGCCGAGCATGGCACAGTGTCGACCAGGAAAACACCAAACAGAAGAGGCCTCCTCATCCGAGCATGGCACAGTGTCGACCATGAAAACACCAAACGGAGGAGGCCTCTCTCGCCGAGCATGGCACAGTGTCGACCATGAATTCACCAAACGGAACAGGCCTCTCCATCCGAGCATGGCACAGTGTCGACCATGAAAACACCAAACGGAGGAGGCCTCTCCAGCCGAGCATGGCACAGTGTCGACCATGAAAACACCAAACGGAGGAGGCCTCTCTCGCCGAGCATGGCACAGTGTCGACCATGAAAACACCAAACAGAGGAGGCCTCTCCAGCCGAGCATGGCACAGTGTCGACGATTAATTCACCAAACAGAGTAGGCCTCTCTAGCCGAGCAGGGCACAGTGTCGACCATGAAAACACCAAATGGAGGAGGCCACTTTAGCCGAGCAGGGCACAGTGTCGACCATGAAAACACCAAACGGAGGAAGCCTCTCTAGCCGAGCATGGCACAGTGTCCACCATGAAAACACCACACTGAGGAGGCCTCTCCATCCGAGCATGGCACAGTGTCGACCATGAAAACACCAAACGGAGGAGGCCTCTCCATCCGAGCATGGCACAGTGTCGACCATGAAAACACCAAACGGAGGAGGCCTCTCCATCCGAGCATGGCACATTGTCGACCATGAATTCACCAAAGGGAGGAAGCATCTCTAGCCGAGCATGGCACAGTGTCCACCATGAAAACACCACACAGAGGAGGCCTCTCCATCCGAGCATGGCACAGTGTCGACCATGAAAACACCAAACGGAGGAGGCTTCTCTAGCCGAGCATGGCACAGTGTCGACCATGAAAACAACAAACGGAGGAGGCTTCTCTAGCCGAGCATGGCACAGTATTGACCATGAATTAACCATATGGAGGAGGCCTCTCTCGCCGAGCATGGCACAGTGTCGACCATGAATTCACCAAACGGAACAGGCCTCTCCATCCGAGCATGGCACTGTGTCGACCATGAAAACACCAAACGGAGGAGGCCTCTCTCGCCGAGCATGGCACAGTGTCGACCATGAAAACACCAAACGGAGGAGGCCTCTCCAGCCGAGCATGGCACAGTGTCGACGATTAATTCACCAAACAGAGTAGGCCTCTCCATCCGAGCATGGCACAGTGTCGACCATGAAAACACCAAACGGAGGAGGCCTCTCCAGCCGAGCATGGCACAGTGTCAACGATTAATTCACCAAACGGAGGAGGCCTCTTTGGCCAAGAAAGGCACAGTGTCAACCATGAATTCACCAAACAGAGGAGGCCTCTCCAGCCGAGCATGGCACAGTGTCGACCAGGAAAACACCAAACAGAAGAGGCCTCCTCATCCGAGCATGGCACAGTGTCGACCATGAAAACACCAAACGGAGGAGGCCTCTCTCGCCGAGCATGGCACAGTGTCGACCATGAATTCACCAAACGGAACAGGCCTCTCCATTCGAGCATGGCACTGTGTCGACCATGAAAACACCAAACGGAGGAGGCCTCTCCATCCGAGCATGGCACATTGTCGACCATGAATTCACCAAAGGGAGGAAGCCTCTCTCGCCGAGCATGGCACAGTGTCCACCATGAAAACACCACACAGAGGAGGCCTCTCCATCCGAGCATGGCACAGTGTCGACCATGAAAACACCAAACGGAGGAGGCCTCTCCATCCGAGCATGGCACAGTGTCGACCATGAAAACACCAAACGGAGGAGGCCTCTCCATCCGAGCATGGCACATTGTCGACCATGAATTCACCAAAGGGAGGAAGCCTCTCTAGCCGAGCATGGCACAGTGTCCACCATGAAAACACCACACAGAGGAGGCCTCTCCATCCGAGCATGGCACAGTGTCGACCATGAAAACACCAAACGGAGGAGGCTTCTCTAGCCGAGCATGGCACAGTGTTGACCATGAATTCACCAAATGGAGGAGGCCTCTCCAGCCGAGCATGACACAGTGTCGACCATGAATTCACCAAACGGAGGAGGCCTCTCCAGCCGAGCATGGCACAGTGTCGACAATGAAAACACCAAACGGAGGAGGCTTCTCTCGCCGAGCATGGCACAGTGTCGACCATGAAAACACCAAACGGAGGAGGCTTCTCTAGCCGAGCATGGCACAGTATTGACCATGAATTAACCAAACGGAGGAGGCCTCTCTCGCAGAGCATCGCACAGTGTCAACCATGAATTCACCAAACAGAGGAGGCCTCTCTAGCCGAGCATGGCACATTGTTGACCAGGAAAACACCAAACAGAAGAGGCCTCCTCATCCGAGCATGGCACAGTGTCGACCATGAAAACACCAAACGGAGGAGGCATCTCTCGCCGAGCATGGCACAGTGTCGACCATGAAAACACCAAATGGAACAGTCCTCTCCATCCGAGCATGGCACAGTGTCGACCATGAAAACACCAAACGGAGGAGGCATCTCTCGCCGAGCATGGCACATTGTCGACCATGAATTCACCAAATGGAACAGTCCTCTCCATCCGAGCATGGCACAGTGTCGACCATTAAAACACCAAACGGAGGAGGCCTCTCTCGCCGAGCATGGCACAGTGTCGACCATGAAAACACCAAACGGAGGAGGCCTCTCCAGCCGAGCATGGCACAGTGTCAACGATTAATTCACCAAACAGAGGAGGCCTCTCTAGCCGAGCAGGGCGCAGTGCCGACCATGAAAACACCAAACGGAGGAGGCCTCTTTAGCCGAGCAGGGCACAGTGTCGACCATGAAAACACCAAACGGAGGAGGCCTCTCTAGCCGAGCAGGGCACAGTGTCGACCATGAAAACACCAAACGGAGGAGGCCGCTTTCGCCGAGCATGGCACAGTGTCGACCATGAAAACACCAAACGGAGCAGGCCTCTCCATCCGAGCATGGCACAGTGTCGACCATGAAAACACCAAAAGGAGGAGGCCTCTCCATCCGAGCATGGCACAGTGTCGACCATGAAAACACCAAACGGAGGAGGCCTCTCTTGCCGAGCAGGGCACAGTGTCGACCATGAATTCACCAAACGGAGGAGGCCTCTCTGGCCGAGCATGGCACAGTGTCGACCATGAATTCACTAAAATTTACTAAATTCGACCATGACCATTAATTATTATTTCTTTTGACAAGTATGTTGATCCCCTCCGTTTGTTTGTGTGTTTGTTTCTTGCAACATCGAAGATTCTTCAAGTATATTGGTTCGTCGATTTTGTTATTCTGTCCATCTGTCTGTCGGTTTGTCTGTTTGTTTGTCGCCTACAGGTCACAATTTTAAACCGATCTTTACGAAACTTCACCACATGGTAGAGTTAGTTTGTCATAAGGAATAAGTCTATTGTTTTTGGGGTGAAAAGGTCAAATGGTAAACATAGGCCCAAGGTCCATAACTTTGGTGAGATTTTTAAATCCTCAATTTTCATCCCTTGACTTGAAATTTGAAGTGGATTTATATTTCAGATCACTAAATTCAACCAGCCAATTATTTTTAAAGTCCACATAAACCAAAAGGTCAAAGTAGGCCCAAGGTCAACAACTAAGGTGGTATTTATAAAATCCTCAATTTTAATCTGATTAACTTGAAATTTGAAAAGATTTGCAGATTTCGTCATTGGATTCAACCATCATTTACTTTTGAGGTCAAATTTGTTTCATGAATTTTGCAAATATGGTGCTCTGCACGATGTCTTTTTCTTGTTTGTGTGTTTGTGTGTTTGTTTGTTTGTTCGCTCGCCTCCAGCCCAAACCGCTCAACCAATCATCCTGAAATTTTCAGATTAATGTCAGTGACCCTGTGATGGTCCTGCATTGAAGTTTCGTAAAATTCAGTCGACCAAAAAGGTCTGCATAGGCCAATGGACCAATTTGAGCCAAATTTTCTAAAATCCTCAAATTTCATCCGATTCACATGAAATTTGAACATGATTTGCGTATCAAGTCACTAAATTCTACCACCTATTACTTTTGAGGTTATCATAGGTCAAAAGGTCAACCCAAAATAGGTTAAATTTTTTAATGGTTTCAAAAATTGTCAACTTTCATTTGATTGACTTGAAATTTGAAGACCATTTGCATATCAGGTCACCAAATTCAACCACCTATTCATTTTGTGATCAACAAAGGCCGAATTTCTAAAATCCTCAATTTTCATCAGTTGATTACGTATGTACATCAATAGATTCCCAACACCAGTAGATCCACAACCTCGGTCACTGATCCACATCAGTAGATTAGCCACATCAGTAGATTACCGAAATCAGAAGATTACCCACATCAATAGATTACTGAAATCAGTAGATTACCTAAATCAGAAGATTACCCACATCAATAGATTACTGAAATCAGTAAATTACCGAAATCAGAAGATTACCCACATCAATAGATTACTGAAATCAGTAGATCACCTAAATCAGAAGATTACCCACAGCAGTAGCTTACCCACATCAGTCGATTACCCACATCAGTAGATTACCCATGTCAGTAGATCACCCACATCAGTAGATTACCTACATCGCTAGATTACCCACATCAGTAGATTACCCACATCAGAAGATTACCTACATCGCTAGATTACCCACATCAGTAGATTACCCACATCAGTAGATTGCCTACATCAGCAGATTATCCACATCAGTAGATTACCCACATCAGCAGATTACCCACATCAGTAGATTACCCACATCTGTACATTACCCACACCAGTAGATTACCTACATCAGTAGATTACCTGCATCTGTAGATTACCCACATCAGTGGATTACCTGCATCAGTAGATTACCCACTTCAGTAGATTACCGAAATCAGTCGATGACCTACATCAGCAGATTGCCTAAATCAGTATATTACCTACATCAGTGGATTACCTAAATCAGTGGATTACCTCCATCAGTAGATTACCTAAATCAGTATATTACCCACATCAGTACATTACCTACATCAGTAGATTACCCACATCAGAACATTACCTACATCAGTAGATTACCTATATCAGTGGATTACCCACATCAGTAGATTACCTACATCAATAGATTACCCAAATCAGCAGATTACCCACATCAGTAGATTACCTTCATCAGTCGATTACCCAAATCAGCAGATTACCCAAATCAGTACATTACCTACATCAGTAGATTACCCACATCAGTACATTACCCACATCAGTAGATTGCCCACATCAGTGATTATCCACATCAGTAGATTACCCACATCAGTGGATTATCCACATCAGTAGATTACCCACATCAGTACATTACCCACATCAGTAGATTACCCACATCAGTACATTACCCACATCAGTAGATTACCCACATCAGTGGATTATCCACATCAGTAGATTACCCACATCAGTAGATCACCCACATCAGTAGATTACCCACATCAGTAGATTACCCACATCAGTGGATTATCCACATCAGTAGATTACCCACATCAGTGGATTATCCACATCAGTAGATTACCCACATCAGTAGATTACCTACATCAGCAGATTACCCACATCAGTAGATTACCCACATCTGTAGATTACCTACATCAGCAGATTACCCACATCAGTAGATTACCCACATCTGTACATTATCCACACCAGTAGATTACCTACATCAGTAGATTATCCACATCAGTGGATTACCTAAATCAGTATATTACCTACATCAGTAGATTACCTACATCAGTAGATTACCTAAATCAGTAGATTACCTACATCAGCAGATTACCTCCATCAGTAGATTACCTCCATCAGTAGATTACCTAAATTAGTATATTACCTACATCAGTGGATTACCTAAATCAGTATATTACCTACATCAGTAGATTACCTCCATCAGTAGATTACCTAAATCAGTATATTACCTACATCAGTGGATTACCTAAATCAGTATATTACCTACATCAGTATATTACCTAAATCAGTAGATTACCTCCATCAGTGGATTACCAAAATCAGTAGATTACCTACATCAGTAGATTACCTACATCAGTAGATTACCTCCATCAGTAGATTACCTAAATCAGTATATTACCTACATCAGTGGATTACCTAAATCAGTATATTACCTAAATCAGTAGATTACCTACATCAGCAGATTACCTCCATCAGTAGATTACCTCCATCAGTAGATTACCTAAATTAGTATATTACCTACATCAGTGGATTACCTAAATCAGTATATTACCTACATCAGTAGATTACCTCCATCAGTAGATTACCTAAATCAGTATATTACCTACATCAGTGGATTACCTAAATCAGTATATTACCTACATCAGTATATTACCTAAATCAGTAGATTACCTCCATCAGTGGATTACCAAAATCAGTAGATTACCTACATCAGTAGATTACCTACATCAGTAGATTACCTCCATCAGTAGATTACCTAAATCAGTATATTACCTACATCAGTGGATTACCTAAATCAGTATATTACCTACATCAGTAGATTATCCACATCAGTAGATTACCTGCATCTGTAGATTACCCACATCAGTGGATTACCTGCATCAGTAGATTACCCACTTCAGTAGATTACCCACATCAGTCGATGACCTACATCAGTAGATTGCCTAAATCAGTATATTACCTACATCAGTGGATTACCTAAATCAGTGGATTACCTCCATCAGTAGATTACCTAAATCAGTATATTACCCACATCAGTACATTACCTACATCAGTAGATTACCCACATCAGAACATTACCTACATCAGTAGATTACCTATATCAGTGGATTACCCACATCAGTAGATTACCTACATCAATAGACTACCCAAATCAGCAGATTACCCACATCAGTAGATTACCTTCATCAGTCGATTACCCAAATCAGCAGATTACCCAAATCAGTACATTACCTACATCAGTAGATTACCCACATCAGTACATTACCCACATCAGTAGATTGCCCACATCAGTGGATTATCCACATCAGTAGATTACCCACATCAGTAGATTGCCCACATCAGTAGATTACCTACATCAGTAGAATACCTCCATCAGTAGAATACCTAAATCAGTATGTTACCTACATCAGTGGATTACCTAAATCAGTATATTACCTAAATCAGTATATTACCTAAATCAGTATATTACCTAAATCAGTAGATTACCTCCATCAGTGGATTACCAAAATCAGTAGATTACCTACATCAGTGGAATACCTCCATCAGTAGAATACCTAAATCAGTATGTTACCCACATCTATGGATTACCTAAATCAGTATATTACCTAAATCAGTATATTACCTAAATCAGTAGATTACCTCCATCAGTGGATTACCAAAATCAGTAGATTACCTACATCAGTGGATTACCAAAATCAGTAGATTACCTCCATCAGTCGATCCACAACCTCAGTTGTGTGTCGGCAGTCAATCAACCCATCAATGTAACAAATCTAAACACACTTTCCTCGTTGGAGCATTTAATACATTATCACATCATTACAACTCCCATCACACGTGGTGTTATCCTGTGTTGGCTTCATCGTTGGAGTGTTGGGCTTGGGATCTGAGGGTCCTGAGTTCAAATCCTGCGTGGTTGCTGCATTAATACCAGGTGGGGTTGATTCGACCTTTCATCCTTCGGAGGTCGGCAAAATGAGTGCCAGCATGCTGGTATCCTGTGTTGGAGTGGAGACCCATCCAGGATTGTGCCCAATAGCCAAGGAGACTGATTTGGCATCACCAACGCTCTGCACAGAGTATGGTCCCAATGGATAGATGGATGGATGGATGGACACATTATATTACATTATATATTGTTATGGTTTTGGAAATTTATCGAAGTGGGAGAGCATAAATGGACACATAGGTGAGCTGAGGATCAGTTATTATCCCGCCCCCCGGAGGGAGGGAGAGGGATATGGTAATCGTCCGGTTTGTTTGTCTTTTTGTTTGTTTGTTTGTCTGTCTGTCTGTGAGCAACTTTACGGCAAAACGGCTTTAGCAAACACTATCAAATTTAATCCACAGGTGGGCAATGAACCTTGGACGACCCCATTAACTTTTGGATCCAATTGGATCAAAGGTCAAGTTCAAGGTCACGAAAAGATCAAAATCTTTTTCGCTCATAACTTCGTCAAAAATGATCTGATTTACTTCAAACTAAGCTTATAGTGAACCTTATTCTGCTTGTCACTTATAATCCTACCCATTCCTACAGTGAAAAATGCATATTTGTGAAGACCGGTAGGGTCCGAAGTTTTGAAGGTCATGGTCATCGGTCAAAATTACAACTTTTCCATTAAAACTAAAACAGAGTTACAAAAATACAACTTTACGGGAAAACGTCTGGCTCAAACACTGTCAAATTGTATCCACAGGTGGGTAATGAACCTCGGACGACCGCATTAACTTTTAGGTCCAATTAGGTCAAAGGTCAAGGTCAGGTCACGAAAAGGTGAAAATCGTTTTTCGCTCATAACTTCGTCAAAAATGATCCGATTTACTTCAAATTAAGCTTATAGTGAACCTTATTCTATTTGTGACTAAAAATCCTAACAATCCTTGAGTGAAGAATGCATATTTGTGAAGATCGGTCGGGTCCGAAGTTTTGGGGGTCATAGTCATCAGTCAAAATTACAAATTTTCCATTAAAACTAAAACATGGTTACGAAAATACAACTTTACGGGAAAACGGCTGGCTCAAACACTCAAATTTTATTCACAGGTGGGCAATGAAAGCCTCGAGTCAAAATCGTTTTACAATCAGAATGTTTTCATTGATTTGTTATTTAATATTTTTCATTTGTCTTTTATGTACAATATTTTGGTATAGGCACACATGTGGTGTCCCTCATCCTGACACCTCGCGACTGGTGTCATAAACATTGCGAACTCAGCTAACGTCAGTGATACGTTTTCATGATAACATCATAACGCAACTAGTCATGTTTTGTTTTTCGCGATGAGCAACACACCAGAATTATCCTTCATAATAAATGGCATTTTAAAATGATATTTTTTCTGAAGCATTCCTTCTAGTTGATCGATATAATGATTTTCACCACGTTTCACTTCTGCTCTTCCATATCTCTATCTCTAAATATATAACAATACTATTCAAAAGAGGCTTGGACAAATCCGTTTGCCCACATGGTATTATCAAAGACTCTATTTGGGAGATTTTTTTAAGTTGAATAAAATGTAAAAAAAACAAACATGTTTGTTTGTCTTATTGTATGATGTAGTCTGATGTTTATTATCAAGTGCACCACGCACTATTTAAACCACGGGTACTTGAAGCTTGTAAATTATGTTAATTTGATATATTATAACACATGTTTGATAGGTGTGGGCAGATGGATAATAAATATTAATTCCACAGGCCATATGTACACTCTACAGACATATGCGGCCAGCTCTAGACTAACATAACTGACAAGTTTCAAGTAGCCGTGATTTAAACAACAGTTATCACATTCAAGCATTATAATGTCATCGGTCAAAATTACATATTTTTCATTATAAATCAATAAAGGTTAGCAATATGCATGTTTACTATGGAAGACATATATCGAGTCCTTCATTGGCTTTCATTTGACACCATGACCTTTGACCTTACGTGGCCTTGAAAGGTCAAAATCATTTTACGGTCATAACGTCGTCAAAAATGGTTTAATTGACTTCAAACTAAGACTAAAATATTCCTTATTCTATTCCTTATAATTAACATTCAGGATAAGGATGTGTCAAATTTAAATTTGATCCCCAAAATAACTTTATGCCTAAAATGGGTGGGATTTGTTGTGCCTGGCACCACTTGTTATTACTTATTTTCCCCCTTACCAGTACACTGGTGCTCATTTTGCTGACCTCGGAAGGAGGGCAGGCTGAGTCAACCTCCTGGTGTATTTTAATTCAGCGGCCAACGGGGCTTGAACTCAGGACTCTCGGATCCAAAGCCACGACCCTAACCACTAAACCAACACCAGGCTAAGTGAATAACTACTTCTGTCCAACACACAACGGTCAGCTGCATTGCATCTGAAGCGTACATGTTACACTTGGTCCCTTGTCGAGGGATTGTTTGGGGGGGGGGGCATGCCTTGGTTTGGTTGTATTTCACTCATGTAATATCTACCCCCCTCCCCCACCCCCTCTGTTACTTTCAATCTTTTCTCCTTCACACTGTTAGATACTGAAGAAATGCCTTCACGTCCATATTTCGGCGAAGGACGCAGACCCGAGCAGGCCCGAGTGAAGGACACAGACACCATGGAATAACGCCACAGCAGCACCCGTTTATTATGCGCACGCACAGCCTCCCCGTGACGTCATGATGTCATTCAACACAATACTGCACACACCATCGGTCCATTTCCCTTCTCTGCCTTTCTCAATCCACCAATAACCTCCTCTTTGTCAAACATCCTTTCAACAATCCCCTCCTTTTCCCCATCGGTCCATCCCCACCCCCCCTGCCTTTCTCAATCCACCAATAACCTCTCTTCATTTCGACAATCCCTCCTTCACCCCATCGGTCTTACCTTGAACCCCGCGGCCGTTCGGTCATCTCTCAGTTCGGCGGAATCCCTCTCCGTTTTTGCTCCATTCTCATGTGCATGTTCATGGCACGAGGTGTGGCACTTCCAGGGGTCGGGGGCTCCGTCGCAGCCTTTGGTGCGTGAAGGAAGGAGCGAGGGCTGCATAGAGCGTTCCCTCAGAATGACGTGGCATTTTCCACAAGCCCTGTCGTGGACCCACCCACTTCGACTGTGGACCAATGAGGAACAGGCTCGCACGAGCTGGGATGAAAAAAAACTCACGAGAGGAAGGGAAAAAGAGACACGGAAGGCTCAGAGATGGAAAAGGCTTGTGAGAGAAGGGAAAAGAGCATGTGAGGAGACACAGAAGCCTGAGAGACGGGGAAGGCACGTGAGAGGGAAGAAAAGCGATGAGAGAGATGAAGAAGAGTGCGAAGAAGTGGCCAGAGAAGGCTCGGAAGAGAAGGGAGAAAAGCGATGTGAAGGAGAAGAAAGGCAGAAGGAGATGGAGAAGGCTTGTGAGGTGAAGAATGAAAAAAGGGGGAAGAATGAAAAATGGGGGAAGAACACTACTTCCACAAATGTCGTCCTGCGGTCTCGATCCTGTCAGCCATAAAGGAAGAGGAGGGTGAATGGCAGCATGCCATTGATGGGGACCTGAGGAGGAGGAAGAAGCTAAGGCAGAGGAGGAGAGTCGCATATTTAGCTCGCATATCTGGGACGCCAGAGAGGACTCGGCTACTGGGTCTGGGCACCTCGGAGATACGGTGGCGTGTCCCATCGTGCCACATCGCTACTGCCCATCTTCCCCATCCATTTCCCTTTACATTCTCTTGTATAGTTGTGTGAGGTGAGGGAAAGAAGGAAAGCCTACTTTTCTTTTCTCCATTCATTACTTTTATTTTATTTTCAAGTTCTTGCTTTATTCTTCTCCCTGAGTGAATGATGGCCAAGTCTTGTGTGTAAGTAAGATTGAATCATCATAATATAATGGGTGAAAGCCTGGAACTTCTGAGGGGGTTGCCCCGAAAGTGGCAAACCTGGAGAGAATGGTTCGGGAGGTGGAAGACAAGCAATTAAGAAGATCTGGTCCATGGCAGGTGGCTCCAGTGATGGCATTGGGAAGTTCACCAGGGAATATCCCAAGACAAAACTACAGGCGGGGGAGGGGGGAGAGGGGGATTTGGAATTTTGGAGGCATATACCTTACCCAGTGAGGTATCATGACTGTGACCATTTGGGTCACATAGCGTGAGACTGGAGATATCAGGGCAGGTCAGGTCGGATATGGTAGAATGCGCCAGAGAAGTGCGCCACTGCATCCACTTTCTGCCGGTACTCCAGGGGCCTCCATCTGGCCATCCCCCAGGCAGATGCCTGGCCCGTCCCCCATCTCCTCGAGATGCTGATCAATCTGCTGCAACCACGAGGAACGTAGTCAGCCCATTGGCCTCCTCCAATAACGAGGCTCACTCGCTGAGGGAATCTGGTGAGCAGGATCAGCGTCAGGAAAACGAGCCACATGTCCATACAGCCGCAGCTGATGCTCACAGACTATGCAGGTAACAAATCTCATTTGAGTCTCTCTCGGCAACCGCTTGTTGAAAACAAAGTCCGAACAGCGATAGCCAAGGATTCTCCAAAGAGACCTGCTCCCAAAGGAGTTAAGTCTCTGTCTCAGATCCCTGGTCAGAATCCTAATCTCACTTCTGTCGATCAAGACTGGAAGCATCAAGGAGCTGAAGACTCGGACTTTTGTCCTCCTGGACAGATACCGACAGTGCCACACCCCATGATCCAGTGAATCCATGACTCCCCAGGCCCAACCCAGATGTCTATTGAACTCTTGCTCACAGCCAGCAGAGACAGTAATATCACTGCCAAGGGAAGTGAATCTCTCCATGACCTCAACATCCTCACCACAAACAGGTACAGACAAGATAGCAGCATCAAATATGTCAGTGAAAGCCTGGATCTTAGTTTGGATCCAGGAAACCCATAATCCCAGCGGCTCCCACTCCTCATTCAACACCTCGGCCCACAAAAGCATCCGCAGGGTCTCCGCAAAGATGACTGCATCATCTGCAAAGTAAAGGTCAGAGATATTGACATTCCCAAACGATGCACCACAGTTTGATCTAACCAACATCCTCCCCAAAATCCAGTCCATACATGCGCTGAAAAATGTAGGGGCCAGTACATACCCCTGAAAACTCCAGTAACAACTGGTAATAAATCGTAGATGGAATCACCACATCTCACAACACTCAGTACCAAAGTATAGTTCAGACATCAGATTGATGAGTTTTGGTGCCACCCCATGAAGATGAAGAATCCTCTAGATCAGTGGTTTTCAAACTTATTTTAGTGGCGACCCAATTCCAGAACCTCTCTACATCGCGCGACCCAAAAGATTCAAAACCCAATTCATAATATGCAAGATAAGATTTCACATGACACAAGAACATTTACTGTTTGCTTCATTCACGATCGTCATGTTTTCATAGACGAGTAAACGGAGAATAGCCAACAGTATCCAAATAGTACAGTTGAATGTTTCAGAAGTTTAGTGCAAATGACATTTAGATATATCAGTGAGAAGGATGAGCCTGTTTTTCAGAATCCAACTTCTCTATTCGTGGAGAAGTAGATGACAATGCCAGGATCATATCATGCTCCATTTCTGGGCGATTTAATCTTTGTTTTAATCACCACCATGGTGGAGAACGACTGCTCACAAAAGTATGATGAAGGATATGGCATGAGAACCTTAATGGCGCACCGTGACGGGGTCGGGTACGACGGCACATTTTGCACCAGAATGTCGACAACGAATTCGTCCGCGCAAGAGCCTGCACTCCTGAATCCTGCTGGAGCTGTACAAGCTCTTCCTGTGCTGTATCATCTTCATCAGCAATCGAGTCCAGTGGAGCCGTGAAAGGGTCCCAGACCACATAAAAGGACTGCACATCCAGCTCAGGGAAATAGTGCTCGAACTGTTCAATGAGCGACCGAAGGTGACGTGCTATCTCCACAGAACTGTCGAGCTCAGTATCATCGTACTGGCAGGTCGTTAGATGCTCCACTAGACGGGGGGGGAAAGGCTGAAGCGCTTAACAGCTGCTTTGTCTGCTAGTAATTTTAGAGTCGCCAGAAATCCACTCATTTTGTCGTGAAAAATGAGGTTGGCGTCTTTGCCCTGGAGGGAGCGGTTGAGGACATTGAGACGTTCAAAGATGTCAACGAGATAGCACAGTTCTGACAGCCAAGAGTCTGACTCAAGCAACGCTACCCATGCCGTTTTCCCTTGTGTGAGTAGGAACTCCTTCAGTTCATCTTTGAGCTCATAAACGTGCAGAAGAAGGTTTCCTCGAGATAACCATCTGACTTGAGTGTAGAATAGTAAATTCTTATGGTCGCGTCCATCTCCTGGCAGAATAGCCTGAATAACCTGGTGTTGAGGGTGCTCAATTTGATGCGATTCACCATTTTTACGACTTCTGAGAGCACGCTCTGCAAGGTTTCTGGCAAGGTACAAGAGGCGAGCACTTCTCGGTGAATCGTGCAGTGTACCATGGAGGTCTGAGGAGCCACCTCAAGCAATTTAGCCTTGAATCCAGAACGCACTCCTAACATTGCTGGCGCGCCGTCTGTTGTAGAACCGAAGTCCAGATCAAGTCCAGATCATGGTCACGATAAAACTGATCTACTTTCCCAAAAATGTCCTCGCCTTTGGTGGTGGCCTCCAATGGTTTGATGAGCAGAGGCTCATCGACAAAGTTATCAGCCTTGATGAAGCGGACCCAGACGATGAGTTGCGCGTACTATGCGATATCAGTGGACTCATCCAACTGTATGGTGTGCCTCGGTGATTCCTTGATCTTCTGTATGACCTGAGCCGTTAGGTCCAGACTCATTTCTTCAATTCTGCATTGGATGGTGTTGACAGAGAGGGGTATAACTGCCAGTTTCTTCGCCGCTTCCTCCCCAACCATCAGAGATACCATGTCCTTTGCACGTGGCAGCACGAGTTCTTCCGCAATGGAGTGAGGCTTTTTAGTCTTGGCAACATTGAGCGACATGCGATACGAGGCCTCTAATGCCCGAGAATTGGTCTGATGGCATGTACCCTCTCTGTCAAGACGCGTATTCTTGAGTGCAAGAAGTTTCCTCTCAAAGAACGCTCTTTCCTTATCCTGATAAGGCGCATGTTTTGTAGTCAAATGCCTCTGCAACTTATTTTGTTTCATAGACTCCATAGAAAGCACTTCGAAACAAATCACACACTGAGGCCTCTGTGCCCCACTTTTATCCACCACGTAGTAAAATCCAAGGTCCAGAAATGTATCCTGGTAAGAACGTTCCGAGATTTGCGGGTGACCGGTGCTGCCATCACAAATAAGGTCTCGAGTCGTACGTGGAGACGTGAATAGACGTTAATGATAGTCAGAGTCTGCGTCTGAGTCTGAGAGGCCGTGGATCAAACCACTAATTTCCCGCCAAAATGAACCGCCCTTCAGTGAGCCCGCACATCGGCTGGATCCCATTCCAAGCATCATGTTGCGCCAGTTCCCATACTTTGAATGAACCGTTTATATTACATCCCGTAAAAGCGAACACCGATCGAAAATAGACAATTTTTTTCGCTGCAAGCAGACGCCCGCGACCCCACGAAATTTGCTCGGCGACCCCACCTGGGGTCGCACCCCCTGGTTTGAAAAACCAAGCTCTAGATCTAGAGGGCATCATGATTCATTGAATCAAACACTTTGCAGAGATCAACATCGGCTGGAAGCAGCCCCTGCTGAAACTCTCGTCTGCGTTTGGTGAGGACCCGTAGAGCAAGGATACGGTCAATCGTTGACCTCTTTGATGTAAAGCCTGACTGCTCTCAGCACTGGTGCTCAAGCAGATGGTGGCGAACCCTATCAAGAATTATCCAAGCAAAGACCTTGCCCTACACTGAGAGCAATGTCACCCCTCGGTAGTTGTTTCAGTCTTGGTGATCACCCTTCCCTTTCCAGAGAGGGACAACAAGGCCCTTCTTCCAGTCAGTTGGGATGATGCCTGTGTTCCAGGCAGAGCACTGAACTGCATGCAACGACACGAGTACAGCATTTCCACCAGCCTTGAGAAGTTAAGCATGGATGCCACAGATCCCAGATGCTTTACCCCATTTCAACCATTTCACCACAGTGTGTGTTTCCACAAGTGAAGGTGATTCCACAAATATCACCTCTGACATGCAACTCAACAGCTGGTGGATCAGCCTGGTAGAGCCGCTCAAAATTTCCGGCCCAGCATGGCAGTCACTTTGGACTCCTCTGTCAAGAGCCTACCACCCTCTGGTCTAACTGCAGTACACCGAGTGATTGGCTTGGAGGAATGCCATGTGTGAATTCCCCTGTTAGTAGGATGAGAATCACCTGACCACAGCTGATGCTCTGCCCCCTGACAGATTTCTCACACATCGTTCTCCTTGTCCACCCTTAGTGCACGTGCAGTTATACTCCTCAGCTCCTTGAACAGCTCAGCTCTGCCATTCAGCCTGGCCCTGCGACTCCAGTCAATGGTATCCAGTGTCCCTTGAGAGACAAAATTCTTCTTCGCCCTACGGTGAGTTCCACAACATCCACCGGCAACATCAAGGATGGTGGTCTTGAAGGCACTCCACAACACTT
The DNA here is from genome assembly GCF_056783735.1 of Eptatretus burgeri. Classification (NCBI taxonomy): domain Eukaryota; kingdom Metazoa; phylum Chordata; class Myxini; order Myxiniformes; family Myxinidae; genus Eptatretus; species Eptatretus burgeri. The sequence goes on along the minus strand of NC_140967.1, from coordinate 111,555,165 downwards.
CAGGATTCCCCAAAGCACTCAGACCCACCAAATCTCCACTCAGCTTGTTCGCAAACTCCTCAGCTACCCTCTCATCCTTGAGCTAGCCAACATCCAGCCTAGGCTGTGATGGTACAATTCTCCTGGATTTAAGGTGCAACTTCAGAGTTGCTACAACATTCCTGTGGTTGGTATTGAGGAACTGAACACTCCGGTTCACCCTGCAGTTATGGATCATCTTCCAGTAACTATCAATGAGCATGTGGTCAATCTCCTTTGCCACACCATCAGTGTTGGAATTCCAAGTCTAGCTTGAGTCTGTGGGTGCTGAAGCCAGGAACCAGCCACCCTAAGTCCACGACTTCTTGTAAAGTCAAGGAACTTGGTGCTATTCTGGTTCACAGTTGCAGACCCATTGGGATCAAGACATGTTTCATAACCATCCCTGTCAGTTCCCGTCGATGCATTGAAATCCCCCAAGACTAGAAGAGTATCTCTCCTAGGCACTGATCAATTACAGACTCGAGCGTGGCATAGAATGTCTTTCATGGTGAGATCGCTCACCTCAGTGAGAGCATAGACAGAACCAGGGAAATGACACCCAAGGAGTGACGAATCCTTAGACTCATAATATGCTTGTTGACAGGTGTTTCCTAAATTACCATTGGAATCAGCTTATTGGACACAGCTACAGCAAGTCGTTGCGCATGGCATCCATGAATGACCAGACCAATAGTAGATGTAACCACCTGCCATGGTCTTGCCACTCTCCCGTCTCTGAACCTCAGAGAGTGCTGCAATACTGATGTTCAAACGCTTGAGCTTTGATGATAACAGAGACAGGTGATCATCCTCACTTACGGATAGGATATTCCAGGGACCTACCCGAAGGGACCACGTCAAGTTAACCCAAGGAGACCGCCGCATGGTGGATGACACATCAGCACCTCCTTGACAAACACAACCGCAATCTGACCGAGGAAGGTTACCCCATGGTTTTTCTCCTATCATCAAGGGGATCCCGAAGGATTTGCCCCAAACCCTTCATCGGAAGAGCTGCCCTGCAGAGGGCAGCTGCACAGGAGGTAGTCCCATGGAGTGGGTTTTCAATTTTCTTTGCGGTTTACTTGTGTTTTGGGGAGTGAAGGGTTTTACGGTGGCTGGAGTGCAAATCCTGCCACCAACCGTCTCCTAAAATTTTTTACCCAACTGCAGGACGTCCGCAGACACAGTTGGGCACTAGATATGAATGGCTGTTGGCTCACAAGGAGCTCCTCTGTCCTTTGACCGGTGTTGTTTTTAAAAATGCTGGATGTCCATATCGAAACACCCTCCTCTCCAAAAAACTTGGAGGGGGAGATGGTTTAGTCGCCGACAATCCAACCATGAAACAGGTTAGTTCAGGTTTATATGATACCTGCAGCAAGTCACAGATCTGATCTGGCCTGAGCTGACAATAACTGATCTGGCCTGAGCTGACAGTAGATATCACCGTAGGGATGGACTCTGACCCACTGGCCCACCAACTCCTACCAGTGTCGCTCCTACCTATGCCAGATCTGGTGATGGGAAGCACAGAAGAAAGACTCAAGTGAGGACAACAAAAGGGAGATGATTCCACAATCAGGAGACAAATGGGACAAATGAATGCTGGTGGGCAGCCAGCCTGGATTTTTGGAGGGTGATTACGTGAGGTTTTTTTTCAAGGAATGGGTGTAATGCAGGCTGGCTGACGAAGGGCAGGAGCAAAGCCCTATGTTCGCCTGTTTGAAATAGAGAAGCCACCAACCTTTCATTGTGCACAGAGACAGTCCTTGGGAAATAGTCTCCTATCTTGAAATTCCAATAATGCAGAAGGCCTTGTTTTTGACTGCCTCAAGAGGAGCGAGGTCAGATGCAAGAGCACAGGACCAAAGTCGAGAGGCATATGCCATGGAGCTCCATGTGAGTGCCTTGTACACTATGATGAGTTCTGTGTGGCATAGCACTCAGTGTGGAGCTCGGTTTAACTCATTTGAAATACCCAGATGGTGACTCGTCGTCGGTCAATTTGATGATATTGTTAAGGATTCAGCGACGGAGGGATTCTCGACCGACTCTTGGCGCCACCCTCACCACCGCAGTCTCCGGGGTTTATAATGCCGACTGGCTCAGCACAGGCCTCGGGTCACGCGTCTTCAATCGCGATACCAATGTAATCCTGAACCTTACCAGTTGGGGAATTAGAACCCCGGTTACAGACTGGTTTTGTCAGATGCCGAGCGTTTTCTGCCAGTCTGTAACCATTTTGGTTTTATATGCCAATCGAACGGATCGTTCCTCGAAGTGACACAAATTAATCCATAGCGGCAATTTCATACGAACCCACTAGATTTATTGGGGAGCATTGGGGAACACGACACAAGCAAACCATTGACGACAATGTTTTTATTAACAATCATTAACCTGTTCTAAACTAGGGAACTACGGATTAAAGGTTTTGAGGGGGGTCGCTACCGAGATATGCGTTATACAACGTGCAGACAAGACAGACAGACAGCTTGCAGACAGACAAGACAGAGCACTTGGTGATGCTTCATGGACGAGAGGAAAGTGTCAAAAAGCACGAATGTCGTTCGTAACAAGCGGATGTCCATGGATTCGAGCCCCAGCTCGAACTCGAACTTGAACACGCCGCGTGGCGAGAAGGCGCTCACCTTTCTTTTCCGCACAGCACGCGGTCTCCGCACACTCTGACCCCGCGTAAGGTCGACGGCACAAGACCGTCAGATCAACGATGGGCCTCAGCTGATTTCTTTCAAAGTCCAGCATACAAATACAGGCCTGGCCTGTTCACCAGACAAGGCCCAAATCGAGGTGCCGGGCTCCGGCAAGCGGATCTGCAAACGTGTCAAGCCGTGAGGTGAGTAACGACCGTCAGAGGCTCCGTCGCATCCTCTCTTGCCTTCCCGCCTCAAAGCCCGACTTCTCAACTCCGTCCTCTCAGTTTCTTTCCCCGCAGAATCACCTTTTCTTTCCTTCTCTACGCTCGCCTCTCAAAGCCGTATGCCGTTTTTCTCACGGCAGAATCACCTCCTCATAAGAGTCGATCGCCGACTCGACGTGCAGGCCGCCTCTCCCACTGCCCAAAAAGGCAGACTCGACGTGCAGGCAGCCTCTCTTACTGCCAAAAAAAATGCAGAATCGGCGTGCTCAGGTTCAGCGTCTCTCCCAGCAGATCCAACACTGTCCCTCCTTCGTTCGCTCCCTTCGAAACACGAGCACGCCTCGAGAGCGACTGTTCTCCAAAACTGAACCCTTTTTCTCTTTTTACCAGGTCCTCGTTCGCTCGCTGCGAGACACTGGCTCCTCCCCCTTTTCGAAGCCGACAAACTCCTCCCCTCAGTTTCACTTCCTCTTTTTGGCCACACCCACTCAGCCGACTGGGCGGGGCCTCATCCGGGATGGGGAAGGAAGTAGAGAGAGCTCTCGACACACCACCACTGTACGAACAATAAAACATGCATCCTACACCTCCCGACACACATGTAACGTCCATTTTGCCAACAACCGATCTAAACATGCATTTCATGGGGGATCTGAGCTAATCCTATATTTAGCAGCAAACGAAGAGCCATTTCCGTAACAATATTGTTTCAGAAATAGCTTAAGGGGTAACATGGGAATAGTATTGTTACGGCTGTGGAAATTCGCAATACACCATAAAGGGTCCTCAGATCAGTTATGACGCTAAGTTTATGTGCAGCTTGGTCCCCACCGTTGTAAAAGGGGATTCTTCATGTTTCACCGGGCTGCGACTCTTTGAGATAGGGTTTTTCTTTATCTATCGTTATTTTGAGCCACCATTGCAACAAACCTCCACACAAACAACCGCCAACACCAACTACACCACAACACCAACCACGCTCACACCACCCCCACAACAATCACCACCATCTTCACCACTACGCCCGCTTACGAACGACATCCTTCACAGACCACGGTAGGAGGGTTTCCGCGTCGGAAACCGTCCGAGAAGGATTGGCAGGACAAAAGATCCTGCGAGTCTGTGGGGTTTTTTTCCCGCCTGATTCTCCCGCCTGTTCTTCCCTGCGCTTGGTGTGGGGGAGGTGCGATTCGAGCCGGGGTCAAAGGTCATGTAAAGGAGAGGTCTGATTTTGGGGGAATAATTACCTGGCCCCGAGCCAAAACTGACTTTCCTCGTCCCCCGCACGGCGCGGGGAGAGGGGGGGGGGCGAGAGGGCACGCCCCTTTTTGGGAAGCTTCAAGAAGGGAGGTGGAGCCAGAAACGGGGTGGGGCAAAGGGCGGAGCCCCGCTTTACAAAAGGTGAACAGACGCGAGGCTCAGCGGTCTCTTCTCGGTTCATGCTGGCTCGTTCGTTCTTGGTCTCGTGGTGCTGATCACCCCTTGGGCTTCTCTTCTCCCTCCCTTCGTTTGGACCTCTTCGTTTGGAATCTTCGTTTTGGGCTTCTCTCTCTCTGGTCATGAAGCCCCTTCTGCCCTTCAGTCTTTTGCTTGTTTGGTCATGGGTCGTGGAAGCACCAGCAGCAACGCCGGAGAGAGCTCGCTGACCACGCCAGGGGCACGAGGTCAGGCGCGGCTATGCAAGGCCGTGGGGAGTCGACGTCGCGACCTGCCCACCGTCGCGCCACGAGGGCACGGGTAAGACCCTTCGGTCTCACGGGACCCGTTCGGTCCTCTAGGTCCGGTGCCATAAAGGTCTGCGGACCCTGTCTGCCACTCTCGTCTTTGGGGGTGGCCATTTCTTTGTTTTTGTATGCATGCTGTGGCGCCGTGTCCTGCCAAGTGGAAACTGTGTAAGTAATTGTGCATGTAAATTGATCCTTGCTTATAATCGGTCGTATTGCTTTTGTTTTCTATTTCTTGCTTGTATATTGCATGACTGCCTTGCTTATGAATATGTGTGCTGTATGAATAAATGTCCTTGTGTGCAATGTATCCCGTTCGTCGCGTCCTCCTTTCACCCCCATTGAAATGCCATCTTGCATCGTGGAATGAGTAGTGGGTTTTGAACACCTGAGTAAAGAAGAATCGGAACCGTCGAGGTTGGCGATAACACCGCCTGGTTATCCCTGCAGCACAGAACGAACCGCTTAAGCGGTTCGTGTCCTAAGCCGACCTGAGGCGTGGTGCAACCCCTCGGTAGGTTACCCGCACGGGTATTTAGGTATATCAACATTTGGCGATTCACCCTATTTCGCGCGGGTGGAATGCGGACTGGGTTGTGGTGAGTTTAAACCCCCACCCGTAGTTCCAGGAGGGTCACGACTGAATTTTCCGTCCGGTGGGCGACGTGGCTGCCATTCGAGGTACACGGCCGTTCGCACGCCAGGCGGGCCAGAATTCCTAACACTGGTGTCCGGGAGTGGGATTCGAATCCATCCCGCCTCCAACTAAATTCACGTAATCGGACCAGGGGTGTGCGAAGCGACTCCCCCCCCCCCCGTTCCCCCAAATTATGAGCAATAAAAAAAAAAAATTCCGCGAAATAAGATGGCTTTTCAAGGCAAACGGGTGCCAGGTGGCATAGGTATGTCTTATGATGTGGAATCCATGGCCCGGGACGTTTCCTTTTGTAATTTTAATCCACGGGGGAGCTCAACCCCATATACTGAGCACGGACTTTGCCGGCAAACGGAGTCGCACAATGGCAGCGTGATCACACCTCGGCGCGGCACGGAGTAGGCGGCTATTTTTAGCGCAACGAACGGCACGACACGAGGCGAGTGCTTTCAGCCACCGCTTCAGACCACGTGGTCGTGGCAGGCGCCATGGCAGGCATGGCAGGATGCCGGAGCATGCATTGACGAGCTTCGGAGACAAGTGTCGAAGTCCTTGCAGTGCTGGAGGAATGGTGACAACTGTATAGGGGAATTGCATTCGTTTTCCTTTGAATTGGACAAGGCACGGCGGCACATAGACAGGGTTCATGAGGATTACGTGCGAACGGAGTCACAACGATGGACCGATGTACAGGAAGAAATAAGGGAGGAAGGAGAAAGGAAAACAAAGCTAGGAAAGAAAAAACGCAAACAAGATGGGGAATTAAAACAACTAAAGGAAGAGGTAAGATCAGGCAAACAGATAAAAGAAAGCCTGGAGTAGGAGATAAAAAGAAGAGAGGGGAATCTGGACGAAAGGAAGGAAGAATGGTTGGAAAAGTCGACAGTTCGAAGAACTTCAGGGAAAAGTGAGGAAAGTTGAGTTGAGTATCCATGAGTGGGAACAAGAGAAGAGGAAACTGAACGAAAGAATAGAGGAAGAGCAAATCAGTAATTCCCGGGATAGAAAGAACTTGGAAGAAGAATGGAGGGCAAAGTTGGAGGAGGATGAACGGGAACACGATTTGGAAGTGAGACAACTGAAGGAGGAGGTAGAAGAAGGCAATCGGAAAAGAGAAACACTAGAAAAGACGATAAAAGAAGAAAAGGAATGGCAGGAAGAACTAAAGGAATACGGGAAGAAAATGGACGAAATGAGGAGGGAAGCATGGGGAAGTTGTGTGGAAAGGAGGGAAGAAGCATGCCAATTGAAAGAAACGATGAGATTGGAGGCTGAAAAGGATGAGGAACAGTGGGAGAGAAAACAAAAACTATACGAGTTTGAAATTAACCAGCTCGAGGAGAGAGCAAAATTTGAGTCCACGGAGATCGAAAAACTCCGGAAAGAGAACGAACAACTCAAAAATCTCCGAGAGGATGAACGACTCAAAAGGAGCCAGGAAGTAGAACAGCACAATGAGGTGGGATGTGTGACAGCACCACAGGGAATAACGTTAGTGGTGCGGGACTTGATTTACATCACTCGTCGGATGAAACAACAATTAGGGCAAACCCTGAAAATGGAGACAGTGGAAATAATAACGGGAGCCCGGGTGACTGAAACGTGTAAGACGAGACACGAGGTGACGACGTCCGAAAAATCAAAAGAGACGATGATCCAGGAAGAAACTAATAAACACGAAGAGATAAAAGAAATAAAATGTATAGAGACTCGGAAGATAGAAAAAATAGAGGAGAGATTACACGATAAAGACGGGGTGAAAGACGAGCACACACACACATGGAATTAGCGAGGCTTAATGGGGGCGAGCTGGTGGACTGTGTCGTGACCCGGTGCAAGCAGCCGGATAGCCTCCTTCAGGAACGCAGGGAGACGCTATGCTCCCTTGAAGCTGATCTCGACCAGGTGGGTTCGGTCGTGTCAAGCGAGTTAGAGGGGGCGAGTGCTGTGGACAGGTGCACGTGCAGCTTGGGGGGTATGGAGACCCTGGGACCCCTAGTGGTGGCGCGAATCCCCAGTGTGGTTGTGCAGGTGTGCGTGTTTGCGAGTGTGTGGAGATGCGTGCTTTCCAGCACGTATGGTGTGAGTGAGACCCGCTGTGCAAGTGAAATGTTGTGCGTGAGTGAACGGCCGAGTGCAAGAGAGACCGTGTGTGTGAGAGAGCGGTATGCAAGGGAGATGACGGTCGGCAAGCGGGAGCACGCAGTCGCGTCTCCGAGTGCGAGTGTCATGGAATGGTGTGCGAGAGTCGTGACACGTGGGAGTGCGTGTGTTGAATGGAGACGACGACGGCGACAGATAAGGGACAGAGGCCGGGTAGCGGCCGTAGCTGGATTGGCGACCGTGCCGGGTTTGCACGGCAGCGCGCGCGGGGTCCGTGCTGTGGTACGCATGAGGCCGCCACGTGCGCGCCTGCGGGAATGAAACCCGGTCCGTAAACGCCAGCAGTGGATTAGCCGATCCCGCGGATGGACAGAAGGTAGGCTGGATACGGATTCGGACGGATGGGTTCTCCAGGCGGGCGCGTGTGTGAAACTCTACGTGGCATGCGCAGTGTGTTCTGTTCGCAGAGCGCACGGCGCAGGTTAGGGATGGGCAGAGCACATGTGCTCACGTGGGGAACCCCTCAAAACGCGAGGTTTGCTTTTGAATGCGCAGGTTGACGTCATGGCTGCACGTAGGGTTGGAATCCGGCAGGAGGGGTATCCGTGCTGGATGGTACCGTCCAAGGAGGGACGAGGTGCACGAACAGCTGCCATGACGTCACGGGAGTAAAAGAGCGCAGGTTGTGAGTTGCCGCGCTGGTGCACGCGCATTAAAAAAAAAAAGCAAGCCTCGCTTCGGGTGAACAGGATTCCCAGGCAAGGGGTGGAAGACCCCCTTGCTTGGGCACAGGATGGAACTAGTTAGGGGGAAGGGTTAGTGATAGCTAGACCGGCTCCATGGGGCAGGGATAAGTCCTCATGGAGCCCGTGGAATGGATTAGGTAGAGGGATTGTAGTTGAGGTTTAGGATGGGAGATGGAAAATGATTTGGAGACAGTAACAGACTGTGTATGTGTAGAGGAGACGTAGCTTAGCTATGTAGGTTAAAAGGATGTGCTACTAGTTTAAGGGATGACGAGGGAGCACGGGTTAGTTCGGGGATGTTGTGAGCAGGATGGCAGAAATCGGCGATGTGTGGGAAGGAAACATGATGAGTGAGTGAGGCCACCGGGTCTGTGTGTATGGAGTGAATGTGGAATGCATGGTGCGATGAGTGATTGGGGGGAGGAGTGATTCCCACCCAAGCGACCCCGGGGTCAGAGTAATGTGAGTTAGGGGGTCAGTCAAATTGAAAAAATGGAGGTCGTTTTGCTGTTGGTGGGAATGTAGGCTCGAAACCCATTTGGTTTGGAGGGGTGCAGGAGCCCTGTTGATGGGCTGGGAACGTGGCTGCGAATGGTGAGTATCGCTGAGTGGGTACCCCGGGCACCGGGCTAGTCGGCCGTGGTAGGCCAAGGGTCCAGTGGGGGGCGGGATAGGGTAGTGGGCATGGGTGCGCCCGCATGATGCGGGGGCCCGGGGCGCCATTGGCCGCGTGGGCAGTGCGTGGGCACGGGCGACCCTCGGAAAGGGGCCCGGGGCGCCAGCCTGCCACGTGAGAATTTCAGGGGAGTCGCCAGGGAGGGCACTCCCCGGTGTTTAGGGAGCTGGTAGGCTTGGAGGCAGTGTAGTGCCTGGGGGTGCCATCGTTGGGGGAATCGGCAGAGGGTAGTTCCTGCCAAGGGACCCACGCGTCCCAGCCACGAAACCGTGCAAGGGCACGAAAGAAAATTGGGGGGCATGGCCCGAGATTTGAGAGGACACCAACACAGGCGACGGGAATCTGGGTTTTTAGAACCAGTCGTTTCGGCAAGAGGCGCTTGTTGAAAGCCCCGGGGTAGTTTAAAAGTTAAATGGTTAGGGTAGATTAGGAAGTGAACCCCTCCATACTATCCATCCCTTTGCTCTCGTTGTGGGCCGCTGGACACACTTTAGGTAAAGATCGCTGAACTCCGAGGAGGGTATCCTGAGGCTTGAGTTGGGCCTCGACACAGGACGCTAGCTCTCCCTTATTCCCCTCCAGGAAGGGAACGTAGAGGTTGGGAGTAGGCTAGGAGACGATAGGTTAGTCGAACAAGGATGATAAAGGGGGTTGGGAGACGAGTTATAGAGGGGGAAGTAAAAATAAAAAAAAAACAAAAAAAATAAGTTGGGACTAAATTGGGTTTTGACAAATTAATGGGGTGGGTATGGACAGAGACAGGCAAAGGCCATAGGTTGGGAGGGAGACAGTCAGGTAGGTCCGAGCCCGCCTTCTGAGTGGCCAGCACCACCGCACTTCCTCCACCAACCTCCATCTCAAGGGAAGGTGTCGGCAACTTCATCTGCTGGCTGTTTTACTGCAAGGCCTGTGCCGGCCACTTCATCGGCTGGCTGTTTTGCTTCAAGGCCTGTGCCGGCCACTCCATTTCATCTGCCGGCTGTGTTTGCTACAGCGGCCTTGTCACGCCATGCTTTGCCTGCCCACCTTTGCCATCCATGCCTGCTGCCCTCGATTCTGCATTTTGCCCCGTTCTATTTTGCATTCCCCCCCCCCCTGGTCATGGCCATGTGCGCCAGGATCCTCGCGCAAATTTACAGGGACTGCTTTGATGGTAGCTGCAACACGGGACTGCACCAACAGCCCGTGCTCCGTGTGTTTTGTTTTCATCTGTCCATCCACCGTTCATAGCTTGTGTTGTTTGAGTCAGCACCCTCCGCGTGCCGCAGGGACTGCCCGGTAGGCATCCGCACCCGGAGACTGCGGTTGTGCAGCCCGTGCACCGTTGCGTTCACTACGCCCATTTCAAAGGGGGAGGCCTTGTAATGTGTGTGAGTAGCCGGCCACATTCCCTGTCACCTGCATTGTTGCATGAGCCAGAGACTGCGTGTGAGCAGCCTGGCTCCCTGCTGTGACTTTTGCTCTTTCTTTCCACAGAGTCCATCGATCCTGGGCCATGGTTTAGTGTAAATTTTGTAAGTTAAATTGTTAAGTTGTAATTGTACATGAGTGCGCCCCCGGCATGTATGTCTTAGCGCCGGCAATTTATTTAAGTCATCTGTATGAGTGGGTTTGTTAGTTAGTGACTCAGTCTGTAGGTTATTTATTTTTGGGGACACGAATACACTGAATGTCACACTCAGGGATCCGAAGGTAAATCGTACTAGGGGAGAACTTACACTTGATGGCACACTAAAATTCGACGACTCAGGACGAGTCTGTAAAAAAAGGAGGGGGTAGTGTTACGGCTGTGGAAATTCGCAATACACCATAAAGGGTCCTTAGATCAGTTATGACGCTAAGTTTATGTGCAGCGAGGTCCCTCCGTTGTAAAAGGGATTTCTTCATGTTTCACCAGGCTGTGACTCTTTGAGATAGGGTTTTTCTTTATCTATCGTTATTTTGAGCCACCATTGCAAAAAACCTCCACACAAACAACAGCCACCACCAACTACGCCACAACGCCAACCACCCCACAACAATCACCACCATATTCGCCACTACGCCCGCTTCCGAACGTCATCCTTCATGGACCATGGTAGGACGGTTTCCGCGTCGGAAACCATCCGAGAAGGATTGGCAGGACAAAAGTTCGTGCGAGCCTGTGGGGTTTTTTTCCCGCCTGTTCTTCCCCACGCTTGGTGTGGGGGAGGTGCGATCCGAGCGGGGGTCAAAGGTCATGTAAAGGAGGGGTCTGATTTTGGGGGAATAATTCCCTGGCCCTGAGCCAAAACTGACTTTCCTCGTCCCCCGCACGCGTGGGGAGGGGGGAGCGAGAGGGCACGCCCATTTTTGGGAAGCTTCCAGAAGGGAGGTGGAGCCAGAAACGGGGCGGGGCAAAGGGCGGAGCCCCGCTTTACAAAAGGCGAACAGACGCAAGGCTCGGGGGTCTCTTCTCGGTTCATGCTGGCTCGTTCGTTCTTGGTCTCGTGGCGCTGGTCAACCCTTGGGCTTCTCTTCTCCCTCCCTTCGTTTGGACTTCTTCGTTTGGACTTCTCTCTCGCTGGTCCTGAAGCCCCTTCTGCCCTTCATTCTTTTTCTTGTTTGGTCATGGGTCGTGGAAGCACCAGCAGCAACGCCGGAGAGAGCTCGCTGACCATGCCAGGGGCCCGAGGTCAGGCGCGGCTACGCAAGGCCATGGGGAGTCGACGTCGCGACCTGCCCACCGTCGCGCCACGAGGGCGCGGGTAAGACCCTTTGATCTCACGGGACCCGTTCGCTCCTCCAGGTTCCGTGCCATAAAGGTCCGCGGACCCTGTCTGCCACTCTCGTCTTTGGGGGTGGCCATTTCTTTGTTTTTGTATGCATGCTGTGGCGCCGTGTCCTGCCAAGTATGAAACTGTGTAAGTAATTGTGCATGTAAATTGATGCTTGCTTATAGTCGGTCGTATTGCTTTTGTTTTCTATTTCTTGCTTGTATATTGCATGACTGCCTTGCTTATGAATACGTGTGCTGTATGAATAAATGTCCTTGTGTGCAATGTATCCCGTTCGTCACGTCCTCCTTTCACCCCATTGAAATGCCATCTTGCATCGTGGAATAAGTAGTGGGTTTTGAACACCCGAGTAAAGAAGAATCGGAACCGTCGAGGTCGACGATAACACCGCTCGGTTATCCCTGTAGCATGGAACGAACCGCTTTAGCGGTTCGTGTCCTAAGCCGACCTGCTGCGTGGTGCAACCCCTCGGTATGTTACCCACGCGGGAATTTAGGGAAATCGACATTCGGCGATTCACCCTATTTCGCGCAGGTAGAATGTGGACTGGGTTGTGGTGAGGTTAAACCCCACCCGTGACTGGCTCCTGGCGGTAGTTCCAGGAGGGTCACAACTGAATTGTCCGTCCGGTGGGCGACGCGGCTGCTATTAGAGGTACGCGGCCGATCACACGCCAGGCGGGCCAGAATTCGTAACGGTATATAATAGTTCAAATATGGAGCTTGGTTTATGCCAGTGCCTGCGAACCTGAAGGTCTGGTTTGATGAATGGGGCGGATCACGTCACCAGAGCTCGTCTTTTAACCACAATGACCAAGAGGAGCGGGACATGACTCCACAGTCCCTGTTCCCTCCCTGGGAACCCAGCTTGACTCAGTACCTGAGGGTTGCGATCGCCTTGCGAGTTCATGTGACGGTCTATGAGCATCATAAATGTTGATGCGGTAGAATGATGGTTGCGCTCGGCCATCATGGTTTGTTGTGCCGTTTTAGCGCCGGTCGTTCACATAGACACACTGCCCTGAACAACGTGGTCAAACATGCCCTTCACGGGGCAGGGGTACCATCTGTCTTGGAACCCCTTGGTTTTGACTGTGGTGAAAGTACATACCCTGATGGCTTGAACATCGTCCCTAAGAAGAATGGGAGAAGTCTAACTTGGGACTGCACTTGTATTGACATGTTTGCCAAATCACACGTCACCAACACAGCTATTATGGCCAGAGCGACGGGACACCGATGCGGAAAACATGAAGTGCCAGAAATACGCCGGCCTTAGTCAGTCCTACATGCTTGAGCCCATCGCCATTGAAACAACGGGGGTACACAGCCAATCAACGTCCCACATCATCAATGATATTGGCAGAAGGCTCACAGTAACCTCTCAGCAGACAACCGGCTTGGTTCAAGCAACGGCTGTGCTCGGCCGTCCAGCGTGGAAACGCCAATATTATTTTGCCTTCGGCAGGGGAAACAAGTCCTGTATACTGACCCTTATTTTTTCACCTTTTTATATTTTGTTTCTTTAACTTGGGATTTCTTAAAATGCATTGAAAAATACAGTATAAATATTCTGGAAAAATAAAAAGCGAAAAACAAACAAGAAAAAGACGTGCAGAGCACGAAACTTGCAAAATCCACCCCATCCCCTCTCTCTCTAAAGGTTGCCACGGATATATCAAACTGTCCATTTCATTAAGATTAAAATTGACAATCTCAATCCAAGCTCAGGTCAATCGGATGAAGTAATTGATTATTTTCTCAGATTGAAATTGCTTTTAGAAATTTGACCTCGTGTTAAACCTTTGACCTTTTGACCTCAAAAATAGTTGGTTTCCCAATTCAGTGATGCAATATGCAAATCCTGTTCAAATTTCAAGTCAATCGGATGAAAAATGACGATTTTAGAAATTCGACCTCAAGATGACCTTTGACCTTTGCCCTCAAAATCAAGAGGCTTCTTAGTTGAGACTATCTCGACAACTTGGTGAAGTTTCGTGAATATCGGTAGTAAATTGTGACCTGTAGTTGATTGAGACAGACAGACAATAAAATCGACCAACCAATATACTTGAAAAATCTTCGATTTTTGCAACGAATAAGAATAGTTCGATATTAGTGTGTGTAATAAGTGTATAAGAAGTGGGGTCGAGTTTGTTCTCGTGACTATCTCTTTGTCTTCCCTTCCAAATGTTCATTTCTGATCCTTATTTCCACACCTTGATTTCATGTGGCTTTCCCCCATGTAATCTGTCACCATGTCTTTCAGAGCCTTTCCCTCCTCATAACCACCTCCTGGACTTGTCTTTCCTCCCAGATCTGCCTTCTGCTGAATCTCCTGCTCTCAGCATCCAGGTTTGGTTCCCATTGCGCTCTGGTCCTGCAGCTCTTTCAGCATCATTTCCAACTGTTCATGTTGCACTGTGGTGAGAAAGCTGGGAGATCGTGGGATGGACAAAGCCCATCGAGGCCGCAGACCGGCACGTCTCAATACCAAAATCAGGTGCAAGCGAGGCCTACTCGCCTCACCCAGGTTCGATGGTGGCCCCGTTTCTCCCTCTATTATTTTGTCCTGTCACCTGTGCGAGAGAAAGGCCTTAAGATTAAATAAATTAATCTGTCTTTGGCATCATGGGTGCGAGGCTGAATTATTATCCTCCCCACCCCCCCAGAGGGAGGGAGCGGGATATTGTAATCGTCTGGTTTGTTTGTCTGTTTGTTTGTTTGTCTGTCTGTCTCTTAGCAACTTTACGGCAAAATGGCTTTAGCAAACACTATCAAATTTAATCCACAGGTGGGTAATGAAGCTTGGACGACCCCATTAACTTTTGAATCCAATTGGATCAAAGGTCAAGGTCAAGGTCACGAAAAGATCAAAATCGTTTTTCACTCATAACTTCGTCAAAAATGATCTGATTTACTTCAAACTAAGCTTATAGTGAACCTTATTATATTTGTCACTTATAATCCTACCCATTCCTACAGTGAAAAATGCATATTTGTGAAGATCGGTAGGGTCAGAAGTTTTGGGGGTCATGGTCATCGGTCAAAATTACAAATTTTCCATTAAAACTAAAACATGGTTATGAAAATACAACTTTACGGGAAAACGGCTGGCTCAAACACTGTCAAATTGTATCCACAGGTGGGTAATGAACCTCGGACGACCCAATTAACTTTTGGGTCCAATTAGGTCAAAGGTCAAGGTCAGGTCACGAAAAGGTCAAAATCGTTTTTCGCTCATAACTTCGTCAAAAATTGTTTAACTGACTTCAAACTAAGACTAAAATATTCCTCATTCTATTCCTTATAATCAACATTCAGGTGAAGGATGTATCAAATTTAAATTTGATCCCCAAAATAACTTTATGCCTTAAATGGACGGGATTTGTTGTGCCTGGCACCACTTGTTTATTATTTTGTTTCACTGGTCAGTCATATTATTTTCCCTTCTTCCCTGCCCCTATTTACGGGTGATAAAGGTTGTGGTCAGGTTTTATCGGAATTGTGTGTGTGGTTCGGAGGAGAAAGCAAATACATATTTTGGGGGACAACCCCCATGTAGAATCCCTTCGACCCCAATTTTTTTTTAATATCGTGAACAAACTTTAGTACATCACGGGTGAGGAAGGTGGTGGACAAGTTTCATTGGAATTATGTGTGTAGTTTCTGAGAAGAAAGCAAATACCTCTTTTCGGGGAACCCCCCCCCCCAAAACCCCCTCTGACCCAGATTTTTTTTAATGCCATGAACAAACTTTGGTACATACATGGTGATGAACGTTGTGGTAAAGTTTCATCGAAATCGGATGTGTCGTTTCAGAGAAGTTGCAAGTATTTGTGGACGGACGAACGGACGGACCGACGATGCGCCGCCATCCCATAAGTCCCCCGGAACAACGTTCCAGGTGAGCTAATTTTAAAAAACAAAAATAACAAGTGGTTCCAGGCACAACAAATCCCGTCCATTTAAGGCACAAAGTTATTTTGGGGATCAAGTTTAAATTTGTTATATCCTTAACCTGAATGTTGATTATAAGGAATAGAATGAGGAATATTTTAGTTTTAGTTTGAAGTCAAATAAACCATTTTTGATGAAGTTATGAGCGAAAAAGATTTTGACCTTTTTGTGACCTGACCTTGACTTTTGACCTAATTGGACCCAAAAGTTAATGGGGTCGTCCGAGGTTCATTACCCACCTGTGGATACAATTTGACAGTGTTTGAGCCAGACGTTTTCCAGTAAAGTTGTATTTTCATAACCATGTTTTAGTTTTAATGGAAAATTTGTAATTTTCACCGATGACCATGACCCCCAAAACTTCGGACCCTATCTATCTTCACAAATAAACATTTTACACAATAGGAATGGGTAGGATTACAAGTGACAAATAGAATAAGGTTCACTATAAGCTTAGTTTGAAGTAAATAAGATCATTTTTGACGAAGTTATGAGCGAAAAACGATTTTGATCTTTTCGTGACCTTGAACTTTGATCCAATTGGACCCAAACGTTAATGGGGTCGTCCAAGGTTCATTGCCCACCTGTGGATTAAATTTGATAGTGTTTGCTAAAGCCGTTTTGCCATAAAGTTGCTAACAGACAGACAGACAAACAAACAGACAAATAAAAAAACAATGTCACCCGCAGGGTGACCCGTATCTTGCCAAAAGGTGACCACGTGTGACTTCTTTAAGGTCACACTGAGGTGAACAGAGCTGCTATCCACCAGGAGCGACTCCTTGAGGAATATCTGCCTACGAGAGATTCCGATGAGAATCGTTCTACAGAGTTACCATGAAAAATATGCATTTTCCTCATAATGTCACCAAATGACGTCATAATGTCTCAAGCTTGACATATTGAGAAAGCACTCATCGAGGTGTTCAATTTGAGGTACTTACTACACGATATGGTTCCTAAAACTTGAAAATTTGACCTTGGGGTCAAATATGTTTGACCTCAGGCGCTAACCATGAAGGTCAAGGCCAATCGCCACCAAAAATTAATCAGCTGAGCGCCAGACCATGAACTATATTCCCATGAAGTTTGAAAACGATCCGATCAAAATTACTCAAAAAATAAGGGTATCGTCGACTCCCCTGATTTGCGACAAAGTGACCTTGATCTTTGACCTTGACCTTCAAAATTTTGAAAAATGAAAGGGACCTCTATAGGCCTCTGATATGCGAAGTTACAAAAATTTCCAATGATAACTGTGCTCTGCAGAATTTTTTATACGTGATTACAGACAAACAAACAAACAAACAAACAAAAAAAAAAACAAAAAAAAAAACAAAAAAAAAAAACATACAAGCTGACTAACATATCTTGCAAAAACTTCGTTTTGGAAAAATAACAAACCGGACGATTACAATATCCCGCTCCCTCCCTCAAGGAGGGGGCGGGATAATAAACAAAGGATTTCCAGATGCTGTACCTCTTCCAATGGCACTCGAGAAGTGGATTGGATATTTTGATTGACGATCTTTGTGGAGAAAGTGTGAGAACGCTTAACGTGCAGTCATTAAACATACTGTTCCAAGTCACTGACTTGAGTTGATGGCAGTTTCACCTTTATCACTAAAGTATCGTGAGATCGTTTTATGGATACACCTGGTACAAGGTCCCCTGACAAAGAAAGCCGTGTTCAGCGAAGCCACTCAGGTTAACGAATGGTGTTAAAATGATTAATAATAATCTGGGAACATTTTGGATACAAGTTATAGGATCTCAATAAAGCTTTTCGAAGAAATTGCACAGCGTTCAAAAAGTTCATGTTTTTGAGAGCATTTGAATACACCGGAATTTATTTCAAAGAAAATTATTTATATTTTCTTTTTCTTCTTCCGTATGCAGTACAAGCTGCTGGGGAGAATAATTGGCAGGGGCACAGCTGTGCCGTTGATGCAGTGCCCTCCACTGGTTGGAACAGGAATTTGTTCATGGTGCTGGCGAAAGCTCAGCTACTCTTCGTGAATGACACCGTGGGATCTTTAATGTTCACCAACCAATGCTGGCAGATGGGACACACGTCTGATGTTCATCCGAGGGACGGCACACACACCAAAGAAGCGTCCTGACGGTGAAAGAAGTTAAAGGCCCTGTCACACCTTGACGATTTAGCCAGCGTATGCCGACGTATGAAAAATTTGTCTAAAACGCTGGCACACGTCGAATACGTTATGGGTAAGTTTTGTATACGTTAAGAGCACGCTGGCATATGTCATAGTATGCTGACATACGTCGTAGTGCGCTGGCATAAGTCGTAGTATGCCGAGCTCGTCGAGAAATTTTAACATGCTTGAAATTTTTCGACGTATGCCAGGGTATCACTCGCACGTTCCGCATACGCTGGCCATAAGTTGTAGGCACGTTACGCGATCGTTGACACACGTCGAGCCACGTTACTTGTAAGTTACTCAAAAGTCGAAACACGTCGAGGTAATGTTTAGCGTACCCGAAACTTATTTCTAACCTATGAGTAACGTGTTGTAGGCACATTACGCGATCGTTGACACACGTCGACACACGTTACTTGTAAGTTACTCATAAGTCGAAACACGTCGAGGTAATGTTTAGTGTCAGTGTTCCAGACTCCATGGTTTTTTTTTTCCTTCGGCATGACGGTGATGTTGACACTTCGATTTCTAGTGCGGTTATAATATAATATAATTAATAGGCTGCTGCTCTAACGATTTAAATCATAACCGCACTAGAAATCGAAGTGTCAGCATCACCGTCATGCCGAAGAAAAAATAAACCAATGTCACCCGCAGGATGACCCGTATCTTGCCAAAAGGTGACCACGTGTGACTTCTTTAAGGTCACACTGAGGTGAACAGAGCTGCTATCCACCAGGAGCGACTCCTTGAGGAATATCTGCCTACAAGAGATTCCGATGAGAATCCTTCTACAGAGTAACCATGAAAAATATGCGTTTGCCTCATCACGTCACCAAATGACGTCATAATGTCTCAAGCTTGACATATCGAGAAAGCACTCATCGAGTGTTCAATTTGAGGTACGACACGATATGGTCCCTAAAACTTGAAAATTTGACCTCAGGCGCTAACCATGAAGGTCAAGGCCAATCGCCACCAAAAATTAATCAGCTGAGCGCCAGACCATGAACTATATTCCCATGAAGTTTGAAGATGATCCGATCAAAATTACTCAAAAAATAAGGGTTTCGTCAACTCCCCTGATTTGCGACAAAGTGACCTTGACCTTTGACCTTGACCTTCAAAATTTTGTGCACTGAAAGGGACCTCTACAGGCCTCTGATATGCGAAGTTACAAAAATTTCCAATGATAACTGTGCTCTGCAAAATTTTTTATACGTGATCACAGACAAACAAACAAACAAACAAAAAAAAACATACAAGCTGACTAACATATCTTGCAAAAACTTCGTTTTGGCAAGATAAAAAAACCATGGAGTCTGGAGCACTGACGGGTTCCTCCTGTGTGAACCCCATTTTTACATACCAATTCCCCTAAACGCTGCCAATACGCCATTATACAGTTGCTGTAAGTTAGTAACACGCTCAGTAAGTTCTGTGGTCGTCCGGAAGACGTCAAATACATCTCCATACGTCAAAGGTTCATAGGTTCAAAGCACGTCACTCATAGGTTCAAAGCACGTTACTCATAGGTTAGAAATAAGTTTCGGGAACGCTAAACATTACCTCAACGTGTTTCGACCTACGACTAACTTACAAGTAACGTGTGTCGACGTGTGTCAACGATCGCGTAACGTGCCTACAACTTATGGGCAGCATATGCGGAACGTGTGCGTCATACGCTGGCATACGTCGTAAAATTTTCAGCATGCTTAAAATTTGTCGACGTACTCTGCGTACTACGACGTATGCCAGCATGCTTCAGCGTGTTCTTAACATATACAAAACTTACCCATAACGTATTCGACGTGTGCCAGCGTATTCGGCAAATTTTTCATACGTCGGCATATTCTGGCTAAAACGTCAAGGTGTGACAGCGGCTTGACACTTCGATGTCAAGTGCGGTTATGATTTGAATCGTCGAGCCGTAGCCTTTTAATAGGCTACGCCACGTGATCGTCGGCGATACGCTGCCGCGCTATGCATAAGTTAGACTATCGTTGGGCATAGGTTGTGAACGCCGACAACACGCTAAGCATTCGTTGGTATAAGTTATCTATATGTTATCGAAACGTTCTGTGAACGTTACTAATACGTTATGAATACGCCCAAAACTGGAAAAAAAAACATCAATAGTTCAGCGTACGCCAGCGTTTTACATACATTTTGATACGTTGCCATACGCTGGCTAAAACGTCAAGGTGTGACAGGGCCCTAAAGCTAGGTTGGGATTCGAATCCAGGAGAGATAGCTCAGAGGTAAGTGTGCGTACCACTGACTATATACAAGGTGGGAAATACAGGTTAGTGAGTGGCATGAAACAAGGGTGTAGTGTGACCTGCACTTCTGATGATTTTATAAAGCAAACCATAAATAAGAACCATAAGTATAATTTTGCACACTAGTGTGTCGAGTGTCAAAGTGACTTCCATGAAGAGGAATCCCAAGTGAACCGGCTGGGTGAAAGGCAATTGCTGCTCTTTCTTCTGCTCAAAAGCTCCCGTCACTAATCTATTCTGTTTTGATTCATGCGTGTTTCTCTTGCCCACCCCTTCAAACCACAAGTACCCCCAACCCCTCCCACCCACCGCACACCCTTCTCTTTCTCTCCAAATAACAAAACCAAAAAAAAAAATGAGAATGGTAGTCTGGATCACGCAATGTATTTTTAAAGCCTTTGTTGTTTCACCGTCAGATAACGACTATGTAATATCCGGGCACACACGTCCTACAAAGTCCCAAACAAAGGCCATTGTGTGGTTGGGATTCTGACCAAACCAGCGCTTGTTTAAGCTTGTGTGATTTTCCGCATTCGGGTACGAGCAGATTTTGTGAAGATTCTCTCGCAACTTCATTCTCTCAATGAGAAAATGTTCTGCGATATCGACAGTGTGTATATAATTTTTTTTTACTGCATCGCAATTTGCTTGAAGCAGTTACTTGATTTTGCAGACATCATGCTAACAGTAACGTTTTATGAATGATTGTTCCGCCTCGCATGTGGCTTCCAGCCTTGACACCAATGATGGTGGGTGACCTTTTGTGTGTGCTTGAGGATGTTGCAGGATTGGGATCACCAAGTCATTTGCAGCTACGATTAGGGGCATTTTTTTATTTTTTAACCATGCGATAGTTGTTGCCTATCTTAGTTGAGAAGGGAGGAAATATTAATAAGTTTTATTACGAGCTCGTCTCTTGGCACAATGTTATCATAACAATTAAGTCATCTCCATATGTGTTCACCTAGTCGGGGCAGTTGGTGTATTCCGCATGCCTATGTCATCGTTTGGTGCTGACCTGTATCCATATTCTAGATCCATATGGACCTAAAGCTGTGTTTCGCGTCGTCCACCACACATGAGTGATCAGATAAATAAACACAAAAAAGCACAGGTGTCCACAATGAGAATTCGCCCTGCATTCCCCAGAAAGATATACTTTGGCTACATTTGGAAGATGTTACTGGCTGCGTTCCGAGATATTTTAAAAGCTTGAAGTATTAATTGTTAGTGACAACTAAAACAGAAAATTTGAGTGTCTAACTCAATATTTATGGAGACGGAGCACTACAATGCCTTTGACATTTGTCCCAGTGATGGCAAAGGCATCTCTTAGTGTAAATGATGAACCCGAGAGACCGTGGTTACAAGAAACGAGTCATGCTGCTCTCTGCACTCGTACAAGTGTTCAGAAAGACTAAACTGATTACACAAAACTTATATCATCTTCAAAATCGACTTGATCACTATTTAATTTCAAACATGATGCGTAGCATTTACACCTTTGAAAATCATGTGGCATTCGTTTAGAAAAAAAAAAAGTAATCGAGCAAGGAAAGATAATTTAGAAATGATGCAATCGTCACACATAACAAATAGGAGGGAGATCAAACAAAAGAAGGTAAGGATTGTAAATGCATAAAGATGGCTTTGAGATGCCGGCTGAAGTGAGCTGGATAGTTTTGTGCCGATGGGGGAAGACAGAATGGCAAAGAGAGCGGATAGATTGAGGGAGCAAGGTAGGAGGATTGTGTGAGGAGGGATATCAGTAAGGTTCGGGTGGTTGGAGAGTGGAGAAAGTTGGGTGAGGACAGAGGGAGGTGCAGGAGTATTGTGGTCAAGGCAGGGAAGAAGCTTGGTGTCATCGGACCGCACCCCTTGTAAAGGGAAGAGGAGAACAACAAAAATAACGGGGTGGATGTTGGATTGTGAGAGTGTGACAGAAAATGAGGGTGGGGTAGGGTGGGGAAGAGGGGGGGGGGTTCAGTTTGAAAGTCTATATCCACACCCCAGTCAAGTTGCTTTGCTTGCAATATCAGAAAGACCAAAGAAAGGCACCAGATAATATCCTCGAATGCACTGCTTGCTGAATCTGCACAAAAGGATGGCCCAGAGCACGAGTTGCATCAAATGAGGAGAGTGATTAATGAAGTAGGCCCCAGCTTCTGTATGATAAGGTTGGAGTTTAATACTGTGGGAACGTGAGATCCACACATGCTGCCCATGCCGTCAGGCCACCCTGGATGTCCATCAGAGTGACAGGTTCCGCTGCCAGAAACTCTCGGAGAAGCAGCACTGCCTTTTGGGAGTCATTTCCTTGCTTGCAGATGATAAAGACTAGAGAGAAGGGCCATTGGAGAGAGGGGGAGACGAGCAGTTTTTACAAATGATGCATTTGCTGTGTGCAGAGTACAAGTTCGTTCAAACAGGGAAGCATTCATTTTTCTTCTCTTATCCAATGTTTTCCACATACACATGCAACCTGTTCATCTAATACTTTGTTTATTTTTTTATAACAATATGAATTGCAAAGTGATTCCATAACCTGAACACAAAGCCATAGTCTTCAGCAGTTTATGGGTATTAGTGTGGTGCTACAGCTATTAGTGTCCAGAATTTTGTGCAGAATGTGAATAGTACCTACGATAACTGTCTATTGCAGTTTTGATCGAATGTTGCCAGGGATGTTATCAACTTGTTTGTAGGTTCTTCTTCAACAGAACTGTTACAGTGATAACCACTGGCATCACAACTGTTTGTATGTGCCACATGCACTGTATTTCGATCTGTAGTTGTTTGTACTTGGACACCTTTTCAGTCTCTTTCACGTTCATTGTGAAGCTATTTTCTGATGTGACAGCTCCATCTGTCACATGGCACTGGTTGTTCTTCTTGTGCTTGATAACACTGTCAGGTTTGTTTCTGTGGATGGTTGTCAGTGTGAATCATTGTGCCTCACAAAACTGTCGCTTCTTTGGTCTCAACTAATGTTCACGATCAGGTACATCAATGCCCCCATCCCTGCCCACCTCATGTGGCTTTGTGGATCTCCTGAGATCTTCTTTCTCATCGCCGTTTTGTTCCTCCTTGTTTCTTCTTATGGCTGCTCTGTCATCACGAAGTGCATGCTCTCATGCCACCTCCACCTTGCAATGTTTGACCGGTCTTAAGATAGAACACTTAGGCTTTCTGGCCTCATGGGATAGGGTTCGTTGCATAGATTAATCTTCAGTGTAATACAGAATGTATCTTGGCCCACAATGGAAAGCTTGGCAACTGTTTCCAACTGTATAATCTCTCTGCCACATTTTCGTCTCAGCAGGTAGATGTCAACATCTACTCATAGGTGATGCATCTGTGCCAGGTTTGAAGCTTTGTGGTCTTTGTGTCAATTTGCCTGAGGTCTAAGAGTGACTCGTTAAGAATACCAAAACTGGACTGACAACAGGTACTGCCAATGTATTGATTTACAATAATGCTCTTCGAGTTGAGCTCACTTCATAAAACTAGTCCAATTATTTTGGAGTACTTTTTCCTGCTCTCTTCCATCTTGGCATGTAAGTAGCATAGAGAAATGAGAGTTCTGGACCACTTGACCTCTTAACTTGCCAAAAATGATGTGACCACATAAACCATTAACTAAATAATTATATTGCCTTCATAATTGCTCATTCAAATAGTTTAAAAAAAACAACTTCATGAAATAAAAAATACTCTAATAATACCATAAAAAGTGTAAAACTTCTCATCTTTAAATAATAATAAAAATGGCAACGAATAAATATTGTTGTACTTTTGATAAGCACATTCTTTCAAAGAACTTTACAAGGCATATTCATTAGTGTGGTGTATGCTTCAAATTATGTGTGCGCACGCACGCACACACACACACACACACACACACACACACACACACACACACACACACACACACTGGAGAGAAAGGATATGAAGAAAAAAAAAATCATTCCGCCATTGCAAGGAAACATCATAAAAAACATTTACAAAACAAAAAACAAAATTGCTTAAAGTACAATGCACCAAACAACCAAATTCTGCTACTGTATTTTCAGTTTTAAATAATGCTAAAAGTTTATTTTAAACACAAAATCCTATTCTAAATGCAGGAAAACCACAAGACAATTTTATTTGAAACACAAAATGTGACATTAAATACAACTAACAACACATTTCATTCCCCCACTCTCCCAATCTAAATAATGGTGAGGAAAAATCGCCCCAATCTTAATAATGCAGACATGGTGCAGGTGATCTCATCACTGATACCAGTGATCCGTGTGCCCTGGCCTAGTGAGCTTTGAGCTGTGGGGACTCTGAGCTTCGACACCTTTTGTTGCAATTTATAATGTCTCCATTTCGGCTAATTTTCATTCTATACATTTATTTTAATGCATAATATACATATCGTTACATTTGTTTTGTTTAGGGGGGGGGTGGATGGTGGTGGTGGTGGTTAGATATTATCATAGAGCAGATAGGAATGTATAGAGTAGCATGGTCCATGTTGAAGTAGTTGGCCATCTCGTTGTACAATGAGGGAAACGTTAGCTTAAGAATTGTCGTGTTTGCATGTGTGCCATACAGGGGGTGGTGCATGGTAATGATTAGTTAGGGATTATGGTTAAGGAAATTGTGTGTATAACCTCTATGTCAAACTTTACCGGGGGTGTCGGGAGACTCTGCACGAAAGGAGGGAGAGGGGGGTGGAACTATGAACATCTCCCGAGGGGCGGAGCGATTGATCACCTGGGAGGGATGGAGCGTTTCCCCGAGAGAAGAGGGAGGACTCTAATCGGGCAGATGGTCAGAGAGTTGGAGATGACAGAGTTAGAAGCCTGAGAAGAAAGAGTGTGAGGAGAGCTCAGAGGAGGTTGTCCTGCCTGCCTGCTTCGGCCAGCCTCTGCCTGCCTGTGCCTTTCTTCGCCCCGTGCCAATTTTGTCTGCCCGTGTGCTTTGTCTCCTTATCATCCTGCTCCTCGTCCCTCATCACCTGCTTGTCCCCGCTGCCGCCAGAGCTGAGTCCCCTGGTTTTTGTTCCATTTTCCCCATCTGTGACTGTGTCCAGAATGAGGTGCCTTAGTTGCTTGGGACTCATTTTTACCTCACTGTATATAATTATTTATTAATCACATTCCCTTCCCTCCCAACCCACAGTTGTCATCTCCTTGCAATTCAATCATCCCTGGTTTTTATTGGTTGTGATACAGGAAATAAACCTGTTGGTTTTAAAAGCTGTAATGTTTTCATGTCTCTCCTCATGACACACGCATGTGTTGTTCGCCAATAATTCGGAACGTCGTCTGAGGTCGTAAACCGCCGGTTGGGCTCATCCACCCAGCCTCGGTGTTAACGGAGCTGGACACGACAATTGGTTTATCAGGAGTGGGATTTACAACCCGAGGATTAATTGGTGTCAGGAGAACGCAGTGGAGTGTGTTGTGAATGAAAAAAAAATTGGGGGGGGGGGGAATTCCCTTGGCGCACGCGGGAAGAAAGCCGTTCCACAAAATGGCCGACGTGCAGGATTACGCAAGTCTACGGAATAGTCCAGTGGAATCCTGACTGACTGTGTTTTGCAGTATATACAATGTTTTATTGCAATTTCTGGAACTCGTATGTGTACTCATCTCAAAACAAGAGGGTGCCACTTTGGCACTTTTGGGGAATTTTTTTTATTGCCATTTGAAAAAGGGAATGTTTTCGAGCGATAATTATCAACATTTTGTCGACTTGTCTAAAATATTTTTTTATGAAGTAGTAGTACCTATGTCAAAATTAGCTAGACTATTTACAGCCTGTTACCATATATTACATAGAAATTTATGATAAAATCATCCAGGGGCAGAATAATGCACTTAAAATCACATTTTGTTGTGAATAGCAAATAACATCGGTTTAACCTAGAATATGCGCCAATAGATAATTAATAAACAACTTGCATATATATTTACTTTCCATATATATTTCAGATGCTTAATTCATGGTACACCCATGATGACAATTGGTGAAAATACATAGATTCCAGACACATTGAAATAAACATGAATGCATACTCCTGTAACATAAAATGCAATAGTTTATATGTGATAATTTTGAACCATTTGTTGTTTTGACCATATCATATAAGTATTTATTCTTCTGTCTCTTTCTTATTCCAGACTGACTTGAAACATGGCATCCAATGAAGCAGAGGGGTGTCTCTTCAACTGTGGAAAATCAAAAGAAAGTCTTATCTCTGCCAAGCCCCGGCGCCTGC
The DNA here is from genome assembly GCF_056783735.1 of Eptatretus burgeri. Taxonomy (NCBI): domain Eukaryota; kingdom Metazoa; phylum Chordata; class Myxini; order Myxiniformes; family Myxinidae; genus Eptatretus; species Eptatretus burgeri. Next base: position 111,528,920 of record NC_140967.1, on the reverse strand, counting down.
GTACTATCATAGACAGTAGCAAAATCCGTAGTGATGGGTTGCATGTGGAACTAGAGCATAGACGAGCTGATGATCCTAACACTGCACTCTTATGTCACAAAAGTTGTTTCAACATATACGTCAAAGACCCACATCAAAAGATTTGTGGAGGCAAATAGCAACGAAAGCAGTGGAACACCCCCTCCAAAAAGAACACGTCGATCAGAAATTGCCCAGTTTGATTTCTTGACACACTGCTTATTTTGTGGTGAGGTGTGTGAACCAGCCCCCGACCCACGTCATCCTCATAGATGGAAAAGAGTAGTCCATTGCAGAACTGCTGAAAGGGGGCCTGGCATGAAGAGCTTCAAAGATTCCATTCTGGAAATATGTTCCATTCGAGAGGATGAAATTGCCCAGCAGGTCAGGATACGGGTGCAAGGAGCTGTCAGCGACCTTCATGCAGCAGATGCACAGTACCACAAGGAGTGCATGACAAAGTTCATGGGTCCAAGAGGTAGGATGTATGCCCATCGGAAGTCAGAGCATCACACAGATGAATGTGCAGATCCTGCCTTTGTAGAGGTCATCCATAAACTCAGCAATGACCCAACACGGATCTGGAACTCTGTTGAAGTATACAACCTGTATGTATCTCTTGAGGGAATTCAGCTGAAACGATGTATATTGATTGAACATCTTTCAACACATTTTGGGTCAGACTTTGTAGTCCTCTCCAGAGTTGGGGTTGCAAGCATTCATGTGTTCTGGAGCAAAGCTTCTCATCTCAAGATAATACCCGACGATGATGACCAAGATGATTTGGACATCCGCAAAGTCGCAGCAAGAATAACAAAGGAGACAAAACAACTTGTTCCTGACTTGAACAGTTATGTGACAGAAATAAGTGCTGACATCATTCGTGATGATTGTAGTCCGACCTTGCTTCATCTCCTCTCACAGATTTAACCAAAATTAGGAGACGTCTTCGTGTTGCTCGTCCATTTCTACCATCAACAGAAACTCACATGTGAAGTAATGATGGTGAGTCCCATTGCTGGTCAACAAATTTTGGACATCAAGGCGACATCACAGCAACAGGGAGGAAATTCAGAGCAACTCTGTGCAATACATGCGATGACCGGCTGTGACACGGTTTCAGATATGTGGGGCATAGGTAAGACAACAGCACTGAAACAGATGCGACTCGGTCATCTGTTACGAAGTCTTGGAGATCCTGAAGCAAAGATGAATGAAGTTGTTTCCGAGGCCACAAGGTTCATTGGTGCTTGTTATGGATCCAAACAGAAAAGCAATATGTCAGCCATTCGTTATGATGTATGGTCTTCCAAGATGTCAAACAAGAAGATTACAGCTGCACCTAAAGTGAAGACGCTTCCTCCCACAACTGAGTCATTCCTTCAGCATGTACACCGGGCACATTACCAGATGATCATCTGGAAGTCTGCTTTGTCCCCTGACCCACCCAGTCTGGATCCTGTTCGGTCTGGCTGGTCGAAGGATGAATCTGGTCAGGGGTTGGTTCCAGTGACAGTGGCAGACAAGGTGCCACCTGTTCCTGTTGAAGTTCTGCAAATCATCAAATGTGGATATTCATCAAATGTGGATGTTCGTCAAACACGCCATGCTCAACAGCCATATGTGGATGTGTTGTGGCCCAACTCGCCTGCTCCATGTTCTGCAGCTGCAACGGGAGCGACGACTGCTGTAATGAGCGAACAAAAACCGGCAACTCCCACGCTGATGACGAGCTAGATGACAAGTCCGATGACACGTAAGCTTAATGACTATCTGTTGTTATTTCCTTTCAGCCATCGCATATTTCAATTTTGTATCAAATATTACGATGTTTATGTGTGGAAAAATGTATATTGTGTTCGAAAGAAGGATATATTGGTTCAAAGATTAATGAAAATAACACAATATGATATACAGGGTGCCCCACAGAAAACCAGGAAATTTGGTAGTTTATTTAAAACAAAACAAAAGCAAACTTAGATGTAGTGTAAAACAATCACATCACGTTGAAAATGTGATAACTGCTGCATTCTGAAATGAAATTTAAAAAAAAACGGTTAGAAAATTTATATGTTAGTTTTTTGATATGGTAAAATACGGCAAAATAAATCTCTAAATCTCAAATTTCCTGGTTTTCTGTGGGGCACCCTGTAGTATAGGTCATTTAAACGTGTTGTGTGCACAGTACTTGTGTATGTTCAATATTGGAGGATTTAATACTGTCTGAAAAGTAGGCATATTTTGATTAACGATTCATCTTTTTAAATGTGTATAAAAAAATTTCCCCAAGGGTGCAACTTTGGCACCCTCTTGATTTATTATCAATCGATATCAAAGACCTAGAAACAACAATAAAACATTGTATATATCAAAAAACACACCTCAACCCAATATCATACTTTTTCCACTGGACTAGAAGCAGTGAGGATGAAGGAAGCGAGCCCGGTTTGGGGATTAGCGAGGAGATTAGGGTAGGAACCTCCTTCATTCCTGAGTGATCGTGTCAGGAAGTGGGTCAGAACCAGGAAGTATTATATTATAATATAATAATATTATATATTATACCATATATAATATAATATAATTAATAGGCTGCCGCTCAACGATTTAAATCATAACCGCACTAGAAATCGAAGTGTCAACATCACCGTCATACCGAAGAAAAAAAAGAACAGAAACCAGGGAGTCTGGAACACTGACACTAACCATTACCTCGACGTGTTTCGACTTATGAGTAAATTACAAGTAACGTGTGTCGACGTGTGTCAATGATCGCGTAACATGCCTCCAACTTATGGTCAGCGTATGCGGAACGTGTGTCATACACTGGCAAACGTCGAAAAATTTTCAACATGCTGAAAATTTGGCGACGTACTCGGCGTACTATGACGTATGCCAGCGTACTTCAGCGTGCTATTAACGTATACAAAACTTACCCATAACGTATTCAACGTGTGCCAGCGTATTCGGCAAATTTTTCATACGTCGGCCTACGCTGGCTAAAACATCAAGGTGTGACAGCGGCTTGACACTTTGATGTCTCGTGCGGTTATGATTTGAATCGTCGAGCCGCAGCCTATTAATAGCCTACGCCACGTGATTGTCGGCGATACGCATAAGTTAGACTTTCGTTGGGCATAGGTTGTGAACGCCGACAGCACGCTCAGCATTCATTGTTATAAGTCATTTATATGTTATTGAAACGTTCTGTGTACGTTACTAATACGTTATGCATACGTCCAACTCGTTATGAATACGTCCAAAACTGGAAAAAAAACCATCAATAGTTCGGCGTACACCAGCGTTTTACATACATTTTGATACCTTGTCATACGCCGGCTGAAACGTCAAGGTGTGACAGGGCCCTAAACAATGGTGAGGAAAACAGGCCACTATCCAAACAATGGTGAGGAAAACAGGCCACTATCCAAACAATGGTGAGGAAAACAGCCCCTTATCTAAACAATGGTGAGGAAAACAGCCCGTTATCTAAACAATGGTGAGGAAAACAGGCCCTATCTATATAATGGTGAGGAAAACAGCCCCTTATCTAAACAATGGTGAGGAAAACAGGCCCTATCTATATAATGGTGAGGAAAACAGGCCCCCCTATCTAAACAATGGTGAGGAAAACAGCCCCGTATCTAAGCAATGGTGAGGAAAACAGTCCCCTACATAAATAATGGTGAGGAAAACAGGCCCCTATCTAAACAATGGTGAGGAAAACAGCCCCCTATCTAAGCAATGGTGAGCAAAACACCCCCCTATCTAAATAATGGTGAGGCAAACAGTCCCCTACATAAATAATGGTGAGCAAAACAGCCCCCTATATAAATAATGGTGAGGAAAACAGCCCCCTATCTAAACAATGGTGAGGAAAACAGGCCCCCCATCTAAACAATGGTGAGGAAAACAGCCCCCTATCTAAATAATGGTGAGGAAAACAGCCCCCTATCTAAATAATGGTGAGGAAAAGAGCCCCCTATCTAAATAATGGTGAGGAAAATAGCCCCCTATCGAAATAATGTTGAGGAAAACAGGCCCCCTATCTAAAAAATGGCAAGGAAAACAGGACCCCTATCTAAATAATGGCAAGGAAAACAGGACCCCTATCTAAATAATGGCAAGGAAAACAGGCCCCCTATCTAAATAATGGCAAGGAAAACAGGCCCCCTATCTAAATAATGGTGAGGAAAATCTAAACAATGGCAAGGCAATCAGGCCCCCTATCTAAACAATGGTGAGGAAAACAGCCCCCTATCTAAGCAATGGTGAGGAAAACAGTCCCCTACATAAATAATGGTGAGCAAAACAGCCCCCTATATAAATAATGGAGGAAAACAGCCCCCTATCGAAATAATGGTGAGGGAAATAGCCCCCAATCTAAACAATGGCAATGAAAACAGGCCCCCAACATAAATAATGGTCAGGAAAACAGGCCCCTATCTAAATAATGGTGAGGAAAACAGCTCCCTATACAAATAATGGTGAGGAAAATAGCCCCCTATATAACCAATGAAAAAAGATGTAAAACGTCATAGCCCCCGAGGTTTTCATTATTTTGCTGTACAGAGTTAAAGGTCAGGTAAGGTATGGGAGCATGCGCTGGAGCAACGCGTCACTGCGTCCACTTTCCGCCGCTACTCCAGGGGCCTCCGTCTGGTCATCCCCCAAGCAGATGATTGGCCCATCCCAATCTCCTTGAGATGCTGATCAACCTGCTGCAGCCACGATGCACGGGGTTGGCCTCCTCCACTCATGAGGCTACCTCGTAGAGAGAATCTGGTGAGCAGGATCAGTGTCAGGATAATGAGCCACATGTCCATACAGCCACAGCATGGACTATGCAGGTAACAAGTCTCATTTGAGTCTCTCTCAGCACCCGCTCGTTGGACACAAAGTCCGAACAGCGAGAGCCAAGGATTCTCCGAAGAGACCTGGTCCCAAAGGAATTAAGTCTCCATCTCAGATCCCTGGTCAGAGTCCAACTCTCACATCCATAGAGCAAGACTGAACCAAGCACCAAGGACCTGAAGATTCAGACTTTCGTCCTCCTGCACAGGTACCGGCAGCGCCACACCCCATGATCCAGTGAATCCATGACTCCCCAGGCCCGACCCAGACGTCTGTTGACCTCTGGCTCACAGCCAGCAGAGACATTAATATTACCGTCAAGGTTAGTGAATCTCTCTGTGACCTCAACATCCTCACCACAAACAGATACAGACAGGATAGCAGCATCCAAGATGTCAGTGAAAGCCTGGATCTTAGTTTTGACCCAGGAAACCCGTAATCCCAGCGGCTCTGACTCCTCATTCAGAACTGCGAGGGCCCACAAAAGGTTATCTAGAGTCTCCGCAAAGATGACCGCATCATTTGCGAAATCAAGGTCAGACATCTTGACATTCCTAAACGAAGCAGTACAGCTTGATCTCTCTGACATCCTCCCCAGAATCCAATCCACACAAGTGCTGAAAATTGAGGTAGCCAGCACAGCCCTGATGAACTCCAGTAACAACTGGAAATAAGTCAGAGATGGTATGACCACATCTCACAACAATCTCAGACCAGAGTGTAGTTCAGACATCAGATGGATCAGTTTTGGTGGCACCCCACAAAGACCAAGAATCCTCCAGAGGGCATCCCAATTCACTGAGTCAAACGCTTTAAAGAGATCAACATAGGCTGCAAGCAGCCCCTGCCGACACTCTCATCTGCGTTTGGTGAGGACCCGAAGAGCAAGGATACGGTCAACCATTGACCTCTTTGGTGTAAAGCCTGTCTGTCCTGGATGCTGGTGCTCAAGCAGATGGTGGAGAAGCCCATCAAGAATTATCCGAACAAAGACCTTGTCCAGCACTGAGAGCAGCGTCACCCCTCCCTCGGTAGTTGTTGCAGTCCTGGTGATCACCATTCCCTTTCCAGAGAGGGACAACAAGGCCAGTCAGTTGGGATGATGCCTATGTTCCAGACGGAGCACAGAACTGCATGCAACGACACGAGTGCAGCATTTCCACTAGGCTTGAGAAGTTCAGCATGAATGCCACAGATCCCTGGAGCTTTGCCCTATTTCAACCGGTTCACTGCAGCCTGTGTTTCCACAAATGAAGGTGGACCACAGTTGGAGGGTCAGCAATTGGGATAGTAACACCCCTGACATCCAATCTGACAGCTGGTGGATCAACCTGGTACAGCCGCTCAAAGTAACCGCCCCAGCGGGCCTTCAATTCGGACTCCTCTATCAAGAGCCCATCACCCTCTGCTCCAACTGCAGTACACCGAGGGACGGGCTTGGAGGAACGCAATGCGCGAATTCCCCTGAAAGCAGGACAAGAATCACTTGACCACAGGTGATGCTCCATCCCATCACAGATTCCTCACACATTAGCCTCCTTGTCCACCCTTGGTGCATGTGCAGTTTTACGCCTCAGCTCCCTTAACAGCTCAGCTCTGCCATTCAGCCTTGCCCTGCGACTCTGGTCAATGGTATCCAGTGTCCCTTGAGAGTCAAAATTCTTCTTCGCCCTACAGTGAGTTCCAAGACATCTAACGGCAACATCAAGGACGGTGGCCTTGAAGGCATTCCACATCTCTTCAGGATCCCCAAAGCACCCAGACCCTCAAATCTCCACTTAGCCTGTTCGCAAACTCCTCAGCTACCCTCTCATCCTTGAGCTTGCCAACATCCAGCCTCGGCCGGGATGGTACCATTCTCCTTGATTTAAGGTGCAACTTAAGAGTTGCAACAACAAGCCTGTGGTCAATATTGAGGAACTGAGCACTCCAGTGGACCCCGCAGTTCTGGATCATCCTCCAGCGACCATAAACGAGCACATGGTCAATCTCCTTTGCCACACCGCCAGTGATGGAATACAAATCCCAACAATGAGCCTGTGGGGGCTGAAACCATGAACCAGCCACCTTCTTGCAAAGTCAAGGAACTTAGTGCTCTTCTGGTTCACAGTTCTAGACCCATGCGGACCAACACATGTCTCTTAACCATCCCTCTCAGTCCCAGTTGATGCATTGAAATCCTCCAACACTGGAAGAGTATCTCACCTTGGGGCACTGATCAACCACAGCCTCAAGCGTGGCATAGAATGCGTCCTTCACGGTGAGATCACTCGCCTCAGTTGGACCATATACAGAGACCAGGGAAATGACACCCAAGGAGTGACAAATCCTTCGTCTCATAATACGCTCGTTTACCGGTGTTACCTCATATATCATTGGAGTCAGCTTATTGGATACAGCTACAGCAACTCCTTGGGTATGGTTACCATCAGTGACCAGACCAATAGTAGGTGTGACCACCCGCCATGATCTCGCCGCAATCCGTTCTCCGAACCTCAGAGAGTGCTGCAACACTGATGTCCAAACGCTTGAGCTCAGATTATAACAGAGACAGGTGATCATCCTCTCTTCGGGATAGGAAATTCCAGGCACCCACCCGAAGGGACCGCCTTCGGTTAACCCAAGGAGACCGCCGTCTGGTGGACGACACCTCAGCACCACCCCAACACACACTTCCGCAATCTGACCCGGGAAGGTTACCCTGTGGTTTCCCTCCTATCATCAAAGATTGTGGGTCCCGAAGGCTTTGCCCCAATCCCGTCATTCGGTGAGCTGCCTTGCAAAGGGAAGCTGCACAGGAGGTACTCCCACATTATGGGTTTTCAGATTTTTTTTCATGCTGTTTGTATGTTTTGCGGAATGGAGGGTTTTATGGTGGCCGGAGTGCAAATCCTGCCACCAACCTCCTCATAAAAGTAACCCAACTGCAGGAGGACGTCCGCAAGCACAATTGGGCACTCGAGTTAGAGGGCTCGCCCATATTTATGTCCAACTAAAACGGCTGTCAGTCTTCCAGTTGGCCATCATTGATCAGATCGTAAAATAAAGTCAGGTGCAAGTGTATGCCATTGTGTACTGTGCTTGTGCGAATTTTGAACAAAATCGGACCATGCATGTTCGCGAAATAGTTGGGGATACGTTTAAGCAACAGAATGGCTGACAGTCAGCCATCTTGGATCTGAGGTTGAAATAAATGACGGGCATATGTAAGCCATCATTCAAGACCTGTGTGCCAAGTTTGAATAAGATTGGTTAATGCATTTCCGAGAAACGGTTGACGACGTGTTCAACACTGGGTTTTATTTTTTACAACTATCTAGTCCGCCAGTCTACCATCTTTGATCAGATTGCAAAATAAAGTCAGGTGCAAGTGTTTGCCATCATTTGCTGTGCTTGTGCCAAGTTTGAACAAAATTGGACCATGCATGTCAGAGAAATGGTTGGGGACACGTTGAAGAAACAAAATGGCTGCCAGTCGGCCATATTGCATCTGATCTTCGAGAAAAAAATGGCGTGCATATGTAAGCCAGCATTCGTTATCTGTGTGCCAAGTTTGAACAGATCGTTTCAGTGTTGTAGCTCGACCACAAGCCTTGACCTTATCTCCAAAAAAAAAATTGGGTGTCTTGAGAATTTCAGTTTGAAGACAATGCCAATATACAACAGTTAACACTTACTCGTCTGTACCCTGCATTCATCCCACACCCTCCACTGCATCGTTTCAATGCATTTCAATGCATCGACTGGAACTCATAGGGACGGTTATGAGGTGTGTGTTGGTCCCCATGGGTCAGGAACTATGAACCAGAATAGCACTAAGTTCCTTGACTTTGCAAGAAGTCATGGACTTAGTGTGGCTGGTTCATGGTTTCAGCGCCCACAAGCTCATCGCTGGACTTGGTATTCCAACGCTGGCGGTGTGGCAAAGGAGATTGACCATGTCCTCATTGACGGTCGTTGGAGGATGATCCAGAACTGCAGGGTCTACCGGAGTGCTCAGTTCCTCAATACTGACCACAGGCTTGTTGTAGCAACTCTAAAGCTGCACCTTAAATCCTGGAGAATGGTACCATCCCAGCCGAGGCTGGATGTTGCCAAGCTCAGGGATGAGAGAGTAGCTGAGGAGTTTGCGAACAGGCTGAGTGGACACTTGGGGGGTCTGGGTGCTTTGGGGGGTCCTGAAGAGTTGTGGAGCGCCTTCAAGACCACCGTCCTTGATGTTGCCGGTGGATGCCTTGGAGCTCACCGCAGGGCAAAGAAGAATTTTGTCTCTCAAGGGACACTGGATACCATTGACCAGAGTCGCAGGGCCAGGCTGAATGGCAGAGCTGAGCTGTTCAGGGAGCTGAGGCGTAAAACTGTACGTGCACTGAGGGTGGACAAGGAGGCCTATGTGCGAGGAATCTGTGAGGGGGTAGAGCATCACCTGTGGACAGGTGATTCTCGTTCCGCTTACAGGGGAATTCGCGCATTACGTTCATCCAAGCCCATCCCTCGGAGCACTACAGTTCGAGCAGAGAGTGGTAGGCTCTTGACAGAGGAGTCTGAAGTGAAGGCCCGCTGGGCCGGTTACTTTGAGTGGTTGTACCAGGCTGATCCCCCAACTGTCGAGTTGGACGTCAAGGGTGTTACAATCCCTGTTGCTGACCCTCGAATCAACTGTGGTCCACCTACGCTTGTGGAAACACGGGCTGCGGTGAACCAGTTGAAACGGGGCAAAGCTCCAGGGATCTGTGGCATCCATGCCGAACTTCTCAAGGCTGGTGGAAATGCTGCACTCGTGTCGTTGCATGCAGTTTTGTGCTCTGCCTGGAACACAGGCATCATCCCAACTGACTGGAAGAGGGGCCTTGTTGTCCCTCTCTGGAAAGGGAAGGGTGCTCGCCAAGACTGCAACAACTACCGAGGGGTGACGCTGCTCTCAGTGCCGGGCAAGGTCTTTGCTCGGATAATTCTCGATAGGGTTCGCCACCATCTGCTTGAGCACCAGCGTCCAGAGCAGTCAGGCTTTACACCAAAGAGGTCAACAATTGACCGTATCCTTGCACTTTGTGTCCTCACCGAACGCAGACGAGAGTTTCGGCAGGGGCTGCTTGCAGCCTATGTTGATCTCTGTAAAGCGTTCGATTCAGTGAATCGGGATGTCCTCTGGAGGATTCTTGGTCTTCGTGGGGTGCCACCAAAACTGATCGATCTGATGTCTGAACTCTACTCTGGTACTGAGAGTGCTGTGAAGTGTGGTGGTACCATCTCTGACTTATTTCCAGTTGTTACTGGAGTTCGTCAGGGATGTGTACTTGCCCCCACACTTTTCAGCACTTGTATGGACTGGATTCTAGGGAGGATGTCGGAGAGATCAAGTTGCGGTGCGTCATTTGGGAATGTCAAGATCTCGGACCTTGACTTTGCAGATGATGCAGTCATCTTTGCGGAGACTTTAGACATCCTCTTGGGGGCCCTTGAGGTGCTGAATGAGGAGTCGGAGCCGTTGGGATTACGGGTTTCTTGGGTCAAAACTAAGATCCAGGCTTTCGGTGACATCTTGGATGCTGCTGTCCTGTCTGTGTCTGTTTGTGATGAGGATGTTGAGGTCGTGGAGAGATTCACTTACCTTGGCAGTGATATTCATGTCTCTGCTGGCTGCGAGTCAGAGGTCAATAGACGTCTGGGTCGGGCCTGGGGAGTCATGGATTCACTGGATCATGGGGTGTGGCGCTGCCGGTACCTGTGCGGGAGGACGAAAGTCCGAGTCTTCAGGTCCTTGGTACTTCCAGTCTTGCTCTATGGGTGCGAGACTTGGACTCTGACCAAGGATCTGAGACGGAGACTTAATTCCTTTGGTACCAGGTCTCTTCGGAGAATCCTTGGCTATCGCTGGTCGGATTTTGTATCCGACGAGCGGTTGCTGAGAGAGACTCGGATGAGATTTGTTACCTGCATAGTCCGTGAGCGTCAGTTGCGGCTGTATGGACATGTGGCTCGTTTTCCTGACTCTGATCCTGCTCACCAGATTCTCTCAGCGAGGGAGTCTCATGAGTGGAGGAGGCCAGTGGGTCGACCACGTGCCTCATGGTTGCAACAGGTTGACCATCATCTCAAGGAGATGGGGATGGGCCTGGCATCTGCCTGGGGGATGGCCAGACGGAGGCCCCTGGAGTACCGGCGGAAAGTGGACGCAGCGACGTGCTGTTCTGGCACATGCTCCCATACCTGACCTGACCTGACCTCCACTGCACATTCCACACCCCCTGCTGTGTATCACACACCCCACACTGCATGTCCTACACCAGCCCTCTGGAATACCTCCGGCTGCGTATACCTCTCCACAACCACATGTATGGCTGTTTGGTATAACGTCCACCCCACGATGACGACTCTCTCTTCCCTCTGTCAGGGATCAACTTGTAATCACCCATCCCAAGTCTTTTTTTTCTCATGTGGCAATTTCATCTGTCACTGTGCCAGAGAGCTGGATGTTGGCTCGGCAACAACGAGCCATGGCATTGCAGCAAAGACTTTCTGTGACTCTGTGGGTTTGACCCAATCTGCCAACATTCCAAACTGGATTTTTAATACTGCACAAGCCCGGGGAGTGGAAACATTCCCAATCCGCCAGAAGCTGTCAGAAATTGTAAGAAGCCTGACAGCAGACCAATGGGACCACGAAGCTACGCATGGGCATGAGGTTATAAAAAGCCAGACGAGGGGAGAAGAGGGAGGGCAGGAGGGTGACATAGGACAGACAGAACGTGGGGAGGTAGACTTGAGAAGATCTTAGGGAAACATCAGAGAGTTTGGAAGCAGAGTTTGTAAAAACCGTTCAAGACTGAGGGAGACAGCTAGTTGAGTGAGGAGTGGGTCGACCATTGTAATTGCAATGGAAGCTGAAACAGATCGGGACATCATGTGTGTATGAAGAAAACAAGCCACAGAGTCCGGACGAGCCGCACCCTTTCTATCCCTCTCCCGCTTGAACCATCGCCCCATTCCATCACTACCCGACAAGAATGACATGTGGAGAAGGTGTTTTTTGTCTCATGATCTCTACCGTATCTTAGTGCGTGTGTGAGTGTGATCAGGCCATTAACTTCATGCTTTAAATTGTCAAGATAACGAAGGCACATGGAAATATAGTTGAGAGAAATATCATCATAAATCCTTGCTTCTTGTTCTTCCCTCCCCTAATTTTTAAATAAACACTGTTTGATACCATTGAAATATCGACTTGGTGTGCGGTCCGGAATTGGGAACAGCTAACTGCGGCTCAGTAAATCTACAGCCATTGGGAATTTGCCCAAAAACTCCTCGTTAGGAGGGTACAAACTTTGCTTGGCCTTCGTTGAGGGGCTTCACTTGGCCCCCATCCTTTTCAAAATGATGAATGTACCGTGGATGGCAGGTTCATTATTGGTGCTATTATGTTGGAAACCAAAGTAAAGATATTCTGGGCCTTCCCGGCAGACGGCGTCTCAGTCCCAAGGAAGACTGGCTGCATGACATGTTGATGATTGCCATTCAAGGACATCAACATTAAACAGCACCTTGATGGTAAGACGTTTTTCGCAAATAAAGTGCAGATGAAGAATTTTATCTTGCAGGAGTGCTGTATGCATCCGAAACAATTCCACACTAAACCTACATGAAAACCTGCAGTTTTGTGGGGAAAGTGTGGACACAAAGTTGGAGAATACCTTTTGTAATACACACAAAGCTCCATTACAGGTAATTGTATAAACAAAAGTCAAGGTCAAATTAGCACACTAGTGCATCATAAAGTATATGCAGGACAAAGGCATGAATAAACTTTTGCAAGAATTAATAGGACATTATTTGATACTGGCCAAACCTATGGTATATGAGACTTACACCTGGTTCCCCACATCATAAGCCATTGATTAAGGCCCTGTCACACCTTGACGATTTAGCCAGCGTATGCGAACGTATGAAAAATTTGTCTAAAACGCTGGCACACGTCGAATACGTATGGGTAAGTTTTGTATACATTAAGAACACGCTGGCATACGTCGTAGTACGCCGAGCTGTTAGACAAATTTTCCATGCTTTAAATTTTTCGACGTATGCCAGCGTATGACTCACACGTTCCGCATAACGCTGGCCATAAGTTGTAGGCATGTTACGCGATCGTTGACACACGTCGACACACGTTACTTGTAAGTTACTCATAAGTCGAAACACGTTGAGGTAATGTTTAGCATACCCAAAACGTATTTCTAACCTATGAGTAATGTGTTGTAGGCACATTATGCGATCATTGACACACGTTACTTGTAAGTTACTCATAAGTCGAAACACGTCGAGGTAATGGTTAGCGTCAGTGTTCAAGACTCCCTGGTTTTTTTTTTAATTTTTTTTCTTCGGTATGACGGTGATGTTGACACTTCAATTTCTCGTGCGGTTATAAAATAATATAATTAATAGGCTGCCGCTCAACGATTTAAATCATAACCGCACTAGAAATCGAAGTGTCAACATCACAGTCATACCAAAGAAAAAAAACCAGGGAGTCTGGAACACCGACGCTAACCATTACCTCGACGTGTTTCGACTTATGAGTAACTTACAAGTAACGTGTGTCGACATGTGTCAATGATCGCGTAACGTGCCTCCAACTTATGGTCAGCGTATGCGGAACGTGTGCCATACGCCGAGTACGTCGAAAAATTTTCAACATGCTGAAAATTTGTCGACGTACTCAGCGTACTACGACGGATGCCAGCGTGCTTCAGCATGCTCTTAACGTATACCAAACTTACCCATAACATATTTGACGTGTGCCAGCGTATTCGGCAATTTTTTCATACGTCGGCATATGCTGGCTAAAACATCAAGGTGTGACGGCGGCTTGACACTTCGATGTCTAGTGCAGTTATGATTAGAATCGTCGAGACGCAGCCTATTAATAGCCTACGCCACGTGATCGTCGGTGATACGCTGCCGCGCCCTATGCATAAGTTAGACAATCGTTGGGCATAGGTTGTGAACGCCGACAACACGCTCAGCATTCGTTGATATAAGTTAGCTATATGTTATCAAAACGTTCTGTGTACGTTACTAATACGTTATGCATACGTCCAAAACTGGAAAAAAACATCAATAGTTCAGCATACGCCAGCGTTTTGCATACATTTTGATACCTTGCCATACGCTAGCTAAAACGTCAAGGTGTGACAGGGCCCTTAGGAAGGAAACCCTCACAGTTCCACCAACTCTGTCTTGATAAATATTCAAATTGAGTGTTTCAGTCCAAGATCAATGACTGAGCCAATACAATTGTCCAGACTGAATCAGATGACAGGACTCGTAGCAGCTCATTGAAGAAGCAGACATACCTGGTAAGCTTGCATTATTACTTGGCAGCTTGCTTATCTCCTGAAGGACAAGCTCTTGCAGATTTTCCACTGCTTGATGATTTCTCATCTCAAGATGCTCCAGTGGCATGTCTGTACCATTGCTTTGGTGAAGGATTCACCGGTGAAGTTCGACTTACCAACTCATATCTTTTTTCTGACATAACGGACTTATCTACATTATACACATTGCTTTAGATAAAGCGACTAAATCTCATTGAAGATATGCTCCGTGTTCAAGTAGACTAATACAACTCCAAACATGTTTTACATTAAGCTATTCAGAAAAAAAGGAAACAAATTCCATTTTCGGCTTGCTTCTCTGCAAGAAACAGATTTTAAAAAGATAAAGCACAACATGGTGGATTCAAACACATGGATTTATCATTTTACAAGCTTGAACGATGTAGCAAACTTGGTGGGTGAATGAACATAGCACGAGGGTATGTGGAATGGCCATGATTACAAACCTGGTTTCTTTGCTTTAGCTTTTGAAAGGTGTAGAAGGTGCCACGTCCTTGATGTTAGTTTCAAGGTGAAAGACTTTTGGATCAATGGCCGACAGGTATGAGGCTGTGAGTGGAGAAAGATGCATTTAAATTTTCGCCATTCCTTTATTTGTTAACAGTAAGATGCATAATTCTCATTAGATGATAGTAATAAAGGTATTTTTCATTAAAACAGTAGATTTCTCGAAACAAACAACACACACACACACACACACACACACACACACACACACACACACACACACACACACACACACACACACACACACACACACACACACACACACACACACACACACACACACACACACACACACACACACACACACACACACACACAGTTAGGAGACCAAATGTACATGTCATCACATTCACATCGTACCAGTACAATGCCAAAAAACGGAAACGGCTGTGTTGAAACCAACACCAGCTACATAATTTCTTGTTTGGGTTATTCCAGGCACGGCGTTGACTCCCACACTGAACTGGGTTATAAACCACAAGACAAGGAACCAATAAAAGGATACGAATGGCATGTGATATATGGCATATTTCGAACTCCACAGCTGGACGCACATCGAGCAACAGGTGAGGTTTTCCTTTATCCAGCACTTCCTTGTAGTCCTGTTTGGTAAATAGGATAATTTGAGTTTGATAAACAGTGAATTTTAATGAGGATAAAAGGGCAAAAATAAACAGACCGTGTGTAGACCCAATAACAAACTGTAGTCAACAACTGTGATGATACGAGGAAGCTTACTTTTGCAATCATATTATCTTCATACCAGGGAGTCATCTTTTGACGTCATGGTTGCGTTCTTGAAAATCGTGATGTTAAGCGAAGCTAATTTCCACATATAAATTAATGTAAATGCATGGCTTAGGTTCCAGGGAGAGTTTTTGTGCCTGATAAAGACCATTGTAGACATGAAATACAGTACACAATAATAAAATTATTTAAAACACTTTAATACAGCTGACTGGGTGAGGGTTGAGGGCTGGTGTGCGTGTGAAGATCATCCACCACCTCCTCTTGTTCCATATGCTTCTCTTGCTCCTCATTGCTGAGTTCCAACACAAAAGCATCAAGAGTGGATTATTTTGCTTTCTTTTTATTTTCTGTGTAAATTTCCTTATAACAACTTATGCCATCAGGAACTGCTCTGGACACCATTGAACTACTGTTAGGGTTAGGGTGAGATGTTTGGATCATCCTCACTGAAGATTTGCAAAGCAAAATCCACCCGTTCAAGCCTTAGCAAGACACTTGGTGGATAACACATGAAGTTGTTCTTCTTCATTGTCTTCTTCCTCCGATCCATTCAAAGCTTGAAGTTCCTTCAGATCTTCGTTTGTCAATTATTCTCCATGATATTCGAGAATCTCTATGAGGTCACTTTCCTCCACCTCATCGAATACAGCTTTCCTTGCCAACTTGACAATTTGTTGCTTGGGAGATGGGACTAGATCTTGCAAGCCCCTGAAATCACACACTACTTCTGGCCAAATTTTCTTCCAAACACCATTCATGCAGAACTCCGTAACCTCTTTCCACGATTCGCCAGTGATATAAATGGCATTCAAAATGCTGAAGCGTTTCCTCCAAAAGTTGGTTAGAAACTTCTGGTCATCTGCATTGGTGAATTTGACTAGTTGGTCAAGCATCCTGCATGTGTAGTATACGTTGAAAGTCTTGTTGAGACCTTGATCCATTAGCTAAATCATTGCTGTGATGTGATCAGTATCGTGTGATCAGTGATCAGTATCGTGATGATGTGATCAGTATCGTGATGAGACAACCTTAACATCACGACTGAGATTGTTGAGATTGAGTGGATGACCGGGTGCGTTATTAATGAGCAATAAAATCTTGAAATCCACGTTTTCTTTTGCACAATATTCCTTCCATTCTGGGATAGCCAGAATGTTCAACCAATTAGAGAAGATTGCACCACTTATCCACACCTTATTATTTGCCCTCCAATGGACCGGGAGATGCTGCTTTGAATATCCTTTGAAAGCGTGTGGGTTGAGGAAGTGATACATTGCAAGCGGTTTTGATCCTTGACCCAGACAGACAGCCGATGCTCCATCTTCTCCATCGTGTTATTTTGTGATCGACTCATCTTCTTTGCACTTATGGGAGTTGCCGACATGGTACTTGCACACATCTTGTCAACGTTGGTCAGAATTGTCCTTCCTGTGGTCAGTATAAGGCTGAGCATCACATCAACGTCCACCACACGTTCACTCTGGTCAAAGCGATTCAAAACTTCCAGTTTGGTTCCCAAACTACTGATGCTTTTCCATGATATATTGGGAGTAGAAACAACACCGTCACCTGGGGTGATTTTGACTCATCTTGAGGGATTAAAAACTGCAACATAAAGCATGTGAAGTGCAACCGAGATTAAATTGCATCATGTTATTACAGTTCTAACGACGTTATAACAAAGCACGCAATGACGTACAGCGAAATATGTCTTTAATTGGTTCACGGCGTAATGTTCAGCAAAACGATGTTAAAAGGGGGTAACGTTAAGCGAGGGCTCCCTGTATCTGAATTTGATTACCCTGGGAATCGGATTCAACAGCAAAATGTTCCCAGATGTCTCCTTGATCCAACCCAGCTGACGACACAGTACCAAAGTGTTTGAAGATATGAAAATTGGTGATATAATGAAAAAATAAGTTGATATCTGAACATCATACGACCAAACAATAGTGAGTGCAATTTATGACAAAGCTTCAATTTTGCTGCTGAATGGCAGGGTCTTCCACTATTGAGTGAGAAATGCTTTAAAATGGCCCTTTAGGCAAATTGTTATGTTTACAGTCATGCCATCATATTAATTATTAGGGCTTCTGTGACTACGAAGTCCTTTTCCCTTCCTTTCACCAAATTGCGATTCATTTTGTGTTTTCATAAAACAAAGCACAGGTTTGTTGAAACAAGTATACGGTATTCGCCCGAGCACTTTAATCCTGAGGACAAGGAGATGAAATATACAAAATATACAATCTCTGATGAACACCACCTGTCTCACTTGACTTGAGCTCACTGATGCGGTATCGTGATGAGGCATCAGAGCATTTAGAAATAACATTATCTATCCCTGTTTTGTGGCATGATAGTACATTAATGTCAATAACTCTAAATTAAATTTTCAATGTTTGAGGACCTGATTTACCATTATACCATACCTGGACTCCGATTCTCTCTTCTTTGTTCAGTAGCATTAAATGTCTGCACTGCACATAAATAAACCGTGTCAATAAACGCAGTACATGTCATCAATGTTTATAAACACAGCACTGTGTCGTGCCAGTCATTACACATAGAATAGACATTTACATTAAAAAAATAGCACTAAGAAATGATAATAATGAACCAGAAGCTGTCTTTAGGATTGTATATTTGTGTGTGCTGCAAATTAGACAGTATTTTATTTATCCGTGTATATTATAACATTTGAAAAACTATCATAAAATGCAAAACATATCTCTACAAATGACAGGACCTTGGATCCAGGCAACCTGAGAACATGGATTAAACAGGACATTCAAAAGCTTTACCTTCAGGTAAAGGTTTCCAATATCAAGCAGAACTAAACCAAATTATTCATGATATATATTTGTAAAATTATTCATTAATATTTAAATAAAAATGAAAGAGCTCCTCTGTATCGATGAAGAGGTTTCTATCTCATCCTCTCCACTGTTGTGTAAATGGATCGAGTTGCATTGATGCTCTCATCCTCTAAAACTATGACTCTCTTTTGGCTTCTCTTTCTTTGTTCCACTGAAAAGCTTTCTCAGAAATGTTCCCTTTGTGAAAGGTAGCTCATGTAAGCCCTATTCATGAATAGAATGACAAGACTGATCCTCAACATGACAAACTTTCTACATATCAATATCAAGCTAATCTTACACAGTAATACCTCGCCATACGCTGTTTCTCAATATGCTTGTTTTCCTTTTACGCTCCTTATACATTATGCTCAACCTCCCTAATCTGCTTATTGGCTTCAGA
>NC_140967.1:111475138-111505138 GCF_056783735.1 Eptatretus burgeri | reverse complement strand
TATATATATATGAAATCGCAGTTGATATGAAATCCTTCCTTTTCTCCATCGTCATCATCTCAGATCACCAATTTGGTTTCATACCAGGTCAGTCTCCCTTGGACATGCTGCTTCCACTCACCCAACAATGGATGGAGACCCTCAATGTCAGACGTGACATCAGGGCCATCTCTCTGGACATATCTCATGCTTTTGATGCAGTCTGGCACCCTGCCTTGCTCTCCATACTGTCTGCCGATGGAATCCAAGGCCAACTCCACACGTAGCTTACTGACTTAATGTACTCTCATAGCCAACATGTGGCACACAACGGAATTCTTTCATCTCCTCTCCCTGTCAAAGTTGGAGTGTGCCAAGGTAATGTTTTGGGCCCAGTCCAATTCCTGATCTTCATCATTGATCTCTGACTCTGAAAAATCCCCTTTATCTATTTGCTGATGATTCAACCTTCTGCCATGACATCCACTCATTCTTCAGACAGACAGGCAGCAGCCTCTTCCCTCTCTTCAGACATTGAGAAAAATCACAAACTTGTCAAACACTTGGAACATGTCTTTCAATCATGACAAATCTCCCATTCTCACTATCTCTCTGTGAAAGGACCATCTGGCAACCCCACCCTCCCGCCACCCCCATCTATTTTCTTAACAATCCTCTTGAGGAAGTTCAGTCATTCAAACTCCTGGGTCTCACCATCAACCATCATCTTTCTTGGGCAAACCACATTTCAAAGTTGGCCTCCCAAAGCCAACCACTGACTGGACATCTTCCATCATACAATATCCTTTCTAAGCACACATGAACTTCTATCCACCTACAAGGTCTCTGTATTCATCCGCAGCTCAATGGAGCACCTCTCTCCACTATGCCCTAGCTTCCTTGCCTCACATCTTGCCCAGCTTGACACCATGGAAACTAAAGCCTCCAAGATTATTGGAATCTCCCGCGATGAAGCCAAGTCTATGGGCCTATCACTTCGCCATCGCAGAAAGGTCATTGATGTCTGTCTTCTACCGCCTCCTTTCTGGTCTTGCACCCTCTGATCTTTCCTTGCTTTGTCCCCCCCCCCCCCAAGGTTTTTGCAGGGCACACACAGACCACCATCAACCCCTTCTGGTCAAACTCCCAAAATCCAGATGCACTGCTCACTTCCACTCATTTGTTTCTCTTTTTTCCCCACCTGTGGACCTACTTCCACATTCTCTTCAATGTCATTCTATCCTCCAGGTCTTTAAGAAAGCTGTTCACCACAATCTCAGATCATTCCCTATCCAAAGCCATGATCTTTTCTTCCATTGTTAACCCCCACCCCTCACTCCAGTCTCCCTCCTTCCAAATTCCTCACTTCCCTCCTTCCTCCTTCCTCACTTCCGGTTCCGGTTTTGAGCGGCAAGAGGTCTCCTTCGGGGCTCCCTGCTGACGTCCTCAAAGTTAAGTTCCGGTTGTTATTTGTCCCGTTTTAACTGTTTAATTTTCTCACCTACATGTTAATGTGTGTTCCTAGTTCGGTTTTGTTTCAAAAATCGTGCTATTTTGTGAGTATTTATGTCGACGTTCTTACCTGGTGTTTGAGGCCTAGTCCTAGGCTTGAGGCCTACCGGTTCCACTCGGTGTTCGATCGTTTTTTTTTTGTTTGTTTGTTTGTTTTTTCTCCCCATTACCTTCAATTTCTATCCTCCCCATTACCTTCAATTTTCATCCTCCCCACTTTCCAAACATCCCCCATTCTCCCAACTAATCTTTCTCATCTCAAAAAAAAAATATATATATATATATATATATATATATATATATATATATATATATATATATACCCAACAACAACAACAACAACACGCTCACCTTCTCCCGATTCTGCTACTTCTTCTTCCTCTTAACTTCCTCCTCGTCTTCCTCGATTTCTTTTTTTTTTTTACACTTCCATGACCTAATCTGTTGAACTCTCTCATACATTAATATTAACAACAAAAACGATCTTATAATGCTTCATCTTCCTCTCTCACACTTGTGGTACTCTTTACTGTTTCACAATGCACTACTCTTCTGCTATTTAAACAGACTGCTCTCATTTCGACCTCTCCTTCATTCCTTGCCTAAAAAAATCCAACTATTACAGCGCTTCTTCTCTCCATGCTCTGAATTCGCCTTCATTGCACCCATCAAGAATTGTGTTAAATCGCATCTCTGACCTAAAACTTTTAAAAACCACAGTTTGCCATGGATGCTCGCTTTCCATCAACCATTCTTTTTTTCCAACTTCAGTGCCAACTCACCCCCCTCACCCCTCACTCTCACTCTCAAAGCAACCATCCCACTCTTCTCCCTCCAAGCCTCCCTCTCACCTCTTTCAAAAATTCCCCCCTCACCTTTCTCCCACCTTTCATCCCCCTCACTCTTCCTTCTCTAAGTTGCCCCCCTCTCATCCACCAACCTGCCTCCCTCCACTGCCCTCTCACCTCCATCTCTTCACTCCACCTCCTCAAATCCTCAACTGCCATCTTCCTTGTCTCTTGTCCCCCCTCTCCCCCAGCACCACAGAGCCTTTTCTCCTCCTCATTCGGCCCCCTCCCCTCGCTATTCTGCAATACCCCACACTCCTTCAGCAACCCTCCTTACCTCCCCCTCGTCCCTCGTCCTACCCTCCCCCGCCCCCTCCACCTCCTGCACCCAAAGCCTCCTCCCCTACCTCTTCATTAAAAGTGTGGACCTCAAATATCCGGGGCCTTCGCTCAAACCTTTCAGATCTTTCCATGCAGGTTGCCACTGACAAACCAGACATTATCTGCCTAACAGAAACTTTCCTCTCCCAAGACGTGTCTGACTCCCAAGTATCTCTCCCTGGTTACTCCCTCTTACGGTATGACAGACCTGAGCCTCGTCCTGGTGGAGGTGTTGCTCTCTTCATCAAAGACTCTATTCCTCACTCTCCCTGCACTGCTCTCACTCCCCCACACTCCCAGGAATACCTCTGGCTTCGGCTTCCCCTCCACTCCCACCTCATTTTTATATGTGTACTGTACCGTCCACCGAACAGTGATGACTCCATCTACACCTCACTCTCCGAAAACATGGACCATCTTCTATCTTCTCATCCAAACTCTCTCTTCCTCTTATGTGGTGACTTCAATTGTCATCACGCCAGTTGGCTAGGTGTGGGTACCTCTCTCACCTGCCATGGGACATCAGCAAAAGCTTTCTGTGACTCATTGGGACTGACTCAATCGGTCAACTTCCCGACCCGGATCTCAACCAATGGTACTCCATCTCTTCTGGATCTGATTTTGACAAATTTCCCTGACAATATCTGCTGCTCTTCCTTCGCTCCAATTGGTTCTTCTGACCACGTCCTTGTTAAAGTGGACATCTCTCTGGCTGTTATCAGAGAACCACCTCACCGCCGTCGAGTCTGGCATTTCACTCAAGCCGACTGGCAGGGTCTCCGAGCAGCCATCAAACTTACAGACTGGTCTTCTATCACTACTTTCTCAAACATCAACTCATCCTGGGAATTCTTTCAAAGAAACTTGCTCTCCCTCATGCACAGATTTATCCCCTCTCGTGTTCAGTTGTCTTACCCTTCCTCCCGCCCTTGGTTTACTGAAGCTTGTGGTGAGGCAGTTGTCCTGAAACAACTTGCCTTTGCCTCATGGAAAGCAAACCCAACTGAGGGCAATCTCAGTTCTTTCCACAAAGCTCGGAACAAGTGTGTATCTACCCTCAGGAGAGCCAGAAAACAACATCTTTCTCATCTCAAGTCTGAACTCTCAAACCTCTCTCCCTCCTCAAAATCCTGGTGGCGTTTAATCAAATCTGTTTCTGGTGTATGTTCCCCCTCCATCCCCTCCCTTACCTCAAATGGCCGCACTGCTGATTCCACACGTGATAAAGCTGAATGTCTAAACTCGGTGTTTGCAGCTAAATCTTGTGTCCCAAACCCATCACTATCTCTACCCACTTTACCCAGTCACACCAAACTGTCCCTGGACTCTGTATCCTTTTCTCCTGACAAGGTGGAGCTTGCTTTCAAACCTCGAGTCAGATTCTGCAACCGGTCCAGACGGCATCAGCCCATGTGTCCTCAAAGCCTGCTCTTCTGCTCTTGCTCACCCTCTCTCTGTTCTATTCACCCTCTCATTTTCCCAAGGTCATCTGCCATCTGCTTGGAAATCTGCTAACATCACTGCCCTGCATAAAAAAGGTGCAAAAACAGATCCCTGTAACTACAGACCAATCAGCCTTCTCCCAATCATCAGCAAGGTTATGGAATCCATCATCGCTTCAGACATGAAATCCTTCCTCTTCTCCAATGGCTTGATTTCCAATCATCAATTTGGTTTCAGACCAGGTCACTCTACCCTGGATATGCTGCTACTGCTCTCCCATCAATGGATGGAGGTCCTCAATGCCAGACAGGAAATCCGAGCCGTATCCCTGGACATATCACGTGCTTTTGACACAGTCTGGCACCCTGCCCTACTCACCAAACTCTCTTCCCATGGTATTCAAGGCCATCTCCACTCATGGCTCGCAGACTTCCTCTCCTGTCGCAGTCAACGTGTGGCCCTAAATGGAGTTCTTTCATCCCCTCTTCCTGTGCAGGCTGGAGTTCCTCAAGGTAGCGTTCTGGGCCCTGTTCTTTTTCTGGTTTTCATCAATGATCTCTCGGACTCTCTGGAAAATCCTCTATTTCTCTTTGCCGATGACTCCACCCTCTGCCGTACCATCTGTCATCCCTCAGACCGGCAAGCAGCAGCTTCTTCGCTCACTGCAGATCTGGATAAAATCACAAACTGGTCCAACACGTGGAACATGTCTTTCAATCCAGACAAATCTCACACTCTCACTATGTCTCTTCGAAAGGACCGTTTACAAAACCCCCCCATCCACTTTCTCAACAATCCTCTGGAAGAAGTCTTTTCTTTCAAGCTTCTGGGTCTCACTATCTGCCATGACCTTTCCTGGGAAAGTCACATTTCCAACCTTGCCTCAAAAGCCAGTCGCCGACTGGGAATCCTCCGTCGTGCAAAGTCCTTCCTCGGCCCTCTTGAGCTCCTGACCACTTACAAAGCTTTTGTCCGTAGCCTGATGGAGTACTGCTCTCCCCTCTGGGCTGGTGCTCCTGCCTCCCACCTTTCTCGACTTCACGCTGTCGAAACCAGGGCATTTAAGATCATTGGCATCTCCCGCAATGAAGCTGAGTCATTGGGCCTCTCACTCAATCACCGCAGGTTAGTCGGTGGTCTTTCTGTCTTCTACCGACTCCTCTCCAGCCTTGCCCCCCCTGCTCTCTCTGCGATTTGTCCCAACCACATTTCCACAGGGCGCTCAAGGTCCGCCAACAACCCCCTTCTGGTAAAACTACCAAAATCACGAATCACTGCTCATCTTCACTCTTTCATTCCTCTTTTTCCCGCCTTTGGAATAAACTTCCTCACTCTATTCTTTCCCATTCTTCCCTCCAGGCTTTCAAAACAGCTGTTCACCACCACCTCTTATCTTCCCCCATCCAAATCCTCGATCTTTTCTCCCCCCCATAATCCACCCAAGCCCACTTCCTTCAATTCTTCTGCTTTCCTTCCTGAAAGTCCCTGTAATGTCCATCTTCTCCTCGCCATGTTCCCCGTCCCATCCCCATCCCTCTCCCTTCCACAGTTCACCTGTGTCTGTTCCCCAATGTTTTGTCCCTTCCACTCCCGCCCCTCTTGTCTCATGCCTCCTTGCTGTGAGTTGTGTGTTCGCTCTCATACGAGCCTCGACCAAGGTATACAAAAAAAAAATAAAAATAAAAAAAATTCCTAGTTTTCCCTCCTCAAAGTTTCCTTCTGTATCCATCTTGTCCACCCCAAAAATCCGCTCCTGCCCCCATTCCTCCCCACACCCATTGTTTGTCCAAGTCTCTCTTTATCTTGGCCTTCAGCTTTGCAGTTGATGTTTACCCTCTCTCTGTATTGCTTCTTTTTTGTGTGTCTGTTCCATTTGCCTCCTATTTTGCATCTTTTGTTGAGTCCTGTTTTTATCTGTTATGTCCTGATCTGTTCAGCGTACTCGCTCTTTCACGAGCCTCAACTATGTATACAAAATAAAACAAAAGACCTTCTCTCTCATGTGAGGAATGTTGTGCACTCGATAACGCTTTATCTTGCTTTTCCAGTGAAGTGTTCAGGGTCCTCTCCTGTTTCTAATTTGCAATGACCTCTCCGCCTCTTCAGAAAATTCTCAATACAACTCCATAGAATTTCCATGCTCTGCAAAACAGTTCCACAAACCAGTGAGAGGCAGGTTGCAGCTGCTTCCTTGGTTTCTGATCTCGAGATATTAAAAAAAACAACGTTCAACAGCCTGCAATACGAACTTCATTTGTGGAAATCTCATTCCAACTCCATCTCTTGGCAAGGATCACAGAGATAACTCTTCGGTTCTCTTCTGTGGTCAATCTCTGGTGTAGGTTTAGTCTTTGAAGCTGCTCAGCATGATAATCAGATGATGACATTTCATGCTTTATGGCGCACCTTTTTCTTTTTGGAGTAAAAGTACAATCAATCATTAAATAAAGAGGATAATAATAACATGTCATAATTATCATACTTTGACACGTTTATGTTTTCACCCCTGTGTGTATATTTGTCGTTTTGGCTGTCTGTCTATGAGCAGGATATCTAAAAAAAAGTTAGGGAAGGATTCAATTTCAGATGGAATTTGGTGGACAGGTTGGGTGTATGACAAGGACGAATTGATTCTATTTTGGTGAAGATCCGGATCTGGATCTAGATCCGAGAATCTTTTAAGTGATTCTTCATCGTTGAGTTTAAGGCCAAAAACGATATCAGCTGAAAGCACGATATCTCAAAAGGTTATGGACGGATTTGGATAAAACTAAGTGAACAGGTTGGGTGTCTGCCACGGAAGAACTGATTCGATGTTGGTGAAGATTCGGATTGGAGGCAACAATTTTTCGCTTTTTAAAAAAGCTTTGTGGACTGTTTTAGATAACAATCATTATCTCATACACATGATATACTTTATGGTGCCCCGAAGACCACCATATGCAAACCCTTCCTCAAATTTCAAGTCAATCGGATGAAAATTGAGGATTTTAGAAAACTTGGCCCAAGTCAGCATACTGTCTTATAGCGACCTTTTGGCCTATGTTTACCTCAAACTTAGTAGGTGGTTGGATTCAGTGACCTGATATGCAAATGCTCTTCAAATTTCAAGTTAATTGGATTAAAATTGAGGATTTTAGAAATTTGGCCTATGTTGACCTTTTGGTCAATGTTGACCTCAAAATTAATAGGTCGTTGAGTTCAGCGACCGGACATGAAAATGCTCTTCAAATTTCAAGTCAATCGGATGAAAATTGTCAATTTTAGAAACAATTTAAAAATTTGGCCTATTTTGGGGTGACCTTATGACCTATGTTGACCTTTTGACCGATGGTAACCTCAAACGTAATAGGTGGTTGAATTCAATGACCTGATGTGCAAATTCTGTTCAAATTTCAAGTCAATCGGATGAAATTTGAGGATTTTAGAAACCTCGGCTCAAATTGGTCTGTTGGCCTATGTAGACCTTTTTGATCGACCAAATTTTACGAAACTTCAATGCGGGGCCGTCGCATGCTCGGTTGCATTAATCTCTGATAATTTCAGAATTGTTGGTTGAGTGGATTGTGCTGGAGGTGAGTGGACAGACAAACAAACAAACAAACAAACAAACAAACAAACGGCAAAAAAACAATTTTTTTGCCAAGTAAAAAATGGAGCCTCTCCTTTGGCGAGGGTAAAAATACAAAGTGATATTTCAGCATAATATAACTGATGGACTTCCTCTTACTTTTGGCTATAAAACATTTTTCCCACAAATGCTCTTAATTAAATTATACATGTCAAAATCTTCAAATTACAACACATTACGATAGTCTCTTGACATTTTAAAGAGGAACTCGTAAGGGTCTGGTATACATCATGATAGAAGCAAAATTAGGACATACCTTGTCATTTGCTGTAGTCCCACACCAGCTTTCATAGTCAGGAAGTGGAGGAATTAAAGGAGAGTCACCACAAGCTATGCAGTGCTTTTGATGACCACGGAGTCTCACGGTACGAAAGCGCCCTGACAGGCCGTCAAAGAGCAGGAGCCGTTCACTGTAGCTGGCTGAAAATACTTAAGGGAAAATAGGCTCACACATTATGGACTGATATGCCGTATTTTATGTGATACACATTCAAGCTACGAGACTCTTCCACTACCAATCCCTTCCCGCTCTACCTGATCAATTATAATCTTTTCCTCCCTTCCTCTCCCTTATTTTCTTCCAATTCTGCTACCCCTTTCATGCAACCTAGTGCTCTGTTCAAGGTTTACAGAACCAAATGTCATACAGCTTGGTGAAAAATCACGACAATGTTTATCTTTTATACTGTCCAACCTCTTCAAACATTCAAAATTTAAAGATGAATTTTTAAAGACCTGATTAATAGGTAATAGGTAATCCACCCAAACAGGGTGGATGTGAGGCGTGCACCCCATGTTGGCCAGGACGCTTGCAGCAGGTGCTGGTGTGGCACAGGGTTTCATGGTGACCATTCCAGGTAAGAGGTACTGAAATTAATGGACGAGTAAATCAAATTATTTCAAATTAGCCTTCACACATAATAGTCTGCCTGCCAAGGGCCAAACGAAAAACTTTTTTGTATGCAATGTCAAGGCTCGTGTAAGAGCAAACACAGAACACACAACAAAGGGACCAGGAGACAAGAGGGCCGGGAGAGGGAAGCACAAAACAGTGGGGAACAGAGACATTAGGAGATCTGTGGAAGGGAGAGGGATGGGGTGGGGTACACGGGGTAAACAAGAGGGACATTACAGGGACTTTCAGGAAGGAAGCAGGGAAGTTGAAGGAGTTGGGTTTGGGGTGAGTTAACGGAGTGTGGGAGTTTGTTCCTGAGGCGGGGTAAAAGAGGAATGAAAGTGTGAAGGTGAGCAGTGATTCTTGATTTTGGTAGTTTCACCAGAAGGGGTTTTTTGGCGGATCTTGAGCACCCTGCAGGAATATAGGGGGACAGATCACAGACAGAGCGGGGAGGGGGTGGGGGGGGCAAGGCCAGATATGAGACAGTAGAAGACAAGGAATTTTTTGTTAATGGCCGGCACATCCATGCTTAAAATGTCCCTTGAGGAAGGCAATAATCACCTGGGGGATGCCACGCTAGATTTTTGCGTTAAACGTCACTCAGAAGTCAAAGGTCATCCAGGGGGCTTATTTTAGAAGTATCATATTAATGTAGAATTAACCGCAGAAATAGGCTTAAAACTGTCCTCTGTCAAAGACACTTGATGATGTCTATCAGATGTCTATTAAAGGTATTTGTTTATTTAAAAAAAAAAAAAATTGGGGTCAAAAGTCAGGTGTCAAAGGTCACATCCCAATGGTCAAAGATCAAATTTAAGATATTTCACTAAAAACTCTTGATTACTTGAATTTTGTTTTTCATTTATACAAAAGAATTTTGGATGGTTTTTATAAATTATTAATTTCTTTAAACTTTTCAAAACCATAATTTTGTATTTTCAAAATAGCACTTGTGTATTTTCAGAGCACCAGTGTATATTCAGTTATATGAAGACAAGCCGGTAGGCGGACATGGGTAGTCGCCTACCCAATAGAATCTGATGCGATGGGCCCGTTCGATGGGGAATGACCTGAGGATTAAGCACAAGAAAATTCATGATTCTAGCTTCAAGGGTTAATGCTGCAGATTGTTTTTTCGTTAAAATACCCCCACATTTAGAGGTTTTTCGGCCGTTGCTAGGCAACGGAGGGGTCCATAGCAACGGTTCTTTCTCATACCAACTAGGACATACCATGAACATACCATACCAGTTTCATGTAAATCTGACTCATAATCTCTGAGATATAACGAACTTCGTTTTTTATTGTTTTCGACCAGGGTTCATTCAAAGTCTATCTTCTCCGACAGTTTTCATAGGATCCGGCTGGAAATTTTTGACAATATGGCTGAATGTACTGCCCGCAGTTGCTCGTGACCCGATTTTCGAAAAAATAAATTTCTTATGATTTTTCAAAAATTTCAAAGTCCCGTTGCTAGGCAACGGTGGTGTCCATAGCAAGGTTTCTCATTTGCACACAACTAGGTTATGGTATGAACCTACCAACCAAGTTTCATCAAAATCGCCATTGTATTAATGGAGCACTGGACCAAACAGAGGGACAGACAGACAGACAGACAGACAGACAAACATATCGATGGAAATACTGATAATAAGGGTAGAACAAATTTCAAAAAAAAAATTGTTGAAATATATATTTTTTTCGACGAGATCGACTACCCAATATTCCACAGTTCATCATCGAATAAACTGTCAATCCACAGCAACATCTTAGGTCATTGGATTTGCGCATTAATCTGCGTCACATGCACACTCATACATGCATATATGGCTTGCACCTGCATCTCGCTGTGCTGCATTTGGTTTTACATCCACAGGATGTTAGTTCGATGCATGCCTTTGGGACGGCTGGCAATCTCGTCCAAACAACTTCAAGACCTTTCTGTCCTTCTTTCAGTTGCAGATCCAACTTCCATTTCCACTCTGTCTGCCAACAGCCATGTCTTTGCTTGGTTGTTCGATCTTGCCAAATGAAGCTCTAGGACATCTCTTGTTGGTGGAAGCCACTCCAACTCTTTCCTGGCCTTGCTGAATAGAGTGTACCTCAATTCATCCACACTTGGACTTTCCAAGTCTTCACCACCATACAGCTCACCCACAAATTCTTCTCGACCCGAGTTGTCACCATCCCAACCAATACCTTCCAGAATGACATGATATTTCTGATACACCTTCCAGCATGACTTCTTGGAGAACCCTGTGAAGGACGCAGCAGTATCACAACCGGTGAAGACATGGAATTCAAGCAAATTGTCCAAAAGAACCCCATCAAGTTTGGATACTTATCAAATGCACCGGGAAACATTTTCTTTGTTTTACCGTACTTGCAACCATCCACACTTCCACATTGAGGCATCATATGGCAGAGCAGTAGGAGAAGGACATCAGTATCACGCCACATTACAAGTCACTGGTATTGGTTTTGGTAGGCATCTTTGGGATGGAGTACAAGTTGCGTATCTGCCTCTTCATGGATTGCAGACAGGTTTGTGCCATCTTTTTTATTAGATCTTGCATTTACAGGATCTGCATGCCCTACACCCGTCATGACTTTGTGGTCTCCTGTAAGAGAGGAAGTCTTCCAAAGGTAGCTCATTCGATAGAAAGTGGGCAAGATCTTTATTTTCCTGAAATGCCAGGAACCAATCCCAGACTTGTGGAAGAAGAACTTCTGGTCCCTGAATAATCTTTCTAATTGGTCTTCATTTAGATGCCCTCTTGGATCGTGTTGAAGATTTGATTGACTGGCTTCCGAGATACTGATCAAAAGTGACGTCCACACGAGATCATTGATGCCAGATCATTGATGCCAAAGAGTCTCAGTCTAATAACATAATTTGACATAGCATATGCCAATATTGTTTCTCATTTATCTGATTCCTCAACACTATGCACCTTTTGCCGCCGATTGGCAAAATATGCATTTTCCCCAGTCAACAGGTATGGGAGACAGTCGACGTGAAGTAATTGGCTGGCTGTCATCTTCTTTTGTGTTTGTGGAAGATTTTGTTTTATTTTCTTGAGTGTCTCAATATGCATAGAAGATGTGGAAGAACTTTAGCATGTTTTGTGCCATTGGATTCTGTCTCAGAATCAGGAACTCCAGTCTGTCGAAAAGCGAGAAATTTGCAAGATCTCTTCAATTTTATCCTTTCAAATGCACACCTTCTAACTCACCGTTTACCCACCTCAGAAGGAAGTCGCAGTGCTTCTTTCTTAGAAACTTCCCAAAGAATACAAAGTACGTAAGATGTTGAGAAATGGTCGGATTTTCTTTTTAGGACTGCAACTGAATTGACATCCATTTTTACAAAACAATGCTTCAAACATTACCTGAAGCAAGTGCAGGTACATTCAAAGTACACCACCCCCATGTCAAATAAATAAATAAATCCTCCAGCACGTGACATCGCCGGGGCGCCTCCTGCGCCCGGCCATGCCACCTTGCAGCACATGGAGACCGATTTGGGAGGTAGTGGTGCACAATAATGGATTGATCAATTTATTAATTGCACAATTAAAATAAATAAATCATAATCGTAAAATAATGTATTTCTTAATCAATTGGGTCATAGCGTACCGAAACCAACAATTGGCTCATAGCTCGTAGAATTTCATCTGAATCTGGAACTTTTTGAAAATTAAGTAATTAATCGAAAAAGTAAACAATTTTTTGATTAATCACCAAATCAAAAATACCCTTTACAGCCAAATCACTTGTTCACTGTCGTGTCCAAATATCAGCTTCCTAGCTCAAAAGGTGCCTGAGATATTGCCCAGATGAGAAACAAAATAAATAAGCAATTAATTAATCGATAACAACGAAGTAATTAATCAATTAATCAAAAAATAAAAAATATATTGTTTTTGCCAAAGCACATCTTCACATTTATCGCCAAATTTCAGCTTCCAAGTTCAACGGGTGGCTGAGATATCGCCCAGACAAACAAACAAACAAACAAACAAACAAGAAAGAAAATGGAGTAAACCGAGTACTCCCTTCCTTCGGTACCAGGCAATGACGGCATGCATCGCCTGGATATGGAATTGGGAATGGGCGGTGTTCAACAACAAAGAAACAAGCGGTACAAAGTACACCGCCCATACCAAATAAATAAATAACAATGCTCCGGTGCCCGGCGATGCCGCCTTACAGCACATGGAGTCGGAATTGGGAGCGGTGTACAATAATTGATTGACTTCTTGCATAATTAAAACTAGAAGGGCACGGTAGAGCGCATACTTGCACCACGTAATGCCTCATCCATGAGTACATATTGGGCCCAATACATTTTCGAAATATCATGCCATACAACACTATATCATTTTTGGCCCATCTCTCAATGGTGAGGAATCACTATAAAAATTAAATAATTCTCGTAACCAGATCCGGATCCGGATCTTCACCAAAATCTCATCAATTCTTCCTCGTCACACACCCAACCCAACCTGTCCACAACTTTTTGAGACATCGTGCTATTTATCATTTTTGGCCCGATCTCTCAATGGTGAAGAATCACTTAAAATTCTAGTAGTCTAATCCGGATCCGGATCTTCACCAAACTCTAATCAGTTCCTCCTTGTCACACACTGAACCTGTCCACCAAATTTCATCCAGATCTGTCTACAACTTTTTGAGATATCCTGTACACAGACAGACAAACAAACAAAACAAGATGTCGTGCAGTGCACGAGACTTGCAAAATCCATGAAACTAATTTGACCTCAAGAATAATTGGTCGTTGAATTCAATGACCAAATATGCAACTCCTTCAAATTTCAAGTGAATCAGATGAAAATTTACAATTTTAGAAATTTGGCCTTTGTCGACCTTTTGGCCTATGTGGACCTCCAAAATAATTGGCTGGTTGAATTCAGTGACCTGAAATATAAATCCTCTTCAGATTTCAAGTCAATTGGATAAAAATTGAGGATTTTTGAAATACCACCTAAGTTGTTGACATTGGGCCTATGTTGACCTTTTGACCTCAAAAACAATAGGCTTCTTCCTTATGACAAACTCTACCATGTGGTGAAGTTTCTTGAAGATCGGTTTAAAATTGTGACTTGTAGGCGACAGACAGACAGACAGACAGACTGAATCACAAAATCGACTAATCAATATATTTGAAAAATCTTCGATTTTGCAATAACAAACAGACAGAGAGGGGCGAGAACACAATCTCCTTCACCTTCGATGGTGGAAGTAAAAAGATCTTGTGAGGTTAAAACATTACAGATATCATTCAGGCTTCTTTGGGGGCAGAAAGTGAATGACTTGCAAATTTGACGTAGAAATGTACCCATGACCTTTGACCCCGAAATGACCGTAAACGCAAAAATCCAGCATGGCATCCCCCCAGGTGATGATGGTCATATTCTAAGGAACATTTAAAGCATGGAGCTCAACCATTAACAAAATATGCCATCAAAACTTTTTTTTCGGCCTCTTTTTGGCCCTTGGCAGGCAAACTATAAATAAGCTTCTCTCATACAAATTTCATGGAAAGAACTGTCAGTAGCTATTTCATGAAAATACCTCTCCTCGATGATAATACCTTCAACATTTTATATCTCCTCAATGTTGATGACTTCAAAGCAGAAGTGATAAGACAATGCTTCACGCACCATCGACATTTCAATGACACTTTAGCCATTTTACATATGCCATATATTTTAATACATTGTTTTATTCGTTTAAAAAAAGTATTCACTTTCTTATATTTCTTCATGAAGGATACAGTTCATATCTGCAGCAATCTTGAGCACCTCGAGTGCTTGGAGACTACCCATAACTCCAGGAACTACAAGCAAAGATAAAATGAAGTGTGGCAGTCAGAATTTTACGTACGTATGGTATTCTAATCTGGGTACTTCACGAAAACACATACTTGTTTTTGCATGGACAAATTTTAAAGTAACACAAACCAGGTGTTCTCAAGAACAAGAAAAAGAGCAGAGAGATTGTAGACCCTTGCCAGGACTTGTTTTGTGTGGTGTTTGTGTAGTTTTGTGTGGAGTATTTTGTGTGGTGTTTGTGTACTGGTGTGTTAAGTAATTAACAAGAGACATAACGCGAACTGCCACTTTATAACTGCTAGGAGTGATGACCGGGTTCAAAGACAAGCCGCTTTGAATGAACACCGAACCCTGACCCAACGTTTTAAAAATAATTATTCAACTGAATTTAGAATGGGATTGAATTAAATTAAATTAAATTCAAATCAAATGGAAGACCATATAGGTACAGTCCTGCATTGGAGTCATCAGAAGGAAGCAAAAAGCAAAGATGAAGTCATCACCAGGAACCTGGATAGGATTCGCATTTCAGCTGATTCTCCTCTACCAGCAAACCCAACCAGGCACAGCCAAGTGAACCTCATTCAAAAAAAGAAGAAAAAAAAAATCAAAAACAACCCAGAGCAAAAAAATAAATAATTCTGGCTGCCAGACCATGCATCCGATCGGGTTGGATTTTAAAATATATATTCCCCATCACTACAAGATCATAAATGTGAACTTTCATGTCAATTGATTAAGCAGTTCCAGAGAAAATTAATGATTTAGTATTTTTATTCAATCCAATATGGCTGGAACACAAAGTGACCTATCAATTATTCCTTAACAAACTTGTACAGTACACGCAAAGTTTGGGGAACATTTGTGTGAAGTTTACCCTCTATCTGTTCAGCCGCCATGGAGAAGAAGATTTTTATAGGTTTTACAGCAAATCCAATATGGCTGGCAAAGCATGTGACCAATGATGTCATATGTGTGAACCTTTTCTTCCTCATGGATAGGCGGTCATATGTGTAAAGTTTCACCTCGATCTGTTCAGCCACTTCAGGAAAACGATTTGCAAAGGTTTTCTATATATTTTTTAAAAAACAATTTGGCTGCCAAATCACGTGACCGATGAAGTCATCAATTTTTTTTTTTTTTTCGGTGGACCATTTTATCCCGAGAAGACCGTTAAAAAATTTTCATACTGATCAAATGTAGCGTTTGTTCTACATACGCAATTACGACATCATAAAAAAAAATCACAAATTCCCCGTGAGGAGTACTCGCCGTGTGCCAAGTTTCAATTGTTTCTCTTGGTGCGGTTTAGAGATACAAAGGACCAAAGTTTTTCCGTTTTTCTAATATGGCTGCATATGGTTTTTCTAATAACACCACATGACCTATGACGTCATAATTATCATTAAAACATTCTACATTAGTAATCGCACCGATTGTGAAAATTTTCTCTCAATCCGACAAGGGGTTGCAGAGAAAAACATGAAAGTTCTGCCTGGAAAAAGAGACAGACAGACAGACAGACAGACACACAGACAAAGAAACGGACCCAAATGCAATACTCTCTCCTTCAGCGAGGGTAAAACATAGGGGAAATACTCCTGGGTGCTCAATTGGCAGCGGCTGGATAAGAAAACCAGCGAACCACTGGTATGGCATGGATAACCCACAAAATATTTAAAGTAGAACAAATAAATACCTATGGATTTTTCTTTTTAATGCCATGAACAAACTTTGGTATATCACGGGTGATGAAGGTTGTGCTCAATTTTCATCGGAATTGTGAGTGTTGTTTCTGAGAAGAAAAGAAATGCATATTTTGGGGAACACACCTCCCCCTGTAAACTTCCGAAGACCCTGATATTTTTTTAATGGCATGAACAAACTTTGGCACATCACAGGTGTTGAAGATTGTGGTCAAGTTTCATCGAAATTTTGTGCGTGGTTTCAGAGGTGAAAGCAAATACATATTTTAGGGGACAACCCCCCCCTCCCCCTCGTGTTATAAAAACCCTCTGTGAGAATACCTCCTGTGCACCTGCCCTTCGCAGGGCAGCTCACCGGATGACGGGATTGGGGCAAAGCCTTTGGAACCCCTAATCTTTGATGGTAGGAGGAAAACCACGGGGTACCCTACCCGCGTCAGATTAGGGTGTGCCGGGGTGGTGCTGAGGTGTCATCCACCAGACGGTGGTCTCCTTGGGTTAACCTGAGGCGATCTCTTCGGGTCGGTGCCTGAAATATCCTATCCCGAAGAGAGGATGATCACCTGTCTCTGTTATCATTTGAGCTCAAGCGTTTGGACATCGGTGTTGCAGCACTCTCTGAGGTTCGGAGACCGGATTGCGGCGAGATCATGGCGGGTGGTTACAACTACTTTTGCTCTGGTTGCTCTGATGGTTACCATGCTCAAGGAGTTGCTGTAGCTGTGTCCAATAATCTGACTCCCATGATAATTGAGGTAACACCGGTCAATGAGCGTATTATGAGACAAAGGATTCGTCACTCCTTTGGTGTCATTTCCCAGGTCTCTGAATATGCTCCAACTGAGGCAAGTGATCTTACCAGGAAGGACGCATTCTGTGCCACGCTCAAGTCTGTGGTTGATCAGTGCCCCAGGTGAGCTACTCTTCTCATGTTCGGGGATTTCAATACATCAACTGGAACTGAAAGGGATGGTTATGAGACATGTGTTGGTTCCGATGGGTCTGGAACTGTGAAGCAGAATCGCACCAAGTTCCTTGGCTTTGCAAGTCATGGACTTAGGGTGGATGGTTCATGGTTTCAGCATCCACAGGCTCATTGCTGGACTTGGTATTCCATCGCTGGCAGTGTGGCAAAGCAGATTGACCATGTGCTCATTGATGGTCACTGGAGGATGATCCAGAACTGCAGCTTCTACCGGAGTGCTCAGTTCCTCAATACTGACCACAGGCTTGTTGTCGCAATGCTGAAGTTGCAGCTCAAATGCAGGAGAATGGTACCATGCCAGCCGAGGCTGGATGTTGGCAAGCTCTCGGATGAGAGGGTAGCTGAGGAGTATGCAGACAGCCTGAGTGGAGATTTGGGGAGTCTGTGTGCTTTGGTGGATCCTAAAGAGCTGGGGAGTGCCTTCAGACCATAGTCTTTGATGTTGCCAGTGGATGTCTTCGAACTCACCATAGGGCGAAGAAGAATTTTGTCCCTCAAGGGACACTGTATACCAATGACCAGAGTTGCAGGGCCAGGCTGAATGGCAGAGCTGAGCTGTTCAGGGAGGTCAGGTATGGGAGCATGCGCCGGAGCAGCGCGTCGCTACGTCCACTTTCCGCCGGTACTCCAAGGGCCTCCATCTGCCCATCCCCCAGGCAGATGCCTGGCCCATCCCCATCTCCTTGAGATGTTGATCAATCTGCTGCAACCATGAGGCACGTGGTCGGCACATTGGCCTCCTTCACTCACGAGGGTCCCTCGTTGAGAGAATCTGGTGAGCAGTATCAGCTTCAGGAAATCGAGCAACTTGTCCATACAGCTGCAGCTAATGCTCACGGACTATGCAGGTAACAAATCTCATTTGAGTCTCTCTCCGCAACCACTCATTGAACACAAAGTCTGACCAGCGATCACCAAAAATTCTCTGAAGAGATGTGGTGCCAGAGGAAATGAGTCTCCCTCTCAGATCCCTGGTCAGAGTCCAAGTCTCACATCAATAGAGCAAGACTGAAAGCACAAAGGACCTGAAGACTCGGACTTTCGTCGTCCTGCACAGGTACCGGCAAAACCACACCCCATGATCCAATGAATCCATGACTCCCCAGGCCTGACCCAGACATCTGTTGACCTCTGGCTCACAGCCAGCAGAGACATGAATATCACTGCCAAAGTAAGTAAATCTTTGCGTGACCTCAACATTGTCGTCACAAACAGGAACAGACAGGATAGCAGCATCCAAGATGTCATTGAAAGCCTGGATCTTAGTTTTGACCCAGAAAACCTGTAATCCCAGTGGCTCTGACTCCTCATTCAGCACGTTGAGGGCCCCCATAAGGATGTCTCGAGTCTCCGCAAAGATGACTGCATCATCTGCGAAATCTCGGTCAGAGATCTTGACATTCCCAAATGATGCACTACAGCTTGATCTCTCCAACATCGTCCCAGAATCCAGTCCATACAAAGTGCTGAAAAGCGTGGGGGCCAGTACACACCCCTGACGAACTCCAGTGACAACTGGAAATAAGACAGAGATGGTATCACCACACTTCACAGCACTCTCAATTACAGAGTATAGTTCAGACATCAGATTGGCAAGTTTTGGTGGCACGCCACGAAGATCAAGAATCCTCCAGAATGCATCCCAATCACTGAATCAAACGCTTTCCAGAGATCAACATAGGCTGCAAGCAGCCCCTGCTGAAACTCTCATCTGTGTTCAGTGAGGACCTGAAGGGCAAGGAAATGGTCAATCGTTGACCTCTTTGATGTAAAGCCTGACTGCTCTGGACTCTGGTGCTCAAGCAGATGGTAGCACACCCTATCACGAATTATCCGATCAAAGACCTTGCCCGGCACTGAGACAGTGTCACCCCTCAGTAGTTGTTGCAGTCTTGGCGATCACCCTTCCCTTTCCAGAGAGGGACAACAAGGCCCTTCTCCCAGTCAGTTGAGATGATGCCTGTGTTCCAGGCAGAGCACAGACCTGCATGCAACGACATGAGTACAGCATTCCCACCAGCCTTGAGAAGTTCAGCATGGATGCCACAGATCCCAGGAGCTTTACCCCATTTCAACCGGTTCACTACAGCCTGCATTTCCACAAAAAAAGGTGGACCACAGTTGATTGGAGGGTCAGCAACAGGGATTGTAACACCCCTGACGTCCAACTCGACAGCTGATGGATCAGCCTGGTACAGCCGCTCAAAGTAACCGGCCCAGCGGGCCGTCACTTCGCACTCCTCTTTCAAGAGCCTACCACCCTCTGCTCTAACTGCAGTACACTGAGGTACGGGCTTGGATGAACGCAATGCACGAATTCCCCTGTAAGCAGGACGAGAATCACTTGACCACAGGTGATGCTCTACCCCCTCACAGATTTCTCACACATAGGCCTCCTTGTCCATCCTTAGTGCACATCCAGTTTTACTTCGTAACTCCCTGAACAGCTCAGCTCTGCTATTCAGCCTCGCCCTGCGACTCTGGTCAATGGTATCCAGTGTCCCTTGAAGGACAAAATTCTTCTTCGCCCTACGGTGAGTTCCAAGACACCCACAGGCAACATCAAGGACGGTGGTCTTGAAGGCACTCCACAACTCTTCAGGACCTTCCAAAGCACCCAGACCCCTCAAATCTCCACTCAGCCTGTTCGCAAACTCCTCAGCGACCCTCTCATCCTTGAGCTTGTCAACATTCAGTTTAGTGAATTTCTGTACAACTGTTTTGGCGGAGATAGTGTGACAGACAGACAGACAAAGCCGATTGCAATATCCCCCCGTTTGTTCAAAAAAGGTGGGGATAATATAATGTTTTATTTTTGGTGTGAATACTTCTTCAGTTGAGTGAAACTGAAGAAAGTGAATCGAGAACTTTGATTGTCGCTGTTGAAATTATGTGTTCAGCAGTGTATGGGCTAAATACTTAGGAAAGACAGAATCATAAAATAACGAGAAGAAATTGGAGCAAAAGTGGACAGGAGAGGAGTGAAGTCCATTTTCCAACGAACATGTGAGGGCATAGAGGATGCTGCATCTGATCAGCCAAGGGAGGAATAATGACATCGTGACCCCGATCCTGGAACAGCCTACGTGTCCTGATTCTTGAATACGAATGTTTCACACAATTTAACCAATACTTCCATCCATCCATTGGGACCATACTCTGTGCAGAGTGTTGGTGCTGCCGAAGCACTCTCCTTGGCTATTGGGCACAATCCTAGACGAGTCGCCACTCCGACACAGGATACCAGGAAGCTGGTACTCATTTTGCCGACCTCGGAAGGATGACAGGGAGAGTCAACCCCACCTGGTATTAATTCAACAGCCGAGGGGGGTTTCAACTCAGGATCCTGGAATCCCAAACCCACCACCCTAACCATTAAGCCAACATCAAGCATATGCGAGAGTTGATATCTCCCAATGTCACATATGTGATATTTCCATGAGCAACACGATGAGCCTTCAAATAGATAGGTATATAGACAAATGTAAAGCCAAACAATGCTTTGCAAGACTCACCCACACCAAGCACACCACCATCTGCACAGTTTGTTACCGTGTCGGGAGATGGCGGATCTGGATAGATGCATCGGTAGCAAGGGCCACCCTTGTGGCAATAAACCGTGAGCTGAGGTGGGAACAAGCAGCATAATCATGAACATGCAGGAAACACTGATCGAGTAAAACGAATCAAATGTCAATTATATCAGTCAGAATAAAACTGCACACGATAAATTACTTTTTCATGCTGGAGAAAGAAATTAATTTTTCATGCTGGTGTTGATGGATGGGGGATGTGTCCCACCCACTTATTTAACTTTGCGAGGGACAACATATTGATTGTTACCTCCCCAACTTTTTTGCTCAAATATAACATAAAAGGGATTTCTCTGTACAATCCACACAGGCTCGGATGTGCAATGTCCCCCAAATACATTTTCATCGAATTATGTATTAATCGATATTGACATTTCCCAAATAAATTTTCTCTTTAATTAATAATGCGCTGATGGGCAGTATTTAATACAACAGATAGTATCGGCTTGTACAAGTGCTGGATTTCATTATTTGGAGTAAGCATGTACTGCATGGCGTGCATGCCTTGAAAATGCATCACTTGTGTGTGAGTACTGATAGGGTGATAGGAAGAGACATTTCGGCAATGTGTGTGTGTGTGTGTGTGTGTGTCAGTGTGTCTCCTCCATAACTCAAAAACCATAACACCAAGCAGCCTGAAACTTTGCATGCATACTAAGAAAACTCCAAGGAAGTGCAAGAGTGAAAATTCGGTGTTTGGGTTAATTAAAACACCCCTTTTGAAGATAATTCCAATTAATGGCCTT
Organism: Eptatretus burgeri; assembly: GCF_056783735.1. Classification (NCBI taxonomy): domain Eukaryota; kingdom Metazoa; phylum Chordata; class Myxini; order Myxiniformes; family Myxinidae; genus Eptatretus; species Eptatretus burgeri. Next base: position 111,483,618 of record NC_140967.1, on the reverse strand, counting down.
ATTTAATTACATCCTTCATCACGTGATCCTCAGCCACCTTGCTCTTTGGGTCTCAAGGCGTTTCCTGGGTAACCTCGCTGGGGTCTGAAGCTGCCATGTTTTTTGACATGCTCAATTTTACCTTGACTTGGAACAGGCCCCAACGATAAAGTTGTTGTTTTCACTTTCCTTACCGAGGACGGCAGACATCCTCCCGCATCTCCGCCTCGATGCAGCTGCTACCAGGCAGAGGCATGCTGTGCGGCTGGATCGCTCAAGCCGTGTGGCGCACCATGGAGCAGGCACATTGACCAACGCCAACCGCGGGTTGCCGAGGCATGGCACGGAGTTCGGTGCAAGGCAATTCATGTCACGGTGCTCGGAGCGACACAATACCGCACATTGGAACCATCTTACCGAAAGTGAAGTGGAGCTGCTTCCGGTCATGGCGGCCAGCCAGTGTGCTGTCCGGGGCCAAACCAGAGTGCCCGGTTCGGGTGACGACACATTGCTTCGGGTCGTCGCCCCTGCCCTGCACCACCGGATCTATAAAAGGACGGGTCACAGGACAGTGAGTAGAGTTGTCGTCGTTCGAGAGTCGTCGTCGTTCCTGGTGTGTTGTTCCTGGTGTGTCGTTCCTGGTGTGTCGTTCCAGAGTCATCATCGTTCCTGCTCGTCGTTTCTGGTGTGTCGTTCCAGAGTCGTCATCGTTCCTGCTCGTCATTTCTGGTGTGTCGTTCCAGAGTCGTCGCTCCTGAGTCGTCGCTCCTGAGTCGTTCGAGCATCGTTCCTTTCTTCATTCCTGAGGGCTCGTTCTGTCTGGCTTGTGATCGACAACCTACCCATTCACCTGCTGGCTCCGCCTCTCTCCACCCAAGTCCCTCTCTTCACGCCCAACGGTCGCATCTCATTCTCTGGAACGATGCTTGCTGCACGAAGTGCCACGAAGCAAGAGACGACGCATCAGCTGTCAGGGAGGTATCACCCAGCAGAGCATCCCCCCAAAACGTATTGGTGGCACGATCGGGCAATCGTGCAAGGTATTGAGAGACCGTTAGCCTCATCTACTCTCCTTTTTCTCTTCATCAACTCCTCTTCATCGGCGTGTGTGTGTGTGTGTGTGTGTGTGTGTGTGTGTGTGTGTGTGTGTGTGTGTGTGTGTGTGTGTGTGTGTGTGTGTGTGTGTGTGTGTGTGTGTGTGTGTTGGCGCTTGTCCTCGTTTAAGTTAAGAGTGTACAATAATTATATCATGATAACTCTGCTCTGTGTCTGCTTTTGAAGTTGCTTGTATATTGCCGTACCTCTCACATTTCTTCCTATTCCTGCTACAGACAACAATAAAAGCTATATTCACTGCGCCACATGTCTTTCCTCGCCTGCTTGTTAATAAATCCCTTTGTAGAAATGTTCCCAGCTCGTTTTCGTCTTTTCTTTAATTGTCACAGCATGGTCCGTATACTGACTTAGCCAGGACTTTGTTCCCAATGATCCATTCCTTTCAGCCGGTACGTCCTTGGTAGTGTCGCTCGGCTGAGTCTGATCTGATAAAGTGATCCGGTTCGGACAAGGCGTACCGAGGGCATGTTCCCCGGTAATTAGATCACGTGATTAATTAGGTAACCCGGTTAACGCATAGACGGGAGGACCCTCGGTCGCGCGTTTGAGTTGTTGGCATTCACGGAGGGTTAGCGACCCGCCACGTCACGCTATTATCAGTGTGCGACGGTCAACAATTTTGGGGAGTCTGGTGGGAACCCGAGATAGCTTTCCCCCCTGGTGGTCTTCTCACCTGACCCCGGGCAATATATATATATATATATATATATGACCGTTTTTACAGCCATTTTTCCCTGCTGTGCAGGGGTTTGGCTTTTTTTTTTCTTGAGGCAATGTTTTATGGCCGGATGCCCTTCCTGACGCCAACCCTGGTCACCTCTTACGACACACAGGGATATGGTACACCTATTCTAACCGGGGCATACACCGGGACCAGTACACTGGCACTCATTTCGCCGACCTCGGATGGATGACAGGCTGAGTCAACCCCCTGGTGTTAATTCAGCAGCCAACAGGGCTTGAACTCAGGACCCTGGGATCCCAAGCCACCACCCTAACCACTAAGCCAACACCAGGCATATATATATATATATATATATATATATATATATATATATATATATATATATATATATATATACATATATATATATACATATATATATATATATACATATACATATACATACATATATATATATACATATATATATATATATATATATATACATATATACATATATATATATATATATATATATATATATACATATATATATATATATACACATATATATATATATATATATATATATATATATATATATATATATACATATATATATATATATATATATATATATATACATATATATATATATATATACATATATATATATATATATATATATATATATATATATATATATATATATATATATATATATATATATATATATATATATATATATATATATATATATATATATATATATATTGGCGATTCCTTAATTTACTTCCGATTTAGACATATCGACAGACAACCAAGCACCAGTTCAGGTGTATGTAGCTGCCATGTAATTCTTCCACTCCGAGTCTGCGAGGTCGTTGGTTCGAACTTCGAGTTATAACAAAGACGTTAAAATGCTACGTGCTGCTTCCTTGCTTGATGCTCAGCATTTAAATGGTTAGAGCATGGACAAACAATGCAGGGAAGGCATGGCAAACCACTCAGTATAACCCTTGACAAGAAACTGCTTTGTCTGCTGATGCTTTCATTGAGGATCACAGAGGTTCATCCCGGTCATTAAAAAGAGCATTCTGAAGTCACCTTTCCATGTATTGTATGTGTACTATTGTTCAAGCAAATCATGCAGTACCTCCTCCTTATGTGAAACGATGTGTTCGTGTGACCCCTTTATAAAGCATCTAATTAGTGCACTTACAAAGGTTAGAGAGGGAAGAAATTGGAAAGGTCAACATTGAGTCAAGGAACAGCAGGGAAGAGGGTAGGAATGGAGGTATCTCTTTATTGTGTACACTTAGGTTGGGAGTAAATTGAGAAAAAGAAGATAATGTATGACGGTGGGAGAAGAAATTGAGCCGAGTGGAGTTTGGGAGAAAACCAGAGGAAGATTGTAAGGATTTGGGAGTGTGGGATAGAACAGAAGGGAAGGACCAGAGAAAGGAGAGATGGCAAAGAAAAATTCTGCCATGTTGTAATATTCTGCCATATATATTTACAAAATAAATAGATGCTCCAAAAGTTATCAGGGTAGCAGAGAGTGTCTGAGTGGAGACAGAAGGGACGGGAATATTGGATATTGAGGTGTCATTCCTACCTTGTTTTTTTTTTTGGGGGGGGGGATTCCATCCCTCCATGTTTTTCCATTTTTACCTCCACCATCGATGGTGGATAAAGATTATGTTTTCACCCCTGTCTGTCTGTTTATTTGTAAACAAAATATTTCAAAAACTTGAAGACTGATTCGGACAAAATTTGGTCGAGAGGTTGGGTATGTAACAAGGACGAAATTATTAGGTTTCGGTGAAGATCCGAATCCAGATCTGAGAATTAAAAAAGTTATTTTTCACAACTGATAGATAGGGTCAAAAATGACATACAACAGGATATCTCAAAAAGTTGTGGACGGATTGGAACAAAACTCGGTGGGCAGGTTGGGTATGTAACAAGAAAGAATTGATTTGATTTTGTTGAAGATCACAATATGGATCCAGATAGGAGTCATATTTAAGTAATTCTTCACCAGTGAGTGATAGGGCTACAATGACCTGGCAGAGGTATGTGCTCAACTCAATGACCTTCCAGCTATAAAATGTTTTTTGTGATTTGTATGTATGTGTGTCTGTGTTTGTGTTCAACTTGTATGCACTCCTAAATCGCTGAACAGAACGAGTTGAAATTTGTTGGTTGTATTTGGGATGTGCCAGGGAAGGTTTTTGGTGGAAAATAATTTTAAAAAGTCACGGGAGTTCGGGAAGGGAGGGGGGGGCATAGTTCGGGAAAGGGGAGGGACACAAATTATCTATGCAAATGTATATCGTGCAGCGCCACACCCGGTGGGAGAGTGTGTTGGAAGTCCCAGCGGTTTACGGTATAACAGCATATCTTTATGAAAATGAATTGGCCAATTTACATCTGTGCTCTGTATTTTATGCACTCCTAAACCACTGGACGAAATAAGTTGAAAAGTGGTGGTTGTACTCTTGGTGTGCAGAAAATAGTAAACCAAGTTGGGATGGCCTCAATTCTCTTTGCGATGTGGGGAGAATGTGTTGAAACATATGTGTGTGTTTGTTTGTGAAAAGAAATGAGTTAAAACTTGGTGGTTGTACTCGGGGTGTGCGTAGGATTATTCCACAAAGTTTGGATGGGCACTTCCAACTTAAAGCCTGTCGGGAGCAGGTGTTTATAGTGCATACAACAAAATATACACTTCAACTATTTGGTTAACTCATTTTTTACCCTCGCCGAAGGATTCGGAGAGGGTGTTGCATTTGGGTCTGTTTGTTTGTTTGTTTGTTTGTCCACACAGAACTTTCATGTTTTTCTCCACAGCCGCTTGTCGGATTGAGACGAAATTTTCAGCATTGGTGTGAATACTCATGCAGAATGCTTTAATGATAATTATGACATCATAGGTCATGTGGTTTAGAAGCCATATTGGAAAAACGTTGGACCTTTTTCTCTGAAACTGCACCAAGCAAAAAATTGAAGCTTGGAAAATAGCAAGTACTCCTCATGGGGAATGTATGTGATTTTTTTCATGATGTCATGAGTGACCTCGTTATGACGTCATAATTGCATATGTAGAACGCCACATCCAATTAGTATGAAATTTTTTCGGGTAATCTAGGGATAAAATGGTGCACAGAAAAAAAAAACACTTGATGTCATCGGTCACGTTATTCGGCAGCCATTTTTTTTTTTTTTTTCCAAACCAAAAATCTTCTTCACTGAAATGGCTGAAAAGATCGAGGCGAAACTTTACACATGAAGAACAAAAGGGTCACACATATGACATCATAGGTCACATGTTGGATTTACCCTAAAACCCTTAAAAATGCATCACTCAAAAGAAGTCCTCACGAGGGTTTGCAATCTCTGATTGCTCTTTTTTTAATGCTGGAAGGACCATTTATTATTGATAAGTTGGTAAAACTTGGAATGGGGACTTCCGAGGTAGCAGTGCAAGGAACATGTATGTAGTAGCGGGGCTGAGGTGCAACGTAAGCGTGTTGGAGAGATTATTTGGCACGCTTAGCGCTGATTGCTCGGCCAAGGGAAAGAAAACCTGCATGACTTTATCGGTTGGCTCATGACAACTGAAGTCTTCAGCAGGTTGCGGGTTTCACAAGGTTGAACTTATGGCAGCTCGAGAGATCTAAATGATAACATGATTGTTTTGTTTCATGAGAACAGGATAAATGTGTATAAGTTTGTTTGCATGGTTGATTTTTGTCACTTTTGAGCAAAATAAATACTGCAGTTTAAGTGTCAACATAATAAATACCATGGTTTGTCATTTCTCGTTTGGTTATTCTTTTTCTACCTGAAATCACAAATGTGCGGACACCAAATAGATTAGGGATGTTTGGACATTGGAGTATTGAAATAAAGGTTGGGTTGCTAGATCAACTGATGCTTTGTTTGCCGCAATGCTTGGATTCAACATCTTTTATGCATTTAGCCCGAAGAGTCGCCCATAAAATATCAAACCCTTTCAAGGCCAATAAATAAAAGTCACCAAAATATGAAACAACACATGCAACCCCTCATTTTGCTCTCGTAAACCTAGCTCCCAACCAAAATGTATCTCCATTCTTCAATTGGTGTGCATTTCCAAGGGAACCCACTTGCATACCTGACCTTCCATCCGCAGGGCGCAGGCAGATACTAAGGGCACGTGAGCCAGCACACAAGCATCGCTCACGAGATAACGGGTGGGAACATTGTCAGAACAGTCTGCAACAATGTCGTACCTGCATATCTTGCTCAAGGAATAGAATACAAAAAAAAAAGGAAAGGAAAGAGGAAAATCATTCTTAGGCAAAAGCCCAATGAAAAAGGTAACCATCATAGAGAGGTCATGCCAACAATTTTTAAATCAGATAATTGCATGTCCAGGTTCAAGACCAAGGGTGGAAGTACAGTATCATGTTACTTGGCACACCAGTCATTCCATTGCACGAAGGCTGAAAGGATACTGTTTGATCAGCTCGACAGCATTGGAGGCACACAGTTCAAGGTGGTAAGGTATACAATCCACATCAGAATTCAGCCTGTAATGAACCATCATCGAAGACAAAATAAAGTAATCGCTCGGCAACGAGAAAATGCAGGTAAACTGCAAACAAATTGCTAGTTGCGTTTGTGGTTGACAAAAAGAATTAAAAGTCCACCTCAATCTTGAATTGCCCACACGCAGATTCTGTACAATCATAAGCTCTCAACATTATTGCCATTTACTGCAATAAGGCAGAAGCACAAGACCTGTTGCTCTCACATCATAGACAGGCTTTGGGCTATGTTATTTTTTAACGTTTCTCCGCCGGTCTTGCTCCCTCTACTCTCTGGGCCCTCAGATTCCTTCCCCGCAACCACCCTCCTTTCAAAAATGGCAAGGAAAAGCAAGCTGTCGGTTTTCAACAGTTTCTCCAGGATGCACACCATCTTTCTGTATCCCTCTCCTGGTTAAACTACCAGGCTTACTGCCAGTTTCCACTTGTTTTTTTTCTCTCTTCTGCAGGCTGTTCAATCCTACTCTTCCCTCCGGGCCTTAGAGCTGGCAGTACACCACCATCTCATATCATCCCCTACCCCAGCTAGTGATCTTCTCCAAAGTCATTAACCATACATAACAACACTCTTACTTGCAGGTTTCCTCCCTTCTTCATTCCCCTGATTGTTCCACTTGCTGTCCCATTGTCAGAACATTGCCTTTTTCCTTCAGTTTCCATGGAAACAAAAATGAAAAAAAAAAATCACTCAGTGACACTTGGCGAAACGGAACAGCACTCGGAGAAAATACCTCCGCTAAGCTGAACAGTATAAATTTTGTCTCCCACTGATAGGTCGGATCGGAATCCGGACCTCAACCAAAATCGAGCCGGCTTGTTCTTGTCACCGAACCAACTCATCCACCTAGTTTTGTCACAAGTCGTGCACAAATCTTAGACCTATTTACACCGTTTTTGGACCCATTTCTCAATGGTGAAGAATCACTTTAAAAATTCTCCAATCCGGATCCAGATTTGGAGCTTCACCAAAATCGAAATAAATAGTCCTTGTCACACACCCAACCTATCCACCAAGTTTCATCTGAATCCATCCACTGCTTTTTGCAATATCATGCAATGTTGTTTTTAGCCCCATCTCTCACAGTGAATATATATATATATATATATATATATATATATATATATATATATATATATATATATATATATATATACATACACACACACACACACACACACATATATATTCCATTGGCAATCCCTGATAAAAGGTCTGGAGTAGTTGCTATGAACAAACACGATTACGTGGAAAAGATGCTTGGACTTCTGAATAACGAAATAGTATGACAAACGACAAACTTGTTTGTCGAGAAAAGACAAACTTGGAGTTCTGAATTCCGATACTATCTGCGATTGGTTCTGCTCAACATAAACGCTCCAAGTGGTTGAGTGAATTAATGCAACCAGTTCTCGAGGAATTCTCCAAGTATGCAATCAGAGATTCGTTCATGTTTGCTAAAACCATGCATTAATTGGAGCGTGAATTGGAGCAAGACCAGAATGCTGTGACCAAATGCTCCTTTGACATATCTAGCCTGTTCACGAACATTCCTCTCCAAGAAACCATCGACATATATATATATATATACAGCATCGCTGTTTCATAGCAACCTTGAACTACCCTGTATCTCTGAAATGGTCTTTGTGGAACTCATGAACGTGGCAACACAAGCAATGTAGTTCAACTTCAATGACACCATGTATACGCAAGTAGATGGAGTAGCGATGGGATCACCATTAGGTCCACCCCTCGCAAACATTTTTGTTGGCTTTCATGAGAAGCATGTGTTCCATAAAATGTACATAAACGTGAGACCAGTGGTGTACTGCCGATATGTGGACAACAGGTTTGTAATCTTCAATACTCCTACCGCCTGCAATGACTTCCTCGTACGTCTCAATGCTCTCCATCCTGCATTAATGTTTACTTGTTAGACAGAGCAGTCAAATGTACTTCCCTTTCTAGATGTGTTAGTCGAGAATACTGAGCATGGATTCTTGACAACAATCCACCGCAAGGCTACCTTCACTGGACAGTACACACGGTGGGACTCCTTTAGCTAAACACGATAGAACATTGCCCTCATGGAGAGCGTTATTAACAGAGTGTGGGCCATATGTTC
>NC_140967.1:111352638-111470138 GCF_056783735.1 Eptatretus burgeri | reverse complement strand
GTCATCCCCAATCCTCTCCCACAATATTCATTACCCCCATTAACCTTTCCCAACCCAACAATATTACTTGCTCGTTTCAGTGTTTCCTCACCACCTTCCTTCCACTTATCCTCTTTGTTCATTCCTTTGATGTTTGCCCAACTGTCAGATCTGCCTTGCTCTTACATGAGCCATGCTCTGATAAAGAAAAAAAAAGAAAGATTTTTTTTGGACAGCTGTTCTTCAATGCTCGATATGCTTTCAACATTTTCCTTCATACACAGATTAATGACAGCAAGCAAAAGGCAGCGACAGCAAAAGAAGCGAGACCTTACTGTTCCACGGTATGTGCAGCTGATCGTGCTTTACTCCATCCCAAGCGCCGTTCAGAATGAAGCACCTGCCGGTGCAGGTTGTCTACTTCGACCACATCATGGTCCACTAGGCCCAACCTCCCTGTCAACAGCATACATTCCAATGCAAATTAAGAATGCCAAAGGTGCTTTTGTGCCTCCTCAAATATGAATGTCACTTTTCAACAAAATTCTGTTGACATCCAAAGATGACTTCCTGTTGTTAGTATTGCTTGATTTGATAAAATCCATCTTAATGAGACAACAATTGCTAATCATACTAAAATATGCTATTTGGTGTTTGTCTGTCTGCATGAAACATTGGGTCGTTACTTATCCAATCTCAACAAACTTGCCGGGCGTCTCGGGGTCACACGACGGAGGTTGTAGCGACTTAACTTGCCTCCTTCCCCAATAGTCCAGGAGCACGAACTTCAATCAATGCCCGCTACATCTAAGTTTTGATTTGACAGAGTGCTCGGATAGTCCTCTTAGAACAACCCCAGGTGGTATGTTAGCTCAAATTGTGGTCCAAAGTGGCTTCCTGATAAAAAACTGATAAGCTAGGTGTGTGGCAGGTTACCACTGAAAAACATAGGGTTGGGGGAAACATAACCACTGATAACTGTCATTTTTCAACCAATTTCAGTGTATTTTTTATCACAATGTGTTGGTCTTTTAATGCACAAAGATAGCGCAGACCATAAATGTAACATTGGCCCAGATATGGGGTCTCTTGGGGTTAAAAGATCATGTGACAGGAATGTTTCACCTAAATCATATTTATGATTTTCATTTAACAAATTTAAATGCAATATTATTGTGTAATATTATTGTGTTTAATTTGCTGTTTCATCTGTTTATAGAAGAAAATCATCCCCAGACTACAATCGAGAACTTACCTTCAAATGGAGATGGCCAGTCCAGACGAAGGAGAGACATGAGGTGTTCGTCTCCGACCTCCAAAGAGGAAGAAAAATATGAACTTTGATCGTTGTATTATCTGTCAGACAGATAATGGCAAGACTCTGTGAAGACCATGAGAGTCGTCACTTAAGACTCTTCTTTTTGGCATTGGAAATATGTGATGACGACATCTTTGATCGCTTAAAACCAGATATAGACCGTCGTGTTGACATCGCCATTCTTTGGCACTCCAAGTGTTACAAATCATGTACAAGGGCACAGAATTTGCACTCTGTTTAACAAAGAAAGCATGCTTCATCTCCATGGCCATCAGAAGCAGATGTCAGCAGCAATGCCGACTCCTTTTATTCTGCTGAGACATCAAGGGTGTGCCAGTCAAAAACAACTCCCATTGACTGGTCTAAGTGCGTCTTTTGTAAAAACAAAATGCACAAGAAGGTGAAGGAGATGGTGGCTGCCAGAACTTTTAAAGCTGCTGACGCCATCCTGAATGCTGCAGAAGAATTAGGTGACGACTGCATGTTACTCGTACTTCATGGCATCAACAATGATCTGGTAGCTGCAGAGGTCAAATAAAACAAAGTGTGCTATTCCTCGTACGTCAGCAAGACAAACCTGAAATTTACTGGATATCAGAATACTGCTGCGTGCAGATCACAAAAGGATAGTGATTCATTCCCCTGACACTGATGTGTCTGTGTTGTGTATTGCACACTTTGACAGTCTCGTTTCTCATGAACTGTGACTCTGCAATGGTGTTAAGTACAAACTGAGACACACACCTATACACAAGGTGGCTGCTGTGTTGGGTCCCCATTTGTGTGATGCTTTGCCCAGGTTCTATGCACCGACTGTGATTCGACCAGGTCAATGTCTGGGATTGGCAAGAACAAAGCTTTTGACACAATACGTGGAAGCAAACAGCATCAGAATAGTGTGTCTAAGTTGGGCAAAAATACTACACTTGGTCAAGACACCATTTTGGGATGTGAAGCTTTTCTGTGCAATCTGTACACAAAGAACGAAAAGGCTGGTGCCAAAGCAGACGATGTTTGGCACTGGTTATTCTGTGAGAAGGGGCAGAATAACGAGGGGCTACTACCAGCATCTGACAGCCTTCTCCAGCATATAAAGCGAGCTAATTTTCAATCGTTCATTTGGAGGAAAGCACTGAACGCCCTGCAACGTGTGCCTGCACCTGAGGAACATGGATGGAGAATCTCAGATGGTTTTCTGCAGCCTGCATTGATGACGAAGGACCCAGCACCCCGAAGTCTGGTCGAACTTCCAATTTGTCACTGTAAGAAGTCGTCCCGTCATAGAAGAGATTGTTCTTGCAGGAACAATGACCTCGTATGCACAGAAGCAGGTGCCTGCATGGGAAATTAATACTGCCAAAACCCAAGTACCAGTCTCCGTAATTCTGAGAATGGGTTTGGTGATTCCGACAGTGAGGAAGATAGTTAAGGACATATGTGAATGGAATTGATCGGGCAAGTACCTGCACTTGAAACACAAGATTGTTTAAACGATCATGCAGAATCAAATGTATTGACTTGAACACTAAACATGCGGGTGTTGGCTTATGTCAGAATATACTCGGGCATGATGCAACACAGCCTGTTCTATTCTTTGTGCCAACAAATTACCTGGATGGCTGACCAGTAGATGCTCTTATACATGACATGTAGTGTTTTCTAGTCAGACACTGATGCCACAGCTGAGATTTTTCACAGAATGAGTAATTTTTCACTGTGCTCTGTATGTCACTCATTGGCTTGTTTGAAGTGCTCAAAATAAATCTTCCTCAATCTTACCATTCGTCATAATCAAGTTCGTACTGTAGTACGTTATCAGTTTTTCAAATCACCGACAAAAGTATGTAAAATTGTAGTCATGTGACCTTTTGATCTTGAGTGACCTCATAGCAGGGTCAACGTTATATTTCTGTCATGAACTATTCTTATGCATTAAAAGGCAAATCCAACGCTACCTAAATCACCACAATCGGTTGAAGAAGAGCAAATACGTAAACAATTATGTGTTTTCAGAGTTAACCTGTAATACTGTTGTGGTGCCGGGTTCCGTGGTGAGGACGACCACTAGACGGAGCAGTTGGGCCGTCTCCCACCGAATTGAAAGGGCGTCACGCTGGATAACTCTGGAGTCGACGGGTCGCTTTAAGGACCGTGGTCGCCAATATTTCGACAGCGTGAGGTAGGGTCCACTTGTCTATTCCAATTTACCTAAGTACTCACGCCATCTAACCACTGGGGAAGCCAACTCTCGGCCGGCTTTGTCAGAACCAAGTCGCTGTTACCGACTCGGATCCGGCGTAACCACGCGGAAATTACCAAAGCCGTGCTGGCCCAAATGACAACTTATGGCACAATCGGCCTTCCGAATTCTCAAGCCCGAACCATGCGAGGCTAACGAAAGAAAACACGGACAACGAACTGGAACATTTAACAGGGGTTTATTTACAATAATCGGAAAGGCAGACACAGAGCAGACTTAATGACGAACATGCAGGAAAATGTACAATGAGCAATCAACACTTATACAATTTCTACTGATAGGACGGCACCACCACAGACACACACATACACACACACACACACACACACACACACACACACACACACACACACACACACACACACACACACACACACACACACACACACACACACACACACACACACACACACACACACACACACACACCAAACGGAAATGGACCCGGATTATCTTTATTTCGACCCTCGCAGCCAATGGCATAGACAGGCAGGAGGTCAGAGTTTGGTCGGTACCTGGCCGCCTCATGCGTTTTGGCCCGCGACTGCAGGTGTGAAACTCGGGGTCGTCTGCGAGCCCAGACACGGTATAGCGGGGTCCAGGTGGGGGTCAGGGTCGCTACTCAGAGAGGGCCAGCGGAGATTCCCAGCTCGGACTCCGGGTTATTGCTCAACAAAATGAGAGATGGAAGTCGACGGCTGTGGAATAGTCAGAGGACCAGCTTGAGACACGGCAACGACGACCACCAACGACGCACACCAGGGGCAATGGCGACCCCTTTCTTCTCCGACAATTCCGACCCAACTCCAGCGAACACTAAGGGGTGCCCGGTGATTCTTATCCCTCCCACGGGCGGGGTGGGGTGATCAGTCCTCTGAGGTAATCTTTGCCATGATTGGATAAGGTTTTGTGGGGTGATATCTGTCCCCCTCTGATTGGACAGGGGAAAACCCTGCCTTTCTGGGGCGGAGTCGGAGCTCTGAGGTAATCTTTGCCCTGATTGGACAGGGTTTTGTGGGCTGATGTGCTGGCTATCTGTGATTGGACAGGGAGGAACCCCCTCCCTTCCTGGGCGGAGTCAGTGTTCTGAGGTGAGGAAACCTCTGCCCACGTCCGTGGTCGAACGCACGTTGACAATGGCGTCGATGGGGTGAATAAATGAAGGATTGATTTGTTGGCGTTGGGTATTGCAAAAATCTAACTAGAAAGAAACTTTGCGGTGCACACATGTAATTCCCTTTAGACATAGGGAGGAATCTTACTATACACATACTTAGTGAAATAACTAAGCTAAGGGAATGCTGTCTGCTTGTGTGCAAATGGCTTCCAGATTCAAAACACTACCACTTAAAACTTCGATTTATTATGTGCCAACGTGTGAAGCACGGTTCGCTCTTGCTTCCAATGTGTAAGCACACCACATTAGTCGAACATATTGTTGTGGACCGGGTGTCGGTGGCGAGAACGACCGCTAGTGGGGGGGGGGGGTTACGCCGTCTCCCACCAGACTCCCCAGAATTGTAGGCCGTTGCTCCGGATAATTCCGTGAGCTGGCGGGTCACTGAACCGACTGTGGACGCCAATATCTCAACCGCGTTGCATAGGGTCTATTCGTCTATTACCAATTTACCTAATTAACTACGCGATTTCGACTACCGGGGAAACCACGCCTTCGGCATGTCTTGCTCGAACCGGGTCACTCTACCGACTGCGGCAGAGTTCCAACCACCGACTACCAACTCCGGTTCGGGTGCAGCCGAGCGGAAACTGCCAAAGCCGTGCCGGCTTGAAGGAACGGATTATCGGGGATGAAACCCCGCTTATACTCAGACCCGGACCATGCTGGACCAATGTAAGAAGGGACAGAAACGGACTGGGAACATTTCTACAAATGTTTATTTTCAATAAAAAGACACAGGCAAGACAACGCGAATATTCAAGGAATATTTACAAGGATTCAAGCACTTACACAGTTCTACTTACAAGACGGGCCCACACGCAGACACACACACACACAAAAAGAAAAGAAACCCAGACTTCTTTATTGGACCCTCCAGCCGATGAGAGAGAGACGAGCTGGGGGTCAGAGTCCGGATGGGTACCTGGCCGTTGGAGAAAGGGGGTACTCCGTGCTGCGGCACATGCCAATGGGCGTCGGCTTGGTCCCAGTTGCACGTGGGGGACTCGTGGTTCGTGGCGGAGCTCGGCTGGTGAATAGTCGGGGTCCACGGAGGGAGGTCGGGGTCGCTCTGCCCTTCCTTGTGGAGGCCCAGCAGAGACGCGTTCGCCACCTCGATGACCCTCTGCTCAACCCTCGTGACAGCAAAAACCAACTAAGAACTCGTAACAGCCCCTCGTAACCACTGCTCGTAACCACTCAGGAACTCCAGCGCAACCCTCAAAAAAACACGACACCCTCGCAACCCCAACCGTCATTTTTATAGATCCCCTCGATCGGGGAGGGGCCTTGGTGAAGCCGACGTCACTGTTCGCCCCGATTGAATGGGGCTCCCATGGGTCCGCCCTCTCTGGGCGGGATTTCAGCCAGGCCGGAAAAAACCTGTTCACTCTACTGCAGACTCGCTAAAAAGGACCCACCGCCAGATTGAATTGGGACGCTGGAGGAAGCGGCAAGGAACGGCTGCAAGACCCTGCCTTGGCAAGTCAGAGTGTTTGTAGACAGCGGGTGGGTAGTGGGTAGTGATGGGGAATGGAATGGTTGTTGGTTATTCATTGGAGGGTTCGTTGGATGTAAAGATTTAATAACCCAACTAAAAAGAAGTTGCAACGCACGTTTTTGATTCCCCAATTAGACAAAGGGAAGGGAATCTGACTTTTGGGACCTGCATGTTGAATGCAAATGGTTTCCAGATCCATAACAATATGAAGCTCAATTCATGTTTGTGTGTGTGTGTGTGTGTGTGTGTGTGTGTGTGTGTGTGTGTGTGTGTGTGTGTGTGTGTGTGTGTGTATGTTTATATATATATATATATATATATATATATATATATATATATATATATATATATATATATATATATATATATATATATATATATATATATATATTTTGTTACGGTTGTGGGGGTAGGAGGGGGAATTTAATAGGAAAGTTAGGATTGAATAGAGTTGTTTGGTCCGTGGACGTGGAGGAGACATCTCAATGTAATTAAGTCGGGAGACTGTGAACTGAAGTATTATGTGTCAACACATTGGGGGGGGGGGGTGTTTATTAGATATGGATTAAGAATAAGTTCCCCAGTATATCATTGCCCCCTGTAACCTATTCCTACATTTTTGCACTTACAAGCGAGCCAAACGTGCCGAGCAGGCAGAAGCCCCGCCTCAAAGGGTGAGGGCGGGCGAAGTCATGCCCCCGAGGCAGATGATTGATGGGTGTGATGTCAGAAGCGAGGCAGGCGTGCCGAACAGACAGAGGCACCACCTTCCCAGGTTTCGTGCGAGCAAGCCACACCCGGGAGATGGAACGGTTGTTCAGTGACATCAGACAGAGTTGAGAGTTCGGAGGCGGAGTGAGAGGCGCACGTGGTCAAGGGAGGACGTACCTCGGAGATGGCCTGTAAGAACAGGGCTTTTTGGCTGGCTTTACTTCGACGCACGAGGAAGACGGTACGATTGTCGCATTCGTGCTGAGGTGATTTGGCTCGAGTGGTGAAGCAAGACGCTGGCCGTTGGCTCTTGGTTGGGTAGTGAGAGACGGACACCGAGCCTCGTGTATGTCCCCCGAAGAGGATGGCGCCATTCTGAGAGCGGCGGGTCGGTGAGGAAAATCGAGGTATAAAGAGGCCACGCAGGGTCCCTTGAGCAGTGGGGTTGAATCCCACTCGCGAATTGCCTGACGAATGTTCCTACTGTGAGAGAGCGGAATGGTGACATTTTTCACGTGTCCACACATGCAAAACTAAGTTCCTCAATTCCAAGTTCCACAAAGACCATCTCTGCACCAAGCTCAGTGCCAGAATAAAGGAAGGATTTCGACCATCCGGTCAAAATTCTCACCACGGCGGCCGGCCGTGGCGGTTTGCTTCACTTCCCTCACGGCAGGCCGCGAGGGAAGTGAAGCGCCGTGCCAGGCCGCGAGGGAAGCGAAGGGCCATGCCAGGCCACGAGGGAAGCGAAGGGCCGTGCCAGGCCGCGAGGGAAGCGAAGGGCCATGCCAGGCCACGAGGGAAGCGAAGGGCCATGCCAGGCCGCGAGGGAAGCGAAGGGCCATGCCAGGCCACGAGGGAAGCGAAGGGCCGTGCAAGGCCGCGAGGGAAGCGAAGGGCCGTGCCAGGCCGCGAGGGAAGCGAAGGGCCGTGCCAGGCCGCGAGGGAAGCGAAGGGCCGTGCCAGGCCGCGAGGGAAGCGATGGGCCGTACCAGGCCGCGAGGGAAGCGAAGGGCCGTGCCAGGCCGCGAGGGAAGCGAAGGGCCGTGCCAGGCCGCGAGGGAAGCGAAGGGCCGTGCCAGGCCGCGAGGGAAGCGAAGGGCCGTGCCAGGCCGCGAGGGAAGCGAAGGGCCGTGCCAGGCCGCAAGGGAAGCGAATGGCCGTGCCAGGCCGCGAGGGAAGCGAAGGGCCGTGCCAGGCCGCGAGGGAAGCGAAGGGCCATGCCAGGCCACGAGGGAAGCGAAGGGCCGTGCAAGGCCGCGAGGGAAGCGAAGGGCCGTGCCAGGCCGCGAGGGAAGCGAAGGGCCGTGCCAGGCCGCAAGGGAAGCGAAGGGCCGTGCCAGGCCGCGAGGGAAGCGAAGCGCCGTGCCAGGCCGCGAGGGAAGCGAAGCGCCGTGCCAGGCCGCGAGGGAAGCAAAGCGCCATGCCAGGCTGTGAGGGAAGCGAAGCACCATGTCAGGAGGCCGTGCGGGACGTGAAGTGCCATGGCAGACAGTGAGGGACGTGAAGTGTCATAGCATACCTCGCGGGACGTGAAGCACCGCACCTGGCACGCAGGATGGGAAGCGACAAGGCAAGCCGTGTGGGACATGACGTGCCACAGCAAGACTCCGCTGAATGGCTCTGACCAATATCATCGCTATATTTACCTCCACCACCAAAGGTGAAGGAGGTTATGTTTTCACCCCTCTATGTCTGTTTGTGTGCAGGATATCTCAAAAGGTTGTGGATGGATTCGGATGAAATTTTGTGAACAGGTTCGGTGTGTGACAAGGACAAACTGATTCGATTTTAGTGAAGATCCAGATCCGGATTCAACTACTAGAATTTTTTAAGTGATTCTTCACCATTGAGAGATCGGGCCAAAAATGATAAAAGCACAATATCTCAAAAAGTTGTGGAACGGATTCGGATGAAACTTGCTGGACATGTTGTGTGTGTTACAAGGAAGAAGTCATTCAATTTTCGTGAAGATCTGAATCCAGATCCGATAATTATTTTAATTTTTTTAATGATTCTTCACCATTGAGAGAAAGGGCCAAAAAGGATATATAGCATGATATTTCATAAATGTATTGGGCCCGATATGTTCTCGTGGATCAGGCATTGCCTGGCGTAGGGTATGCGCTCTACCGAGTGCCCTTCTAATTACTTATTCTTTCGTGGCCAAGTTATCCGAGTCATTTGCATCGCATGGCTCAAACTTCAAGGGCAAGGCTCAAACTTCAAAACTTCATCCTCACACTTGTGGCCGAAACACCTGAATCGTTTCCATTTTCTTGTTCATTCTAAGACCATTCTCACTTTTTTTTTAAAACTGACCTTGGATTATTCACTCTCAACACGAGTTATTCTGCTGGTCAGTGTCAATTCTAGCTTCCCTTCTTCCACCATTCTGACGCTGTTGCCTTCAACCTGTGATGTCACAGCTCATTGCAAGCAACTATAAATTCAGCTCGAAAATCCCAATTTCAATTCCTTTGTAATCGAGTTTAAAATAAAATTCGTCAATAATGTGTGTCACTATTAAAGGAAACATCACTATAAATTCAAATATACATTAAGTATTATATTCCAACCCTGAGAAGTGACCACCACCTTCGATTCACAAGCGCCTTTACGTGTTGGGCAGCATTTCAAGCAGGAAAGTGGGGTGATTCAGGGGGGTGAGCTTGAGGTGGCAGAGGTAGCGTGAGACGACTCACAAGAAACATTCATTACTGTGTTGGACTTACCAATCCCAGCGGCCGCAACATACTGTGCAAGTGGAGAACCAAGGCCCCCACAGCCAACTACCAGCACAGCTGTGTTGGCCAATCGAAGCTGTCCTATGTGAGAAACAAACAGATAAAAACATGATTGCTTACAAGGTGGTCATGAGCCCTTCCATGCTTTGAAATAACTTATCCTTCATTTTTTTTGTTTTGAAATACAACAGCCAAAAACCAGAAATAAAATTAAAGGGTTCGACGAGATGTGGCGAAAGTTTACCTTGCACTCCAAATTCAGGCAGCACTAACTGACGACTGTAGCGGCCAATCTGATCTCGACTCAATGTCGTCCTTCTCGGAAGAGCCAACACCTTCTCTCTCTGTTCACATACTGGCACACCCTCGTCCAGCAGCTGATCACAAGAACCTCTTCCTTTCTTCCAAACAAAATAAAAGATAAATGTACTTAATGTTGATTTAAAAGCACACATGATTTATTGATACAAAGCAATCCTCAACAAAATCACATTTCCACTTGAGTGTCCTGTTGAGCAGTGACTGTCCAGGTAGGGGAGGGTATTACAAGTCTCCACCATTTACAGCACAGTATTCCTGTCCCCACATTTTCCAGTGAAGTGAGGTGTTTTGAATTTTAAGCAGTAGCTATGTTTTTGCTTCATGCACATACTTCGTGGGTTTTTGGGGGTTTTTTTGCCTCCACACCTTCCAAATAAAGGTATGCATCAAAAGAACGTGTTGCATGCTTAGAACAAGATCGCTGATTTGGTGGATACTCTGTGAGTGTACAAATAATGGAGCAAGTGTACGTCATTATTGTATGGATATCCGCTCTTCACCCATTCGTTGGACAGCTGACCTGACGTCACCCACAATTGTGATCTGAAACACCAAACATAAAGTACCCAAAGCACCCAAAAGACCCCACCTGAAAACCCATAACACCCAAATGACTCCAAGGACCCAAATGACCAGGTCAGGTCAGGAATGGGAGTATGCGCCGGAGCAGCACGTCGCTGCATCCACTTTCCGCCGGTACTCCAAGGGCCTCCCTCTGGCCATCCCCCAGGAAGATGCCTGGCCCATCCCCATCTCCATGAGATACTGATTAACCTGCTGCAACCACGAGGCACCCCTCCTCACTCTACCGCCCTTCTCTCTCCCCCACCCTTCCCTCTCCATATATATATATATATATATATATATATATATATATATATATATATATATATATATATATATATATATATATATCTCTATATCTCTATATCTCTATATCTCTATATCTCTATATCTCTATCTCCTCCCTTCCCCCTAATATTCCCATCAGCGAAGTAACAGGTTGTATTTGTTGGTCTGTACAAATAAAAGGCAATGTGTGTGCGTGTCGCCTCCATAACTCCAAAACCATAAAACCCAGCAGCCTGAAACTTTGCATGGATACCAAGAAAACTCCGAGGAAGTGCAGGAGTGAAAATTGGGTGTTTGGGTTAATTAAAACACCCATTTTGAAGATTATAATTAACGGCGTTATTTAATTATATCCTTCATCAGGCGATCCTTGGCCACCTTGCTGCCTGGGGTATTGTGGCGTTTCTTGGGTAGCCTCGCTGGGGTCTGAAGCCGCCATGTTTTTTGGCCTGCTCAACCATACCCTGACTTGGAACAGGCGGCAACTTGGAACAACCTGTTCATCATAGCTATGAATCGCTGGGCACATTGCAATGATTATAAACGCCCAGAGACGTCGGCGTTCGTAGCTTAATTTCATTTCGGCACATGCAATCGCCACGAGTATGTTTTAAACTAAGAATAATTACATAAGTTAAGCTCCAGAATCAAACTTACAAGCAGTTCTGACTCCTTCAAAAGTGTTCATTTGTCCAATTCGGACATATGACATTTCGGGCGTCTCTGGGAGGTGTATATGATTAATATGACGGTTCGGTGATTGCTAATCGCGTTCCAATCGACCGTTTCGTTGCAGTGCTTCTTTGAACGTTGAAGCCACTTGGTGAGTGCTCTCCAAGCTGATTGTTTGTTCGTTTTGGGAAAAGTACCCATGGGATGCTTTCAATCTTACATCGATTGGATGTCCGTTTCCGCTTGTGTTGGGCCCCGCGGTGCCGTGCAGTGCCTCGGGTGGTGTCTCGTCCACTGAAAATGTGCAATTTTATTTTTACAGGACATCACTTTGTTTGATACATATTTTTCAAACCAACAAGGTCCATCCAACAAGGTGTTTGTCATGTTTGTTCTAGCTGTGGAGGCAGAGAGTATAGATCGACATTTTGTGTTCTGTGGTTTGATACATTTTTGAATTGAATTTCACTAATTACCCACTTTAAATCCTCTTTCAAAGAACGCTGTTTCAAGGTAAATCTTTGTTTGTCATTGTTATTTACTTGATGTGTGTGTACATTTACATGTGTGTGTATGTATATAAACTATATTACTCCAATGACACTTGGCACCATTGTGTGTGTTATTGGTTCTTGGTCGTTGGTTGTTATCTCCATATCGGGGTTCCAGAAAGTGGAACGGAGCCTTCCCAGGTCTCAAAGTGTGTGTGTGTGTGTGTGTGTGTGTGTGTGTGTGTGTGTGTGTGTGTGTGTGTGTGTGTGTGTGTGTGTGTGTGTGTGTGTGTGTGTGTGTGTGTGTGTGTGTGTGTGTGTGTTTTCGATTGGTATCTGCCTATGCGGGTTTCAGAATGTGGAATGGAGTTCTCCCAGGGTGGGCTCACAGTATCCACCTTCATTTCAGGAAGACGTCATGATTCACAGACCAAGCTGTGAAGTTTTCTGTTCTCAAAGTTTTGCGCCGAGAGCTCTATTCAGGATCGTCGCTGAGCCCCGGACGGCTTCCAACTGTAGTTCACTTGTAACTAGCATACCCGCACTCTGCGCGACATGTTGGGGTGGGTGTGTTTGAGAAAGGAACTGATGCAGAGTATCAGTAGTAATTTTACTTTAATGCAGTAAGTGGAATACAATGTTCAAAGTACTTCTTGATACACAATGTTTTGGGTTATAGCATTGTCATTGTGGAACCCTTGTTTTGTAGTTGGTATAATTGCACTGTAATGTCCGAGAACCGACGTGATCGTGAGAAGGCAACATATAGCTGACCGTGGCTGAACACCGGCTGTGGAAGATATAACCCAACTTTAACAAAGGTTTGGCCTTGCGCTTTGTTGATAGTCATGCAGTAGCTGACTCTTCCTGGAAACTGTGTTCTTTCAAGAATGAATGGCAAATTCACATCTGATGGGGCACGCTGCCACCTCCACCGATACTTCAGACACAACAACAACCAAAGGACACAAAGCCAAATGCAGTAACCGTTTTTGGCACGATTTCACTGTTTCAGAACCATTTTATTTACTTTTTTTGTACCATGCACCTCATATGGTCTTTGAGATAATGTAAGCCGAATATCACGTTACTCGAGCGCAGAACAAAGTCGAAGATAGCGCGACACGAAACCACAAACTCGGAAATAATATATAACATAATATTCCCAGGGATGGTTTTTAATATCTCTGTGAGATTATTCGTCATCATTCCTGTAGATCCAGCTATCACTGGTACAACTTTGGCATACTTCAGCTTCCAGGATCGTTTCACTTCATTCTTGAGATCTTGGTATTTGGTCATTTTCTTGATTTCTGCATCGTTTACTGCTATTAACACCTCATTTAGCTCAGTGTACCTCAGTGTAATATCTGGGCGCAAGGCTTTGTTTTCGATGTTCACGCTCGATGGGATCATTAGTTTGTACTTGTGGGGTTGGTACTTCCATGTTTTGAGTGATTACTTTTGATTCATGTTCCCACAAATTTTCGAGAACTGGGATGTCAAGGTTTTTGCAAATGTGCCAGTGGATTACATTATAAACTCTGTTGTGTCGTTGTGTGTACAGCTGTTCTGAGATGTTTGTTTTTGTGTGAATGTTCGGTCATTAAACATAACATGTCATTGTCTTTACTAACCCAACCTCCACCCCTCACCTCTCTCTCTCGTGTTTTTTTTTTTCTCCTCCTCCGCCCCCCCCCCCCCCCACACACACACACACTCTGTCTGTCTGTCCCCTTCCACACTCTCCTTCAACACATCCAATATATATCTATCTATCTCTCTCTCTCTCTCTCTCTCTCTCTCTCTCTCTCTCTCTCTCTCTCTCTCTCTCTCTCTCTCTCTCTCTCTCTCTCTCTCTCTCTCTCTCTCTCTCTCTCTCTCTCTCTCTCTCTCTCTCTCTCTCTCTCTCTCTCTCTCTCTCTCTCTCTCTCTCTCTCTCTCTCTCTCTCTCTCTCTCTCTCTCTCTCTCTCGTAACATTTTGTGAGGCTTTTCTCTGCCCACCTTCACCCCTCTTCATAGTCTTCACCGATTCCTTCATTCCCTTCCCACTCTTTCTCCACCCCCCCCACCCCTACACACACACACACACACACACACACACACACACTTCGGTTGCCAGGACAGAATGACGAAGTGGCATCGATACTGGTAACACGGAGTTAACGTCGTTTCCACGGGTACAGTACTGTTTGAAATAAATAATAAATAGAGTGCGGATTTGGTGTGTTGCTAAGCAAAGGTTCGTGTGGGCACTTTCTATATAAATTATACTATGGTCCATTACTATATAAACTATACTATGGTCCATTACTATATAAACTATACTATGGTCCATTACTATATAAACTATACTATGGTCCATTACTATATAAACTATACTATGGTCCATTACTATATAAACTATACCATGGTCCATTACTATATAAACTATACCATGGTCCATTACTATATAAACTATACTATGGTCCATTACTATATAAACTATACCATGGTCCATTACTATATAAACTATACCATGGTCCATTACTATATAAACTATACTATGGTCCATTACTATATAAACTATACTATGGTCCATTACTATATAAACTATACCATGGTCCATTACTATATAAACTATACCATGGTCCATTACTATATAAACTATACCATGGTCCAATACTATATAAACTATACCATGGTCCATTACTATATAAACTATACTATGGTCCATTACTATATAAACTATACTATGGTCAATTACTATATAAACTATACTATGGTCCATTACTATATAAATTATACTATGGTCCATTATTATATAAACTATACTATGGTCAACTATTATATAAACTATACTATGGTCCATTACTATATAAACTATACTATGGTCCATTACTATATAAACTATACTATGGTCCATTACTATATAAACTATACTATGGTCCATTACTATATAAACTATACTATGGTCCATTACTATATAAACTATACTATGGTCCATTACTATATAAACTATACTATGGTCCGTTACTATATAAACTATACTATGGTCCATTACTATATCAACTATACCATGGTCCATTACTATATCAACTATACCATGGTCCATTACTATATCAACTATACCATGGTCCATTACTATATCAACTATACCATGGTCCATTACTATATAAACTATACCATGGTCCATTACTATATAAACTATACCATGGTCCATTACTATATAAACTATACCATGGTCCATTACTATATAAACTATACTATGGTCCATTACTATATAAACTATACGATGGTCCATTACTATATAAACTATACTATGGTCCATTACTATATAAACTATACTATGGTCCATTACTATATAAACTATACCATGGTCCATTACTATATAAACTATACCATGGTCCATTACTATATAAACTATACTGTGGTGAATTGAAGGACGTGACGCGTGATCACATGTCGCGCGGCTCGTTGCCCGGGATAGATAAAGCCAAGATTCCGCGCGGTCGGGGGGATTGTCCCTGGGGCATTGTCATTTACGGCGGCAGTCCACTTGGTGCTTGTTGAATGGTGGGAATTGAGAGTATACCGGACTCCGTGCTTATGCTGATTTATTTTGCGGTGATCTACTGCACATGTATACATTGCTACATTTGTACTCCTTGCTGCACCTGTATCCCCTAATGTGCCCGTAGAAGCGGCTTCAATCAAGTGGAATAAAGCCTACACTCTGAAGGTTCTTCTCTCGCTTTCATTACAATTTATTCCACTTGATTCCCTCGGCTCTTTCAACCAACGATGGACAAGATCTACAAACCAGAGAGGTTCGACGCAGACCCAAACGCGACTGACTCGGAAATGAAATGGTCGCATTGGTTCCGTTCCTTCTCACACTATCTGACCATCATCGAAGAGGGAGCCGACAAATTGGCCGCCCTTGTGAATCATGTCTCGCCCAGCGTATTCAGGCTCTTCTCGGAGTGTGACACCTACGATGCAGCGATCGACGTGCTGCAGGCGCTCTACGTGAAGCGCAAGAACGAGGTGTACATACGACATCTTCTCAACACATGCAAGCAAGCAGCCAGGGAGACAATCAATCAGTTCCTGCAAGCTCTGAGGCAGTTGGGAAAAGACTGCAGTTTCTGGGCCGTAACCGCCGAGGAACACCGAGATGAAGCGACGAGAGAGGCGTTCATCCAAGGGCTCATGTCAGCCCCCATACGGCAACGCTTACTGGAGAAAGCGCAACCCACTCTTGAAAAGGTAGCCGACCAGGCTCGAGCAATGGATACGGCACAGCAGCAATCTGAGTCATATGGGACACTGATGCTGCTAATGAACGCCGCTACGGTGGAAACTCAAGGAACCCCTCAGGGCACCCCTGACACTGAGGATGGAGAAAAACCCGAGGAATCGGATACCCAGACCTCGTCAAACTCCTCAGCAACTACTTTGGTTGGTAAATGCTTATTTTGTGGGTATAAAAGACACCTCCGCAACAAATGCCCCGCCAGGGATGCCACATGCATGAATTGTGACAAGAAAGGGCATTATGCCAGGGTATGCAAATCTACTCTAAGGAGAAATAAACCCACTTCTGCGGCCCTTTACTCACAAAAGAAACTAACTGCAGCCTGACCGGGGAATCTATCCAAGGTTATCATCAACGTGCGAATTAACGGGCATATGGCTGAGGCTCTGATTGATACCGGTAGCTCTGAGAGTTTCGTCAACAGCTCACTAGCGAAGGGCAGGAAATGGAAGATCCACCCGACAGACAATACGGTATGCATGGCCGCCACATCACTACAGTCCCGCGTACGAGGGTACTGCAATGTTGAATTGGACATAAAAGGGTACACGCATCTGGATGCAAGGGTACTGGTGCTTCGTGATTTATGCGCAGACGTAATTCTGGGTCATAATGTCCTCAAGCAGCACACGAGCGTCGAAATACCCTTTGGAGGAAGCAAACCTCGTCTAATTCTAAATGCTCTGACCACCGCAGAGGTATCGTCCCCCCTGCTGTTTGCTAACTTGTCGCCGGACTGTAAACCGATAGCGATCAAATCGTGACGATATACCACTGCTGATATGAACTTCATCACTTCTGAGACCAAGCGATTACTGGAAGAAGGAATTATAGAACCCAGAGATTCGCCATGGCGCGCGCAGGTGTTGGTGACCACCAACCAGAACCATAAGAAACGAATGGTTGTCGATTACTCTCAAACGGTCAATCGCTTCACCCAACTCGATGCCTACACTTTGCCACGCATAGACGAGATGGTCGAACGCGTGGCCAATTATAAAATATTCAGCACCATCGATTTGCGAAGCGCCTATCATCAAATTCCCATCCGAGAGGAAGACAAACCTTACACCGCGTTCCAGGCAGGTAGACGCCTCTACCAATTCAGGAGGATTCCGTTCGGTGTCACGAATGGAGTCGCTTGCTTCCAACGAGTTATGGACGACATCATCTCGGATGAAAACCTCAAAGACACTTTTGTTTACGTGGACAATGTCACAGTGTGCGGTAAGGATCAGGGGGAACATGATATGAATCTGGACAGATTCTTGAGCATTGCTAGAAAATATAATCTGACCCTCAACTACGAGAAATGCGTATTCTCGGCAAGGTCAATTGACCTTCTCGGCTACACAATAGCCGACGGCACGATTAAGCCCGATCCTGAACGATTGCGCCCACTTCGTGAGCTACCCCCACCTCATGACCTGCAGACATTGCGTCGAGTGATTGGAATGTTCGCTTACTACGCGAGATGGATCTCCCAATACTCCGAGAAAATACATCCCCTAGTGCATTGCAAAAACTTCCCACCAGATGCCGCTGTTGTAAAAGCTTTCCACAGCCTCAAAGATGATATCGGTAATTCCGTGGTATTATTGATAGACAGCTCGGTGCCCTTCGTGGTGGAAACGGATGCTTCCGATCATGCGATAGCTGCGACGCTCAATCAGTCCGGACGACCCGTCACGTTCTTCTCGAGAACTCTCTCTGGAAGCGAGCAGAGACACTCAGCAATAGAGAAGGAAGCGTACGCTATCGTCGAAGCCCTACGTAAATGGAGACATTATTTACTGGGAAACCACTTCACGCTCGTCACGGACCAGCGATCCGTTGCATTCATGTTTGATGGGAAAAATAACAGGAAAATTAAGAATGAAAAAATTATGAGATGGCGGATAGACCTAGCTTGCTATAGTTACGACATTGTTTATCGGCCCGGGAGGGAAAACCCTGCTGCAGATACTTTCTCTCGGGTCTACTGTTCGGCGACAATCAGTCGGGCTTTGCAAGACCTACATGTGTCTCTTTGCCACCCAGGGGTAACCAGAATGGCACATTTCGTGCGCAGACAAAACCTTCCCTATTCTATCGAAGACATTAAACAAATGAATGCTTCATGCCCTGTTTGTGTTGAACTTAAACCCAGATTCTATGGCGCGGCTTCTGGCAGATTGATCAAGGCCACTTCTCCCTTCGAGAGACTAAATATCGACTTCAAAGGGCCCCTGCCGACCGAGACAGACAACAGATACATATTTACTGTTGTTGATGAATACTCAAGGTTCCCTTTCGCATTTCCGTGCTCGGATATGACCTCGGGCACTGTCGTGAAATGTCTGTCTGACCTCTTCGCTATGTTTGGGAAACCTTCGTACATACATTCAGACAGAGGGCCGTGTTTCATGTCGGCCGGGCTAAAACAGTTCCTATTAGAGCACGGCATAGCAACTAGTTGAGCGACGGGTTACAACCCACAGGGTAATGGGCAGGTGGAACGATATCATGGAACCATTTGGAAAGCCGTAACTCTGGCGCTGAAATCGAGAGGACTGGGCCCCGAGCAGTGGCAGGTTACCCTTCTCGACGCTCTGAATTCCATACGCTCTTTGCTCTGTACGTCCACCAATGCAACTCCTCACGAACGAATGTTTACTCATCAGCGACGTTATGTTGACGGCCAAACGGTGCCCAACTGGCTAACCTATCCCGGAACAGTGTTCATGAAACGCCCGGTACGACAAAGCAAGTATGAACCCATGGTGGAGGAGGTCGAACTCATCGATACTAATCCAGAGTATGCTCATGTCAGACTTCCGGATGGCAGGGAGACCACTGTGTCGGTTCACCATTTGGCTCCCTCAGGTACTCCTCCCGCAGGTACACCACCATCTGACACTCCTCCCTCTGACTTCCCCTCCCCAGGTGTTCCCCCCCCAGGAACTCCACCCGTGAATAGTGGCGATGGAGCTGCCGCGTTCCACCCGAGAGCGATCGAGGAGTCATCCCCGGCGCGAGTCGAGGCTCACCAAGAGGATCGGAAGCCTCCCTCAAGTGAAACCGCCATTTACTCCTGGAGAGGTCGACGGATAAAACCCCCTCGCCGACTCGATCTGTAAAGGGGATTATCAGCATCCTCGATGCTCATGCTCCTATATGCTCATTATATCATATATCGATGCTCATTACCATGCTCCTACAACTCAAAATAATCCTCACTGCTTGGCATGTATGCTTCTGTAGTTTAAATAGTTTGCGCTGCTTGAAATGTATACTCGTATAGCGTTGAAGTAATCATGGTGCGTTAGTTGGGCCTCTAGTTATATTTTAAAGACGGGGAGAATGAGATGAATTGAAGGACGTGACGCGTGATCACATGTCGCGCGGCTCATGCCCGGGATAGATAAAACCGAGATTCCGCGCGGTCGGGGGGATTGTCCCTGGGGCAGTCATTTACGGCGGCGGTCCACTTGGTGCTCGTTGAATGGTGGGAATTGAGAGTATACCGGACTCCGTGCTTATGCTGATTTATTTTGCGGTGATCTACTGCACATGTATACATTGCTACATTTGTACTCCTTGCTGCACCTGTATCCCCTGATGTGCTCGTAGAAGCGGCTTCAATCAAGTGGAATAAAGCCTACACTCTGAAGGTTCTTCTCTCGCTTTCATTACATATACTATGGTCCATTATTATATAAACTATACTATGGTCCATTACTATATAAACTATACTATGGTCCATTATTATATAAACTATACTATGGTCCATTATTATATAAACTATACTATGGTCCATTAC
This sequence comes from Eptatretus burgeri, assembly GCF_056783735.1. Taxonomy (NCBI): domain Eukaryota; kingdom Metazoa; phylum Chordata; class Myxini; order Myxiniformes; family Myxinidae; genus Eptatretus; species Eptatretus burgeri. The sequence goes on along the minus strand of NC_140967.1, from coordinate 111,450,006 downwards.
TATATAAACTATACTATGGTCCATTACTATATAAACTATACTATGGTCCATTACCATATAAACTATACTATGGTCCATTACCATATAAACTATACTATGGTCCATTACTATATAAACTATACTATGGTCCATTATTATATAAACTATACTATGGTCCATTACTATATAAACTATACTATGGTCCATTACTATATCAACTATACTATGGTCCATTATTATATAAACTAAACTATGGTCCATTACTATATAAACTATACTATGGTCCATTATTATATAAACTATACTATGGTCCATTACCAAATAAACTATACTATGGTCCATTATTATATAAACTATACTGTGGTCCACTCAATACTCCACAAACAACGGGCCTTTTACCTTCGTCATCCAACTACAATCAAGTGATTTATCAACGTCACGGACAATGGTCCACACACAAACACCATTTACAGAGAGCACACCATTCACCGAGTCGTGTACCGAACGGTAACTCGAGGATTCCAAGGTAACCCTCACAAGGAAGTTTATAACCGGTTAAGCAATGTTCGTTAGTAATCGGTTAACAATCGAAAACAAATACCAGATTGTTTATCTGTGACTTCAGCTTCGCTATTTCTCTTTCTCTCTCAACCAACGCGGCTTGAAGACCCTGGAGATCCTCGGGAACAGCGGCCATCGCTCTTCGTTCTGCGACTGTAACGGCGTTTCACGTGGTTGTTGTGGTTGTTGTTGTGGTTGTTGTTGTTGTGGTTGTTGTTGTTGTTGTTGTTGTTGTTGTTGTTGTTGTTTTGTTCGTTTTCATGACAACGAATACATTTAAGTTACTCGTGGACCCGTTGGTCCGATGGACCAAATTTTAATTGGTCTTCACAGCCTTGTTGTCGACCCGCCTGCTGTGCGGATTCAGCGTTCTCTTGCCTTTCACTCAGACCAGACGTGCGTGGGACAGTGCGGGGATTATATGTTCATTATTATTGTTACCATATGATACTGCAATTATTATTGTTATTTCCACGTGATAATATTATTACTGATATAAACAGAGCACCTGACCGACGGGCGATCTTGTTCCAAGCATGTAACACGTTCTTCTGATGCATACCTTTATTTGGGCGGTGTATAAGCAACAAACAGCTCTGCGTAGGCAAACAAAATAAATAATTAATCCGGGTTACGTCCATGAAGCAAAAACACACGAACTGCTTATAATTCAAAACACCTCACGACGCTGGAAAACGTGGGACAAGAATACTGTAATGTAAATGGTGGAGACTCGTAATACCTTCCACCACGTGGAGGAGGCGCCACACGGTTCATGAACATTACACGAGGAAATACAGTACAACCCTTCACTTCACTGACAGGAGTAAGAAGGAGTGGGGGAGTAAGACGAGGGAGGGGAAGGAAGGAGGGAAGGAAAGGAGGGAGGGAGGGGAGAGAGAGGGGGAGAGGGAGGGGGAGAGAGAGGGGAGAGGGAGGGAAGGAAGGAGGGAAGGAAGGAGGGAAGGAAGGAGGGAAGGAAGGAGGGAGGGGAGAGGGAGGGAAGGAGGGAGAGGGAGAGGGAGGGAAGGAGGGAGGGGAGAGGGAGGGAAGGAGGGAGGGAGAGGGAGGGAAGGAGGGAGGGAAGGAGGGAGGGGGAGAGGGAGGGAAGGAGGGAGGGGGAGAGGGAGGGAAGGAGGGAGGGGGAGAGGGAGGGAAGGAGGGAGGGGAGAGGGAGGGAAGGAGGGAGGGAGAGGGAGGGAAGGAGGAGGGAGAGGAGGGAAGGAGGGGAGGGAGAGGGAGGGAAGGAGGGAGGGAGAGGGAGGGAAGGAGGGAGGGGGAGAGGGAGGGAAGGAGGGAGGGGGAGAGGGAGGGAAGGAGGGAGGGGGAGAGGGAGGGAAGGAGGGAGGGGAGAGAGGGAGGGAAGGAGGGAGGGGGAGAGGGAGGGAAGGAGGGAGGGGGAGAGGGAGGGAAGGAGGGAGGGAGGGAGAGGAGGGAAGGAGGGAGGGAAGGAGAGGGAGGGAAGGAGGGAGGGGGAGAGGGAGGGAAGGAGGGAGAGGGAGGGAAGGAGGGAGGGAGAGGGAGGGAAGGAGGGAGGAGAGGGAGGGAAGGAGGGAGGGAGAGGGAGGGAAGGAGGGAGAGGGAGAGAGAGGGAGGGAAGGAGGAGGGGGAGAGGGAGGGAAGGAGGGAGGGAGAGGGAGGGAAGGAGGGAGGGGGAGAGGGAAGGGAAGGAGGGAGGGGGAGAGGGAGGGAAGGAGGGAGGGGAGAGGGAGGGAAGGAGGGAGGGGAGAGGGAGGGAAGGAGGGAGGGGGGAGAGGGAGAGAGAGGGAAGGAGGGAGGGGGAGAGGGAGGGAAGGAGGGAGGGGGGGAGAGGGAGGGGAGAGGGAGGGGGAGAGGGAGGGAAGGGAGGAGAGGGAGGGAGAGGGAGGGAAGGAGGGAGGGGGAGAGGGAGGGAAGGAGGGAGGGGAGAGGGAGGGAAGGAGGGAGGGGGAGAGGAGGGAAGGAGGGAGGGGGAGAGGGAGGGAAGGAGGGAGGGGGAGAGGGAGGGAAGGAGGGAGGGGGAGAGGGAGGGAAGGAGGGAGGGGGAGAGGGAGGGAAGGAGGGAGGGAGAGAGGGAGGGAAGGAGGGAGGGGAGAGGGAGGGAAGGAGGGAGGGAGAGGGAGGGAAGGAGGGAGGGGGAGAGGGAGGGAAGGAGGGAGGGAGAGGAGAGGGAGGAGAAGGAGGGAGGGAGAGAGAGAGGGAGGGAAGGAGGGAGGGGGAGAGGGAGGGAAGGAGGGAGGGGGAGAGGGAGGGAAGGAGGGAGGGGAGAGGGAGGGAAGGAGGGAGGGGAGAGAGGGAGGGAAGGAGGGAGGGAGAGGGAGGGAAGGAGGGAGGGGGAGAGGGAGGGAAGGAGGGAGGGGGAGAGGGAGGGAAGGAGGGAGGGAAGGAGGGAGAGGGAAGGAAGGAGGGAGGGGAGAGGGAGGGAAGGAAGGAGGGAGGAGGGAGAGGGAAGGAAGGAAGGAGGGAGGGGGAGAGGGAGAGGGAGGGAAGGAAGGAGGGAGGGGAGAGGGAGGGAAGGAAGGAGGGAGGGAGAGGGAGGGAAGGAAGGAGGGAGGGGGAGAGGGAAGGAAGGAGGGAAGGGAGAGGGAGGGAAGGAAGGAGGGGGAGGGAGAGGGAGGGAAGGAAGGAGGGAGGGGAGAGGGAGGGAAGGAAGGAGGGAGGGGAGAGGGAAGGAAGGAAGGAGGGAGGAGGGAGAGGGAAGGAAGGAAGGAAGGAGGGAGGGGAGAGGGAAGGAAGGAAGGAGGGAGGGGAGAGGGAGGGAAGGAAGGAGGGAGGGGAGAGGGAGGGAAGGAAGGAAGGAGGGAGGGGAGAGGGAGGGAAGGAAGGAGGGAGGGGGAGAGGGAGGGAAGGAGGGAGGGGGAGAGGGAGGGAAGAAGGAAGGAGGGAGGGGGAGAGGGAGGGAAGGAAGGAGGGAGGGGAGAGGGAGGGAAGGAGGGAGGGAGGGAGGGAGGGAAGGAGGGAGGGGGAGAGGGAGGGAAGGAGGGAGGGGGAGAGGGAGGGAAGGAGGGAGGGGGAGAGAGGGGAAGGAGGGAGGGGAGAGGGAGGGGAAGGAGGGAGGCGGGGAAGGAGGGAGGCGGAGAAGGAGGGAGGGAGGGGGGAGAAGGAGGGAGGGGAGGGAGAAGGAGGGAGGGGGAGGGGTGGGAGGGAGAAGGAGGGAGGGGGAGGGAGAAGGAGGGAGGAGTAGGGAGAAGGAGGGAGGGGAGGGGAGAAGGAGGGAGGGGAGGGGAGAAGGAGGGAGGGGTATGGGGGAGAAGGAGGGAGGGGAGGGGGAGAAGAAGGAGGGAGGGGAGGGGGGGAGAAGGAGGGAGGGAGGGGAGAGAAGGAGGGAGGGGAGGGGGAGAAGGAGGGAGGGGGAGGGGGAGAAGGAGGGAAGGGAGGGAGGGGGAGAAGGAGGGAGGGGGAGGGGGAGAAGGAGGGAGGAGGGAGGGAGGGAGGGAGGGGAGGGAGAAAAAGGAGGGAGGGGGAGGGAGAAAAAGGAGGGAGGGAGAAAAAGGAGGGAGGGAGAAAAAGGCAGGAGAGAGAAAAAGGAGGGAGGGAGAAAAAGGAGGGAGGGAGAAAAAGGAGGGAGGGAGAAAAAGGAGGGAGGGGAGGAAGGGGGAGGAGGGAGGGGAAGGAGGGAGGGGAGGGAGGGAAGGAGGGAGGGGAGGGAGAGGGGGAGAGGGAGGGGTGGGAGGAGAAGGAGGGAGGGGAGGGGGAGAGGCGGGAGGGGAGGGGGAGAGGCGGGAGGGGAGGGAGAGAGAGGCGGGAGGGGAGGGAGAGAGGCGGGAGGGGAGGGAGAGAGGAGGGAGGGAAGGGAGAGAGTGGGGTGGGAGAGAGAAGGGAGGGGAGGGAGAGAGGAGAGGTGGGGGAAGGGAAGGCAGTGTGATGGGAGGGTCTGTCCAGACACAGCCACCATCCAGACACATATGGAGATAACCACAATCTGGACAGAACTACCGTCTGGAGTCGTGTGGAGATAACCAGCATCCAGGCACAACCACTGTCCATGTACATGAAGGGAAGGCAGTGTGAGGGAGGGTCCATCCTCACATAACCATCGTCCGGACATGTCTGGAGATAACTACCGTCTGCACGACAGACATACTAATGGGGGGGGGGGGTGGGGTGGGGAGAAAAGCAAGGTAGGGAGAGGGCAGCAAGGGTGGGTGGGGGAGTGAGGAGATAACCACGATCTGAATACGTGCGGAGATAACCACTATCCAAATACATGCGGACATAATCACTATCCGAACATGTGTGGACATACCACTATCCGAATACGTGCGGACATAACCACTATCCAAATACGTGCGGCCATAACCACTATCAGAATACATGCGGGCATAACCAATATCCAAAGACGTGCAGACATAACCACTATCCGAACACGTGCGGACATAACCACTATCCAAATACGTGCGGCCATAACCACTATCAGAATACATGCGGACATAACCAATATCCAAAGACGTGCAGACATAACCACTATCCGAACACGTGCGGACATAACCACTATCCGAATACGTGCGGACATAACCACTATCCAAATACGTGCGGCCATAACCACTATCAGAATACATGCGGACATAACCAATATCCAAAGACGTGCAGACATAACCACTATCCGAACACGTGCGGACATAACCACTATCCGAATACGTGCGGACATAACCACAATCTGAATACGTGCGGATATAACCACTATCCAAAGACGTGAGGACATAACCACTATCCCAATACGTGCGGAGATAACCACTATCCCAATACGTGCGGAGATAACCACTATCCAAATACGTGCTGAGATAACCCCTGTCCGAATACGTGCCGAGATAACCCCTGTCCGAATACGTGCGGAGATAACCACTATCCGAATAGGGGTGGAGATAACCACTATCCGAATACGTGTGGACATAACCACTATCCCAACATGTGTGGAGATAACCACGATGCGAATACGTGTGGACATAACCACTATCTGAATAGGTGTGGAGATAACCACTATCCGCATATCTGTGGAGTTACCCACTATCCGAATGCGTGTGGACATAACCACTATCTGAATAAGTGTGGACAGAACCACTATCCCAACATGTGTGGAGATAACCACTATCCGAATAAGTGTGGACATAATCACCATCCGAACATGTGTGGAGATAACCACTATCCGAATACGTGTCAACATAACCACCATCCGAATACGTGTCGACATAACCACCATCCGAATACGTGTGGACATAACCACTATGCAAATACGTGCGGAGATAACCACTATCCAAATACGTGTGGACATAACCACTATCCAAATACGTGCGGAGATAACCACTATCCAAATACGTGCGGAGATAACCACTATCCAAATACGTGCGGACATAACCACTATCTAAATACGTGCGGAGATAACCACTATCCGAATACGTGCCGAGATAACCCCTGTCCGAATACGTGCGGAGATAACCACTCTCCGAATAAGTGTGAACATAACCACTATCCGAATAAGTGTGGACATAACCACTATCTGAATACGTACCGAGATAACCCCTGTCCGAATATGTGCGGAGATAACCACTCTCCGAATACGTGCAGACATAACCACTAACCGAATACGTGCGGACATAACCACTATCCGAATACGTGTGGACATAACGACGATGCGAATACGTGTGGACATAACCACTATCCAAATACATGCGGACATAACCACTATCCGAATAAGTGTGGACATAACCACTATCTGAATACGTACCGAGATAACCCCTGTCCGAATATGTGCGGAGATAACCACTCTCCGAATATGTGTGGACATAACCACTATCCGAATATGTGCGGACATAACCACTATCCGAATACGTGCAGACATAACCACTATCCGAATACGTGCAGACATAACCACTATCCGAATACGTGCAGACATAACCACTATCCGAATACGTGTGGACATAACGACGATGCGAATACGTGTGGACATAACCACTATCCGAATACGTGCGGACCTAACCACGATGCGAATACGTGTGGACATAACCACTATCCGAATACGTGCAGACATAACCACTATCCGAATACATGTGGACATAACGACGATGCGAATACGTGTGGACATAACCACTATCCGAATACGTGCGGACCTAACCACGATGCGAATACGTGTGGACATAACCACTATCTGAATACGTGTCGAGATAACCACTGTCCGAATACGTGTCGAGATAGCCACTATCCGGGCATAACCACCATCCAGATACGTTCGGAGACAGGGAGAGACGTGAGAGGAGAGACACAGGGAGAGCAGTGGGAGTGAGAGAGGGGTGGGGGGAGGAGACAGAGGGAGAGGGGAGAGAGATGGGAAGGGGGAGGGAGAGGGAGGGGAGGAGTGGGAGTGAGAGAGGGGTGGGGGCGGAAGACAGAGGGAGAGGGGAGAGAGATGGGAAGGGGGAGGGAGAGGGAGGGGAGGAGTGGTGAGAAGAGGGAGAGGAGAGGGATGAGGGTGGGGGGGGAGAATTGCAGCAGATGTGATGTCCAGTTTCCTGGCACACACATTGATGAATCATCCTGCTTGCGAAACACTGGGATGACCGTTTTTACCTGGGTAGGGATTCAAATCCAGGTGAGACAGCTTAGAGCGAGCATGTGTACCTCTCAGCTATCCTGCCGTGATGTTAACGAAATGTTATATTTTATTTATTTGCATTTATCTCTGCCAAAGTGACGGCAGAACAACACTGGGTCATTGCAGGAGAGTGGCCCCTGAACATTGTTCAAGTCAGTCGATACCATATTGAGTGACAGTGTGAACATTGTAGAGCTATTGCCAAGTGGTTTGAGCACTCCAACGAAATGGTTGATAAGGAACGGCTCGATTGGCATGCCATTAGCAATCACCGCACTGTCATATCAAACACACACCTCCTGAAGATGCCAAAATGTCAAATATGTCCGAATTGGATAAATGAACACTTTTTTTAGCGTCGGAACTGCTGCTAAGTTCAAATGTGGAGGCTAAATTTTGTAATTTGGATACGTTTAGGAGATTCTCGAGGTTATTACATGAGCGGAAATGAAATCAAGTCATGAACGTTGCCATCCCCGGATGTTGATATAGCTTTGATGATCATTGCAATGTTTCCAGCAATTAGTAGCTATGATGATCAGGCATCACAAGGGATCACAAGAAAATTAGACACAAGTGGAGGCCATTCAGCCCATCATGCCTGCACCGCATCAACACCACACCAATTTATCAACACCAGATCAAAATAAGAAAATGCAAAATGTTTTTTTGATGTTGCAGTTGTTGTAGCTTTTTATTTTTTTTCCTTTTTTCCAGGGGATGGGGCATGGGCTTGGGTAAAAAAAATACGCATCAACCACACAACACCCCTTGACGAGACCCCCACCAATAGCACTCCGTACACACGCACACAATCACCCATCAATACCGAAGCTACCTAAAAGTATTATCAACATCCCCATACCCCCTCTATCTCCATAACTTCCAGGTACCTATCCAATTACAATTTAAACTTGTCTACTGTTTCTGCTTCCACAACCTTTCCAGGGAAACCAGTCCATGCATGAACTACTCTCTGAGTAAAAGTCCCCTTCATTACTACCGTCTTAACTCTCCTCTTCTTTACTCTCACGTCATGCTCCCTGGTCCTATCACTGTCCACTCTGTTGAATAATTGATCTTCACTTATTTTATCTTTACCTTTCATTATCTTAAACATCTCTATCATATCTCCTCGTAACCGCCTCGTTTCTTGTGTGTAAATCCCTGTCTCCTTCAGCCGCTCCTCATAGCTCAGTCGAGCTAGGCCCAGAATCAATCTCGTAGGCCTGCGCTGAACCCTCTCTGTGGCAACGATGTCCTTCTGGAACTGTGGTGACCACAACTGCACACAATATTCTAGATGTGGCCCTCACTAAATTATTATACAATGTAAACACCTCTTTTGATTTATAAATGATCCCCCTCTGAATAAAACCTAAAACCCTATTTGCTTTACCTATAGCTGCCTGGCATTGTTCTGCCTGCTTACCTCCCATATTTATTACCACCCCCAGATCCTTCTCCTGTGTGACACGCTCCAACATTACCTCTCACATCCTGTAATCTCTCTTTTCGTTGTTCTTCCCCATCCCCGACACCTTACACTTGCTCAGGTTAAATTACATCTGCCAATCTTCCACCCAATCAATACAAGTATTAATACTTTCCTGAATCTGATCACCTCCCCCTCTGCTATCCACCTCACCTCCAAGCTTTGTGTGTCATCTGCAAATTTGGAAATCTTACTCTTTACCCCATTATCCAAATCGTTGATGTAAATAATGAATAGTAATGGTCCGAGTACTGATCCCTGAGGTATCCCTGAAGTACTTACATCCTCCCAGCAAGACATCCTCCCACTCACAGCCACTCCTAAGGTCACAATTTATATTATGCAGAATTTGCATCAGTCCCAGATAGTCCTGTTGGGTCTTTTCAGTCCATTGGGTCTTTTATATCCCTTGGGTCTTTGGAATCTTTTGCGGCCTCTGGGTCTTTTGCGTCTTCGGGTTCCTTGGGGTCTTTTGGGTGTTTTTGTTCCTTGGGGTCTTTAGGTTCTTTTGGCTACTCAGGGTCTTTTCAGTCTTCAGAGTCTTTCGGATATTTTGGGTCCCCTGCGTCTTTTTTTTTTTTTTACAAAGTACAAGCAAAAATCACGCTCGGTCCTGTTTCTGATCCTCGACATGGATCAGAGCCTTTTTATGTAATTCCACAAAGAGGAAGGAGTGAGATGGGGAAACATCTGGTGATAGTTACTCACAGAGGACTTGATCGACATGAGATAAGGAAACTGCAGTAGCCAGCTTTGGAGGGAAGGGGAGGGTGAGCACTCAAGGCCTTTTGGCAGTGGTCATTCAGAAGTCAACCAATCCGGAGAACTCGAAAACACCTTTACGACCAGAAGTATGATATGGTTGAGGGAGAGCAAGGTGCACACTATCTTAAACAAACATTCCAATGATGTAGAACAATGGCTGTTCAAAGCTCAAAGCCATAAACTCCAGACTCCAAGACCACTCTAACAGAATTATTAACCTCCGCCATCTTCGAAGATGGATGGAGGTTACTGTTTTCACCCCTTTCTGTTTGTTTGTTTGTTTGTTTGTTTGTTTGTTTGTTTGTGAACAGTATTACGGAAAAACTCCTCGACGGATTTTGACTAAACTTGGTGGGAGGGTTAGGTATGGTCCAATGATCATGCCATTAAATTTTGGACTTGCCCCCCCCCCCCAAAATTTGTTAGAGAATTTTTTTTTTTGCATTTCTGCATGTTTTAAGTGATTTCCAACCCCCCCCCAAAAAAATTGTTACCCCCCCAAAAAGAGATTTTTTTTGCATTTCTACATGTTTTAAGTGATTTCCAACCCCCCCCCAAAAAAAAAAATTGTTACCACCCCAAAAAATTTAGAGAAAAACATTTTTTTTTGCATTTCTACATGTTTTAAGTGATTTCCACCCTCCGAAAGTTGTTAGGGAAAATTTTTTTTTTGCATTTCTACGTTTTAAGTGATTTCCAACCCCCCCCAACCCCAAAAAATTGTTAGAGAAAATTTTTTTTTTGCATTTCTACATGTTTTAAGTGATTTCCAACCGCCGCCCCCCTCCCCCCCCCAAAAAAAATGTTGGAGAAAAGAACTATAACTGTCAGCACTGTTAACATCATATTTAATGAATAAGATATAAGGTTCACTTGAGTGACCCAGCAGTATTGGCGGCGGAGGTTTTGCACTCTCCCGAGTGCTCCCCCTCCAGTTTAACATGTGGTAATTCTTTAATATTGAGTAAATAAATAAATAAATAAATATATGTATATACACACACACACACACACACACACACACACACACACACACACACACACACACACACACACACACACACCTCATCTATTTACAGTCAACAACTTCGGTTAGATTTCAAAAATTCCTCAGTTTTCATCCGATTCACTTGAAATTTGAAGAGGATTTGTATATTTGGTCATTGAATTCAACCACCAATTATTTTTGAGGTCAAATTTGTTTAATTGATTTTGCCTGGAATGTCCTATCCCTAAGAGAGGATGATCACCTGTCTCTGTTATCATCTGAGCTCAAGCGTTTGGACATCGGGGTTGCAGCTCTCTCTGAGGTTCGGAGACCGGATTGCGGCGAGATAATGGTGGGTGGTTACACCTACTATTGGTCTGGTCGCTCTGATGGTTACCATACCCAAGGAGTTGCTGTAGCTGTGTCCAATAAGCTGACCCCAATGATAATTGAGGTAACACCGGTCAACGAGCGTATGATGAGATTAAGGATTCGTCACTCCTTAGGTGTCATTTCCCTGGTCTCTGTTTATGCTCCGACTGAGGCGAGTGATCTCACCGTGAAGGACACATTCTACGCTACACTCGAGTCTGTGGTTGATCAGTGCCCCAGACGAGATACACTTCTAGTCTTGGGGGATTTCAATGCATCGACTGGAACTGATAGGGATGGTTATGAGGTGTGTGTTGGTCCCCATGGGTCAGGAACTATGAACCAGAATAGCACGAAGTTCCTTGACTTTGCAAGAAGTCATGGACTTAGGGTGGCTGGTTCATGGTTTCAGCGCCCACAAGCTCATCGCTGGACTTGGTATTCCAACACTGGCGGTGTGGCAAAGGAGATTGACCATGTCCTCATTGACGGTCGTTGGAGGATGATCCAGAACTGCAGGGTCTACCGGAGTGCTCAGTTCCTCAATACTGACCACAGGCTCGTTGTAGCAACTCTAAAGCTGCACCTTAAATCCTGGAGAATGGTACCATCCCAGCCTAGGCTGGATGTTGGCAAGCTCAGGGATGAGAGAGGAGCTGAGGAGTTTGCGAACAGGCTGAGTGGACACTTGGTGGGTCTGGGTGCTTTGGGGGGTCCTGAAGAGTTGTGGAGCGCCTTCAAGACCACCGTCCTGGATGTTGCCGGTGGATGTCTTGGAGCTCACCGCAGGGCAAAGAAGAATTTTGTCTCTCAAGGAACATTGGATTCCATTGACCAGAGTCGCAGGACCAGGCTGAATGGCAGAGCTGAGCTGTTCAGAGTGCTGAGGCGTAAAACTGTACGTGCACTGAGGGTGGACAAGGAGGCCTATGTGCGAGGAATCTGTGAGGGGGTAGAGCATCACCTGTGGACAGGTGATTCTTGTCCTGCTCACAGGGGAATTCGCACATTGCGTTCATCCAAGCCCATCCCTCGGAGCACTGCAGTTCGAGCAGAGAGTGGTAGGCTCTTGACTGAGGAGTCTGAAGTGAAGGCCCGCTGGGCCGGTTACTTTGAGCGGTTGTACCAGGCTGATCCTCCAGCTGTTGAGTTGGACGTCAAGGGTGTTACAATCCCTGTTGCTGACCCTCGAATCAACTGTGGTCCACCTTCGCTTGTGGAAACACGGGCTGCGGTGAACCAGTTGAAACGGGGCAAAGCTCCAGGGATCTGTGGCATCCATGCCGAACTTCTCAAGGCTGGTGGAAATGCTGCACTCGCGTCGTTGCATGCAGTTTTGTGCTCTGCCTGGAACACAGGCATCATCCCAACTGACTGGAAGAGGGGCCTTGTTGTCGGTCTCTGGAAAGGGAAGGGTGATTGCCAAGACTGCAACAACTACCGAGGGGTGACGCTGCTCTCAGTGCCGGGCAAGGTCTTTGCTCGGATAATTCTTGATAGGGTTCACCACCATCTGCTTGAGCACCAGCGTCCAGAGCAGTCAGGCTTTACACCAAAGAGGTCAACGATTGACCGTATCCTTGCCCTTCGTGTCCTCACCGAACGCAGACGAGAGTTTCGGCAGGGGCTGCTTGCAGCCTATGTTGATCTCTGTAAAGCGTTCGATTCAGTGAATCGGGATGTCCTCTGGAGGATTCTTGGTCTTCGTGGGGTGCCACTAAAACTGATCGATCTGATGTCTGAACTCTACTCTGGTACTGAGAGTGCTGTGAAGTGTGGTGGTACCATTTCTGACTTATTTCCAGTTGTTACTGGAGTTCGTAAGGAGTGTGTACTTGCCCCCACACATTTCAGCATTTGTATGGACTGGATTTTAGGGAGGATGTCGGAGAGATCAAGTTGCGGTGCATCGTTTGGCAATGTCAAGATCTCGGACCTTGATTTTGCAGATGATGCAGTCATCTTTGCGGAGACTTTAGACATCCTCTTGGGGGCCCTCGAGGTGCTGAATGAGGAGTCGGAGCCGTTGGGATTACGGGTTTCTTGGGTCAAAACTAAGATCCAGGCTTTCGGTGACATCTTGGATGCTGCTGTCCTGTCTGTGTCTGTTTGTGGTGAGGATGTTGAGGTCGTGGAGAGATTCACTTACCTTGGCAGTGATATTCATGTCTCTGCTGGCTGCGAGTCAGAGGTCAATAGACGTCTGGGTCGGGCCTGGGGAGTCATGGATTCACTGGATCATGGGGTGTGGCACTGCCGGTACCTGTGCGGGAGGACGAAAGTCCGAGTCTTCAGGTCCTTGGTACTTCCAGTCTTGCTCTATGGGTGCGAGACTTGGACTCTGACCAAGGATCTGAGACGGAGACTTAATTCCTTTGGTACCAGGTCTCTTCGGAGAATCCTTGGCTATCGCTGGTCGGATTTTGTGTCCAACGAGCGGTTGCTGAGAGAGACTCGGATGAGATTTGTTACCTGCATAGTCCGTGAGCTTCAGTTGCGGCTGTATGGACATGTGGCTCGTTTTCCTGACTCTGATCCTGCTCACCAGATTCTCTCAGCGAGGGAGTCTCATGAGTGGAGGAGGCCAGTGGGTCGACCACGTGCCTCGTGGTTTCAGCAGGTTGACCATCATCTCAAGGAGATGGGGATGGGCCTGGCATCTGCCTGGGGGATGGCCAGACGGAGGCCCCTGGAGTACCGGCGGAAAGTGGACGCAGCGACGCGCTGTTCTGGCACATGCTCCCATACCTGACCTGACCTGATTTTGCAAGTATCGTGCTCTGCACGACGTCTTGTTTGTTTGTTTGTGTGCAGGATATCTCAAAAAGTTGTGGACGGATCCAGGTGCGGTGTGTGACAAGGACGAAACTGATTAGATTTTGGTGAAGCTCCGGATCCTGATCCGACTACTAGAATTTTTTTTAGTCATTCTTCACAATTGAGAGATCGGGTGAAACCGATATATAGCACGATATCTCTAAAAGTTGGAGACGGATTCGGATAAAACTTGGTGGACACGTTGGGGGTGTCACATGGAAGAATTGATTAAATTTTGGTGAAGATCCAGATCCAGATCCGGATCCGGATCTGATAATTTTTTAAAGTGATTCTTCACCATTGAGAGATCGGGCTAAACTGATATATAACATGATATCTGAAAAAATTGTGGACGGATTCGGACGAAATTTGGTGGACAGGTTGGGTGTGTCACAAGGACGAATTGATGCGAGTTGGGTGAAGATCCGAATCCGGATTTGGATATGAGAATTATTTAATTTTTAAATTTATTCTTCACCATTGAGAGATCGGGCCTAAAACGATATAGTACTGTACAGCATGATATTTCAAAAATTTATTGTGCCTGATATGTTCTCGTGGATCAGGCATTACGTGGCGGAGGTATGCGCTCTACCGAGTGTCCTTCTCGTCTTGTTCTGTAATAATATATGTCAGTGTGTGTCTGTAAGTCCATCTCCTCCAGAACTCCAAAACCATGAAACCTAGTGGCCCCAAACTTTGCATGGCAACTATGCATTTAGGCGCTGCTCATCATGAAAAACCAAAAGAAGCCTTATCAAGATGATGGCGGGCCAGCTTGGATAGTCCTCTGTCAGCACACAAGAGTCTTAAGCTGCCATTTTTGGACCAGCTCCACAATGCCTTGTCTTGCACCAAGTTGCAATGATTTCTTAATGACAACGTTTTATCATTATAACTGCGAATTGCTGGATCTCTCTGTCTCTGTCTCTGTCTCTGTCTCTGTCTCTGTCTCTGTCTCTGTCTCTGTCTCTGTCTCTGTCTCTGTCTCTGTCTCTCTCTCTCTCTCTCTCTCTCTCTCTCTCTCTCTCTCTCTCTCTCTCTCTCTATCTATCGAGTGCAGCCTGTGGCTGCTCGTTGCATCACTGGTTGGGACGCGGCTATGCCGCTGATGCAGTGTCGACTTAATGAATACATCAATGAATATATCAATCGACTTCAACAAAGTTCAGGGCCCACCTGCCAGCATTTGGCCGTGCGGTGTCTCATGCAGTGAGTCGGTTGTTTGGTTGCTGAAAATGTGCAATTTTATTTTGCACCATGTTTCCCCTTTTTTGTACGATCACCTTCATAAAATGACCTGTCACTTCGGCATTGATAGATACATATAAACATAAGGGCAATACCTCTGGGTGCTGATCTGGTCGCGGCTGGATAAGACAACCATGGAACCACTGGTACGCATGGATGATCCACAAAATATGTAATGGAGAAGAAAGTAAAGACCTATGGATTTTTTTTTAATGTCATGAACAAACTTTGGTACATCAAGGGTGATAAAGGTAGTGGTTAAATTTCATCGAAATTGTGTGTGTGGTTTCTGAGAGGAAAGAAAATACATTTTTTGGGGTGCAACAGGTCAGCTCAGGTATGGGAGCATGCGCCGGAGCAGCGTGTCGCTGCGTCCACCTTCCGCCGGTACTCCAGAGGCCTCCGTCTGGCCATCCCCCAGGCGGATGCCTGGCCCATCCCCATCTCCTTGAGATGATGGTCAACCTGCTGCAACCACGAGGCACGTGGTCGACCCACTGGCCTCCTCCAATCATGAGACTCCCTCACTGAGAGAATCTGGTGAGCAGGATCAGCGTCAGGAAAACGAGCCACATGTCCATACAGCCACAACTGACACTCACGGACTATGCAGGTAACAAATCTCATCCGAGTCTCTCTCAGCAACCGCTCGTTGGACACAAAGTCCGACCAGCGATAGCCGAGGATTCTCAGAAGAGACCTGGTACCAAAATAATTCAACCTCCGTCGCAGATCCCTGATCAGAGTCCAAGTCTCACATCTGTAGAGCAAGACTGGAAGCACCAAGGACCTGAAGACTCCGTTTCATCCTCCTGCACAGGTTCCAACAGTGCCACACCCCATGATCCAGTGAATCCATGATTCCCCAGGCCCGACTCATGCAGCTATTAACTTATGGCTCACAGCGAGCAGATACATTAATATTGTTGCGAATCTGGAAGCCATGAGCACACAGACATTCAGGTTCCTATAGCTTAGTTATTTCGATAAGTGTGTGTTTCTTGTTGGAATCCATCCCCTCGTCTAATGGGTGAATAAATGTAAATGCGCTGTGAAGTTATTTTGATAGTCAGGGTTTTCTTATATTTAATAACACCAACAATAACAACAACACCAACGATAACAACACCAACGATAACAACACCAACGATAACAACTCCAACAAATGGGGTGCAACAGCCCCACCGACGGCGAACGAGTCACGCCGGAAGCGAGCCGCGCCCGAGAGGGATTAGAAGGGAAGAGAGAGACAGAAATTGTTTCTTCTTGGTTCTTGTTCGTGGGTCTTGTTCGCTCTGTTCTGGATCGGTTCTTTTGCTCTTCTTGGTTGGTGGTTCTGGCTCTCCTGGGTTCTTGTTCTTGGTTGGTGGTTCTGGCTCTCCTGTGTTCTTGTTCTTGGTTGGTGGTTGTTCGGAAGGTGGTTGGTGGTTCTCCGGGGGAATCGACACAGCGGATTGGGAAGGATCGGCGCCTCGTCTCACCAGCGCGTGTTCTGGAGCGCGATGGGATCCGCCGGAGCTCGGGAGGCTGATCGCGGCTCGCAGTGGTTGGATTCAGCTCGCTGGTGGTACCCGATCCGAACAGCTCGAAGACCACACAAGGTGGACAGGTCCGAGGCAGAATCTGGTCTTCAGCTCGTCCTTTCCATCCGAGCTGGAGGCCTTAATGAAGACCATTTTTGGTCCGATTCTTTGGCTGCGTGCGTTTGTGTGTTTGTGGCGCCAGTATAGTAAGTAGTGAATTGTTAAGTGCCTTGCTGTACATACGTGCTTATTAATATTCGGTTTAGCTCTGCCCTTATGTGCTCCCCTCATCCCCAATTGTGAATAAATACCCCGATTGTTAAATGTTGCAGCTCGTTCACGTCTCTTCTTTCATTGGCTTCGCGTGCTGCGTGTTGGCAACTTAGCCAGGCCATTGCCATTGTAACGGGATATTTGGGACCGACGGATCTCGGCGATCAAACCGCTCGGATCATATACGGAACGAGTATGCCAGGCGGCTCGTTCCGTATGAGCGCCGTCAAGGGTGAATTTCTCCAGTAGGTTGGACCACGTGGGTATTTAGGTAAATTGAAATTGGCAATCGACCCTACCCCACGTGGTCTGTCTATTGGCGAACTTCGGTCCAAAAAGGGACCCGTACTTTTCCGGAGTTTTTCGAAGAAGTACGATCTAAATTCCGGGCGATCGGTCGAGCCGACTCTGCAGCACCATCTCGCGGTTGTGCTCGAGGCCGATACCCGGCCCCACAACAATATCACTGCCAAGTTAAATGAATCTCTCCGTGATCTCAACATCCTCACCACAAACAGGGACAGGCAAGATAGCAGCATCCAATACGTCATCGAAAGCCTAGATCTTCATTTTGACCCAGGAAACCCATATTCTCAGTGGCTCCAACTCCTTATTCAGCACTGTGGTTGAGATTTCCACAAAAGAGAAAACCCTTTATCATATAACAGATCGTTTATTTTAGAAAAAAAACACATATGTGGAGAGAAAAAAGCTCATCTCAAGAGTCCAAGCAGATTTCTGACTCTGAGCCAGAATACATGGTATTTTATGTGGTTGGAAGATAAGGAACAGAAATGGGGAAGGTGATCTACTCACATGAAAGTGAAATGACCAATCACATTCTGATAAGAGTAAAATATCATTTTCAAGGACATGGTCATGGCTCTTTGTTTCAAACGCAAATTCCTATGGTACGTCGTTGAGCTCTTTCAAGCTTTATCAGATATTTGCATTGCTTTGCCGTCCTCCCCCTTCACAACTATTGTTTTCTTCACTTCAACATAGCAATGACCTGCGTTCTCAGTAAATTTGTTATTCAGCATTCATTAATTAGAATTAAGCATTGCTGCTTTGCTCTGTTGCCCGACTTACTGTGCCAACCAAGTGAAACAAAGAAATGCGAGCCAAATCCGCGCTCTGCGCGGAGCTTCTAAAGTGAGGATTCATTAAGATGCCAATATATCCGGTGTTCACAATGTGATTTATGGAATTTCTTTATATACAATGTTTGTTGTTTCATTTTTTGTGTCAAATGCACCTTCTGAGGTAGTCAGCATGTGCAGAAAAGGGTTTTACATTGCGGACGCTTTTTTCTCGGAGCGGCATTACACCTCTCGGCGGTGACGTCACACGTTTCCATGCAAACGAATGTAAAAATTTGAAAATCGCCTAAAATTCCCAAACCTGTCCGTCTGGCGCGATGTCACATCGCCCCATGTTGTTCATTAGACCACAGAGCAACCGCATGCCGAAAGTGGTGACGATACATCCAGCAGCTTCGGAGGAGATAAGTCTACAAAATATGGCTTCGCGTATTAAAATAATAATTATATTGTTCCACAGTTACCGAGCACACGAAATATATTCATAATTTCAAAAACCTTCAGCGTGCAATGATCCATTATCAAGTATATTTTAAAGTATCAGAGCAGAAAACATAACAGATGGGTACATATTTCCTTGAACTAAACATGAACTAATTACAAGATCTCTCACCAGGCCCAGAATGTGCTTGAGCCAGTATGGGGATTATATATTCGTTATCATTATAGTTGATATTATTATAACCAAATGGTTCGAAAGTCATCCGGTTTGAAGTGTAGGTCGAGAAAAGATATGTTCGTTCCATGGAATTAACAAGACCATAGTACATCGAACAGAGATGCTACTCACTCGTGAACTGTTACAATGAGTTCTGAGCAAACAAAGAAACTCGTTACCATGAGCAGATATTATTTGCAAATGCATTGAGCTTCTGACTTTGACATTGTGAGAGAGACGAAAAACATGTTTTATGCCGAAGATAATTTAAATCGTTATCTCGACTCGATGTCAGTGCCTTTGCAGACGATGTTTCCTGGCGAACCATTCCTTATACGGTGACAGTCACGTTAGCAAATGCTTTACAACAGACTCCAACAGAGCAAATCAGGAGAAATGAGTACATAATTTGTGGACAAAGAACATTTCTCTCAACATGAAAAATATTTCTTTCAGCATGATCAATACAGAAACACCAGTGCTTTGCGATAGTCATGTGATTAGAATATATATATATATATATATATATATATATATATATATATATATATATATATATATATATATATATATATATATATATATATATATATATATATATATGCCCCTGTTCACATTTCACAAGATGGAATAAATTTTTTTTTCTTCCACAGCACCATGAGGTCCCCAAAAGGATATCCAGTCTCCGCAAAGATGACTACATCATCTATGAAATCAAGGTCAGACATCCTGATGTTCCAAAATGATGCAGTGCAGCTTGATCTCTCTGACATCCTCTCCACAATCCAGTCCATACAAGCACCGACAAGGGTGGGGGCCAGTACTCACTCCTGAAGAACTACAGTAACAACTGGAAATAAGTCAGAGATGGTACCACCACAATTCACAGCACTCTCAGTTCCAGAGTAGAGTTCAGACATCAGATCGATCAGTTTTGTTGGCACCCCATGAAGACCAAGAATCCTCCAGAGGACATCCCGATTGACTGAATCAAACGCTTTAAAGAGATCAACATCGGCTGCAAGCAGCCCCTGCCGACACTCTCGTCTGCATTTGGTGAGGACCCGAAGGGCAAGGATACGGTCAATCGTTGATCTCTTTGGTGTTGCTCCAGCAGATGGTGGTGAACCCAATCAATAATTATCTGAGCAAAGACCTTACTCGGCACTGAGAGCAGCATCACCCCTCAGTAGTTATTATAGTCCTGGCGATCACTCTTCCCTTTCTAGAGAGGGTCAACAAGGCCCCTCTTCCAGTCAGTCGGGATGTCTTCCAGTCAGTTCCAGTCAGTTGGGATGTCAGAGCACCACTCCAACACTCTTTCCTGCAATCTGACCCAGGAATGTCACCCCGTGGTTTCCCTCCTATCATCAAAGATTGGGGGTCCTGAAGGCTTTGCCCCAATCTCGTCATCCGGTGAGCTGCCCTTCAAAGGGAAGCTGCACAGGAGGTACTTCCACGGAGTGGGTTTTCAGGTTTTTTTGCGTTTTTGTGTTTGCGGAATGAAGGGTTTTATGGTGGCCGGAGTGCAAATCCTGCCACCAACCTCGTAATAAGAAGTAACCCAACTGCAGGATGACGTCCGAAGACACAGTTGGGCACTAGATATGGATGGCCGTTGGCTCACAAGGAGCTCCTCCGCCCTTTGACAGGTTTTGTTTTTAATCCTGCTGGGTGTCCATATCCATACACCCTCCTCACCAAAAAACCTGGTGGGGGAGACGGTTTAGTCACCGACAACCTGACCAATCACCGACAACTTCAAGAGAATGTTACCAATTATCACCTCCCCCAGGGATTTACCATTAAAGCCGCGCCAAAATGGTTTCTTGCTTGCAACATCTGCAATGACGGGTCACCACATGAAACGTGCTGTTACGGAAT
The DNA here is from genome assembly GCF_056783735.1 of Eptatretus burgeri. Taxonomy (NCBI): domain Eukaryota; kingdom Metazoa; phylum Chordata; class Myxini; order Myxiniformes; family Myxinidae; genus Eptatretus; species Eptatretus burgeri. The sequence goes on along the minus strand of NC_140967.1, from coordinate 111,429,772 downwards.
AGTTTATTATAAGAAGGCACAGGACGACAAATGTAGAATCCTGGGACAAAAGATAGAAAGACATGAAAACGGGCAAATAAATAAATGAAGCACACTCTTGATCCGACATCACAAAAACACACAATACAGGAAATATAATCTAATCAAAATGGCCATTGGCGCACAACATCGGGTGTCCTGTGAGGTCTTTAAAAAGATACCGGTACTCGGGATCGAAAATGCTCCACCCTGAACATGAGATCAGCATGCAGTGCTTGGAGTGGAGTACATGTGACTGAATCGTTTTACGATATGACATCAGGTCGTGCAAACATGATGTAAATGATTATGGAAATGTCTCGATGAAGCAGGAAGTAGCTACTCTTGGTCTTCGCACTGTTGATGTCAATGTTTATGTTGATTGTCAAGGTAAAGCGAACTTGAAGAATGTCAAAGCTTTTCTATTTTAATTCCTTGTGGCTGAAGTACGTCGACGATCAGGATTGGCTCGTGTCGTTCGCTGTCCGTTCACAGCGTCTTTGAGAAGACATTCGATATCGGGAATATTGGGAACGTGCACTTCAGTGTCACATGAGAGGTGCCAAGCACCAAAGCATGACGTGACATATGAATGCAAATGACTGGTCTAACTCCTGTATTACTGAATTATTTGGTTCCAGAACAGGTATTTACACTTCAGTTTCATTTGTTTATTTTTATTGTCTGTTTTCCTAAGTGTAATCCAAACATTGTCTCAGTTAAAAGCTCGATGTTGTGGTATTTGTGAGTAAGCATCAGTAAATGCCTGTTGATGAATGATTAAAATTGATGGTTACATGTAAGTCGAAGCAAGAGGGAATGCTTCTATTGTAACAAGAAAGGCCACATGATGGCTAAATGTCAATTGAAGAAGGCAGCTCAGATGAGGTCACAACAGAAGGCAGCCAGTGCAGTGCACGATTTCCAAAGGAAAGATGTTATGTGCCGAGCAGAAACGAAAGAGCAGTCTGCATCAGCTGTGCAAAAATATCCTGAACAGATCCGGATGAACAAAGGTGGATTTCAGTCAATACCTACAGTCTTCAGCAGTGTGACCACTCCTTGGCTTTTTTCACAAGATCTTGGCGACTCGTTCACCTTGGCGTCTTGGTTTTCTATTATCATCGCTTTTCCGAAACCTTGAGAATTCTTGGCTTTTTTCATTGGCTCACCTTGGAATTTATGAAAATGAGGAGTGGTCACACTGGTCTTCAGCAGTTGCGAGAAAACCATCGCTGTTAACAGCAACATCACCGTGGTTGAAGGCTACGTGGATTCACAGAAAGTGACAGAACTGTGAGACTCAGGATGTACTCATGCAGCTGTGAAACAAGAACTGGTGACTTCAAGGCAGATGACTGACAAGGTCTATTCCTGGAAGCTGATTGCAACTGGATAGTGATGCAATGTACTATCAAAGATCCACGTGGACACACTGTACTACATAAGAGAGGTGGAGGTCATGTGCATGGAGGATCCCCATTTGTGATCTCGTGATCGGTAATATAATCGGGAGCACGAGATGTCAAGTATCCAGACACAAACTGGATTCCACAGCTGGCACAAGCAGAAGTCACTAAGTCACAGACCAAGAGCAACAAGGACAACCATCAAACCATTGAAGGTGTCACAATCTGACATTCCTAAGGTGACTGTGCAAGAGCTTGAGCAAGCTCAGAAGGAAGATGTATCACTTCAAAGGTTGTGGAAGGAGGTGCAGGATAACAGAGATCATAAGACACGGGACAAGAGCAAATACAGGCTCAAAATCCACAAAGGTGTCTTCCACCGTGGTGGAACAACTGACACATATCGTATCGACACAACTGACACAAACGAGGTGAAGCAAGTCATCGTTCCGACCAAGTATCGGGAGGCCGTGATGAAATTGCAAACACATCGATTGTTGGAGGTCATCTTGGAGCAAAGAAAACAACTGACAGAATAACCAACAACTTCCATTGGTCAGGAATAACTCATGACATCAGCAGATTCTGCAAGTCTTGCGACATCTGCCAGAGGACCATCCCCAAAGGGAGGGTTTCCAAGATACCATTGGGATCCATGCCGTTGATGGAGAAGTCCTTTTGCACAGTGGTCGTGGAGCTGATTGGATCGTTGTCCCCAGTGTCTAAGGGTAACCGGTACATTTTGACCATTGTGGACTACGTCATGAGGTACCTTGAAGCAATTGCACTCCCCAATATTGAGACAGAGGATGGTCACGGAAGCACTGCTGGAAGTCTTCTCCGGAGTAGGACTCCCACAAGAGGTACTGAGCGACTGAGGTACTCGATTTACATCGGACCTAATGGAGGTGGTGTGTCGACTCATTGCGATGAAGCAACTCTTCACGACACCATACAACCCCAGGTGCAATGGACTTTATGAACGAGTCAATGGAGTTCTGAAGAGCATGTTGAGGAAGATGTGTTAAGAGCAACCTCATGATTGGGACAGGTACCTGCAGGTGGTGCTGTTTGCTTACAGAGAGGTGCCTCAAGAAAGTACTGGGTTCTCACTATTTGAGCTACTCCACAGATGAACTGTAAGAGGACCCATGCAGTTGTTGAAGGAACTGTGGGCTGGAGAGAACACGTCAGAGGTTCATAATACCTACCAATATGTCTTTGACTTGCGTAATCGACTGGAGGACACTTGCTGACTGGCGAGAGAGAGAGGGAGTCTACACAGAGCTCAAAACCGTCAGAAGTATTTCTATGATAAGAAAACCAGAGATAGAAAGTTCAAGGTTGGAGACAGAGTTTTATTGCTACTACCAACAGAGCACAAGTTGACGCTGCAATGGCAAGGACCACATGAAGTCCAGGAAAAAGTTAACTGGATGGACTACAGGATCTGTGTCAAAGGCAAGACCAAAATTTACCATGCCAACCTTTTGAAGTTGTATCATGAGAGAGCTGACAACACAGCTATCACAATACAGCCAGATGTGCCGGTATGGTGGTCATCGACCCAGAGCCGGGTGGTGGTGAAGAATGTGTATTGGTGAATGAAGACTTTCTGGAATTAACCCCAGGGCTGATGGAGAGACTCAAGAGGATGTCAGCATCAGCAAGGATCTGTCACAGCAAGGCAGAGGGAGGAAGTCCATTAATTACTCCAGGAGTTTGAAGACATCTTCAATGGAATCCTAGGTACTACCAACCTGGAGGAGCATAAGAATGAGACCACCACAAATGAGATAGTCAGAGTCGAGCAGCACCAAATGGAAGCTGTGATCAAGGAGGAAGTGGAAGCTATGTTGTAAGCAGATATCATCGAACCATCAAAAGCAGCCTACAACTCGCCGGTGGTAATTCTGAGGAAAAAGGATGGATCCAACTGTTTCTGCATTGACTTTTGGAGATTGAACTTGTCACAAAGTTTGACATTGAACCCATGGGGAACCCTGAAGCTATCATGGCAAAGCTGGAGCGAGATCGGTATTTTACCAAGATCCGCCTGAGCAAGTGTTACTGGTGGATTGCTATGGAGGAAGTCTCAAAGGAAAAGACAGCATTTGTAACCTCAGATGGCTGCTACCAATTTAAGAAGATGCCATTTGGCTTTGTAAACTCAGCGGCAACCTTCAATCGAATGATGAGGAAGGTGCTGCACGATTTACGTAACATCGACCACGACGTGAAAGCCATCCTGAAGCACACAGTCAGGTGGGAAGATCACGTCAAAACACCGCGGCAACTTTTTGAGTGGATCAGAGAAGCTGGTTTGATTCTTCGGCCTTCCATTTGTTACATTGCATTTCACACACTGGAGTTTGTGAGACACCGAGTGGGAAAGGGACAGGTATAGTTGGAGGAAGAGAAACGCACCAGCATCAGAAACGCCCCAGTTCCGACGACCAAAAGATAGGTTAAATCATTCCTGGGCTTGGTAGGGTACTACAGGAGGTTCATGCCAAACTACACAGATTAAGTTGTGCCCCTCACTGACCTCAAAACTGACCTCAAGGGTCAGCCCAACCACATTCCAGGGGAGGCACCCCAACAGAGGGCATTTGAAATGATCAAGAACCTTCTTTGCAAGACTCCTGTACTACAGATGCCCGACTTTGCCAGATCATTCATCGTGCAAGCGGATGCATCCGATGTTGGAATTGGAGCGGTGTTGTTGCAGGAGTACGAGGACGAAGTTTTTCCTGTAATGTATGCCAACAAGAAACTTCTACCCCAGGAAAGGAAATACTCGGTGATAGAATGTGAATGTCTCGCAATTGTGTTTGCTGTTAAGAAATTCCAGAAATACATCAATGGACGAGAGTCCATCATACAGACTGATCATTTTCCCTATCATGCATACAGAAGTGTAAGATTGACAGTGCGAGGACAATGTGGTGGGCGTCATGTCTACAGAACTCTTGGTTCTGTATTCAAGCCAGTAAGGGATCCAAGAATGTGGGAGCTGATTGTGATTGTTTATTTTTGGTTTATTTTGCAACCTCTAATTTTAACTGACTTGTAAAAAATATTAATTTGCAAAAAAAAATTCTAAAGGCGGGGCTTATTTGTCAGTTAAATTGTGAATAAACATTCGTAAATGAATGATTAAAATTGACGATTACATGTTATAAGTTTCATTTTGCACGGATCGGTAAATTGTAATACGAACTGCTTGATGTAATGCGCTAATTTTGACTGCAGATGGCAGTGTTGTATTGTGAACTGCCTGGTGAGATTCGTGAAGATGCTGGAATGTTCTCAGATGAAACTTCCAGCATGGGCGAGAATCACATTTGCTGGAAGGCAAGAGATTGTTCTGTGATGCTATATAAACCCACGAGAGGGAGGTGTAGAGATGAGTGACACGTGATGGGACGTGCGTTTCGATCGTTCCAGTGCTCGATTTAACTCTGAGTGAATGAGGTGTTAATGTCCAGAGTGGTTGTTAATGTGTGGAGCCGAATATAACCAGGTTGATTAAAACTCATTAAGATTGTGCATCGGGAAAGAATTCCTTTGAGCTCTTCAACATCCGGGACAGGAAAGCGTGCGAGAAAGAACGATGCGACAGGAGTTGATGGTTTGACAGCCCTGGAGGACGAGGTGAACACATGCGAGTTGAGCCGGCAAGACAGGGACATTGGGCGGAAACAACCCAACGCGGGAATTGGAGATGGACATTGCGTGTAATGGTGAACTTCCTCATTTGACTTTGTATCTGTTTATTTGAAATACAAGTTTCAAAAATGTTACGCTGTTGATGTAGTCATTGTAACGTCACTCAGAAGTCAAAGACCCCAACTGAGAAATATCCATTTGAGTAGTTGCCGATCGGTACAATCGTCAAGACATGTGAAGTGCAAACCATGGATTGCAGTTGTGAGAGAACGGGCTTGGTTCGGCAAAACAAAAAACATACGTCCACTAAAGAGAAGGAAACCCCAAGCTGCGTATACCCTCGGCATATTTTTTTTCACAGGCTTGTTATATTGACTTTACACGGTTTCGCCTTTCCTATGTAAAATATAATTTCCTGTAAACCATTCTGTTTTTACACGATCCGTCTCATTTTGTGTGTGCCCCTCTCCCTCCTGTGTGTGGGTTGTGTGCATTCATCTGCGCTGCTGCGGCACACTTGGTAACTCAGATACACAGTGCATGCATTCCTGCACTGTACCCATTTCTGCGTCAACACTGCTTTCCATGGAATTGCAATAAATTTGTTTCAGCTAGTTTTCGGTTATTATATTATTGCCCTCTTGGTCGAGGTGAGAGTGCACGGCGTCACTGGACAGACACTAAAAAAGCACCCCATTTCCAAAGCCTCTTGGAACAGAAAGTAGACAGATATATGTGCTCCTATTTGACGAGTCAGACTTCCACATAAGATTGTGGGAAAATGAGGAAGTTAAATCCAGGTATCTTGATTCCAAGTTCGTTGGACACTGTACAGCTGAAGACATGCACGCTGAATTTCATTCCGTTTTGGAATACGTACTTGAATCCAATAAATCTTGTTCAGCTTTCCATGGATGGCCCAAGTGTCAACTGGAAGTTTCACACGAGTGTTCAAGTTGAAATGCAAACGAACTATGGCAAGTCACTGTTAGATGTGGGGAGCGGTATCCTGCATATTCTTCATGATGCATTCCCAACAGGTGTGCAACCTCTGGTGTTGGTATCGCCAAGCTATTACGTGCACTCCTACACATTTTCTGTGACTCATCTCATGGAATATGGAATAACAGAAAACAAACAAGGTTTCATTCTTAGTCTATTGGTTTATTCCAATGTCACTTGTTGCATAAAACATTTGCATTGAAAGTCCTGGAAAACAACTTTTTTTTTTCCTGGAAAATACCTGGAAATTTGTTCTTCCATGGCTGTGCTAACCCTGTAAATCTTTCCCAAAGAGCAGCACAGATGCACCATTTTGATTCTATGTAAAATGGCTGGCTTTACATCTCATCCAGGAGCGGAGAAATGTTTAATGATCCATACGTTTATGAGGATAAGGGAGAAAAATTATGAGGATGAATGCGGGGGTAAAGAGGATGGAAGATGGGGATGAATAGGATGGGGTGGTGTGCATGGAGATGAAGTTAAGTGAACTGTGAGAAGGATAGGAATGATTGAGGATTAGGATGGGGGAGAAAGATGATTAGGAATGATTATGAAGATGATCAATGGGTTTGAGGATGAGGAAGATGATGAGCATGAATGGAGATGGGGAGGATGTTTGGAGTGAAGAGGATGGGAATGCTGAGAAGGAAAAGGTGATGAGGAGGAAGAGGTGATGAGGGTGCGGGAGATTAGGAATGATGTGGGTGATGATCTGGATAATTATGATGAGGGGAGGAGGGAGAAGATGATGATGGGGTGACGATTACTAGGTTTGGGGATGAGGAGGATGGGGATGATACTAGGGAAAATGTGTGAGGTCATGGGGTGGAGCATGATGGGGAAGAAGAGATGTGAGGATAGGGACGATGAGCATGGTGGTGTGATGGTAAGGATGAGGATGAGAATTATAGGGTGATGAGGAATGAAGAGAAGGAGGACTGAGTAGAATGATGAGAAGGATGACTGAGTAGAATGATGAGAAGGATGACTGGGTGGTATAATGTGGATTGATGAGGATGGTAAGGAGGAGGATGGGAATGATGACGATGGGGAGGGTGAGGATGATGAGAATGATTGGTGAGGTGAATGGTGAAGATGAGGATGATGTACACGGCTGATGAGGAAGATGATGAGCATGAATGGTGATGGGGAGGATGTAGAGGATGGGGATCATGAATAATGATGAGATGAAGATGGGGGAGGATAATGCTGATGAGGAAGAATGATGGGGATGAGAGCAGGGAGGATTATGGAGATAAGCAGGAAGAGGATTAGGGTGAATGCTGATGTGGGTGACGATGGGATGAATATGAGGAGGATGGGAATTATGGCGATTCGGTTTGGGGAGGAGGAGAAGGACGAAGAATGATCAGGGTAGGGTAAAGGGGATAAGAATGATGAGGAAGAAGAAGATCGGGTCAGGATGATGATGGTGTTGAAAAGTATAGGGATGAGGTTTATAAGACTGTTGAAGATTAGAATAGGAAGGATGGGGATGGAGATGATTTGGAGGTAGATGAGGATAAGGAAGACTGACAAGGTTGAAACCAAAAAGCAGAAATCCTTCAATTGGCAGAAGAGACACTTGTTTGATTCAGCATGGTGTCCACATGAGGACCTCCAACACGTGGCTGACACTTCAATTGTCGGCTTTCATACCACATTTTAAAAGAAAAAAAAGTAAATTAACATTACATACAAAATAAAAAGTTTATTATTATTATTTTAAGCAAAATGTACCATTATAGTGGTTTGCAGTGACCATCGTGGATTTTCAGTTGATAAAAGCAAGGGGTGTGCCGTGTGGGGGTATTTGTAAACAGATAACACACCAAGTTTCAGGTATGAGGAGTCTCACATGGGGTCCATTGGAAATGAAATTTAGGCCAATCAGAGTTTGTGCACATCAAGTTGATTCAAATTTGCCCCAAGTGTAACGTCACTGCACCTGATGTAATGGATATCTGGTTTTTGAAAGATATCGTATATCGACCATCAAGATACACTTTTTTAAGAAGAAAAGTTGGGATGAATGCTGATGTATTGTGAATTGCCTCTGCTCTAACCCTTTAAACATGTCCATTTATACACCACATGCCCATATTAAGGGGTTAATGCTATACATTAGCCAGTTATAAAAAATAGAGGTATGCAGTATATTTAAAGGGGAACATAAAGTCAATTGAAAACAAATCACTATCTGTAGTTTGGAGGAAGGGGAAATAAGGGTTGGGGGGGGGTCATAAATTCCCTCCCACCTTCCTCCATGATGGAATGGTCCTCTGGCAGCAAAACAACAAAGATGTTAGTCCTCCATCTCATTCACAAACAGCAGCACACATACATTGTTTCTGATGTTTCTGGAGCCATTGGAACAGAACATTTTTGAAAATAGAAAAAAAACCAAACTGACTCCCCTGGAAAAGTTAAGTTAAAAATCAGAATTCTTGAAATTTTCTCAGATTTAATTTTTTTTTTTTTAAAGAAATAAAAAATGTAAATGTTTAGCCACTTGTTGATTTGTCAAGTTAATAATATCCCACTTTGGTTAAACTCAAAGCATATGGCAGTTTGTTGGTTGAAAAAGAAAATTAAGTGAGAAAATGGGGACCCAAAAAGTCGCACAGCACCAAAAAACAAAAAGATGAAGGTTGAAAGAGCCAGACAACCATAACCGAAGCAATGAAAGGATGGAGGTGAAAAGGTAAAAGCTAACTTGGGCATGCCTACGACTGGTAGGCTTGATCATGTCTGTGCCCAAACAGCCAGCGCTTGCACATTGAGGTCATATTTTGCTGTCCCAAACGCTGGGCCTGCACCATGATGCTTTCCACAAAGGGCACCGATTCTGATAGTTCCAGCTTCACAGCGACCAGGTATGCAGAGCGCAGGCGGCCACTCACCATGTAGGCCTTTACCTGACGGAGGTTAAGTGATGTACACCATCAATGCAAAGTACAGACGTCTGGAAAACTTCAAGAGGATGCCTTAGGTTGGGGTGGGGGTGAGGTTTACCTTGTCATTGTTGTTTTTCATTTTGGCAATCAAACTATCCAGTTCCTTCACCTGGAAAATGAACAAAACCATGACATTTGTTGCAACAGTAATGGTAATCAGTTAAAAGTGTCACCTTCAAACAATTTTATTCCTATGAATCATCTTGGAGTTTTTAATCGAATAAACAACCCCGACTGCTACTCCTCAATTGGCCACTACAATTGTGCTCGTAATCCCCACGCATGTAACACACCCCCCCCCCCCCCCGTTGGGGTGTTTTAGCCCTTTTCTGGTCGACCCACCTTCCTGTTTTGAGGATTTGCCCGAGGGTGAAGTGTCAGTACAGTGCTAAATAAAAGTCGTGGATTGTTACTTGTGGAATGTTTAAGTCTCATCTTTACTTTTGGTCACACGACAAAAAAAAGGTTTCCAGGAAATAGTTCATCATTCAGTTTTAAGGGTACCTCGAGTGTGGCAGGAGAAGCGACTACTGCCGTTCGTACTGCGCTCAGTACAATGGTGTCCACGTCGCCTGGCCCGGCCATTCCAGACTCGGCCACACAGCGCAACAGCCGTTGCAGCTCACTTCCTTGGGCACGTTCCACGAGTTGACGTGCAGCTCGCACGTACACTGCCAGTGCTGGGAGCTCGAACTCCTGCAATAAAAGTTTTTAAAACAATTTTGACTTCCCCCATCTTCCCTGGAATTATGGTTCAGCTGTCACCTGGCTAACTTCAAATATCTTGCACAAGAAACTGATTACTGAATGAGAACTATATTATGATTTGTTTCCTGCCTTGTTATACGTATCTGTGTATCTGTGTATTCGCTCTTACATGAGCCTCAACTTGGAATACAAATAATAATAATTAAAAAAAAAACAACCTCATCGACAAGAAAGCCTTTAGAGAGGCTTTTGGGTTAAACGTCATCAATCTCTCCTCCTCCCCATAAAATATAACAGGAGTACTGAGGTTGTCATTTATTATCACAATACCCCCATCAACCCACCCCAAACCCACCTTATTCAAATTCCCTGTTTCCTTACTGAAAGTCCCTGTAGTTTACCCCGTGTAGTGTACCCCACCCCATCCTTCTCTCTTCAAATCCCCCATCTTGTTTACCCCATGTAGTGTACCCCACCCCATCCTTCTCTCTTCAAATCCCCCATCTTGTTTACCCTGTGTAGTGTACCCCACCCCATCCTTCTCTCTTCAAATCCCCCATCTGGTTTACCCCATGTAGTGTACCCCACCCCATCCCTCTCTCTTCCACAGATCTCCTGATGTCCCTGTTCCCTACCCGTTGTTGTGCTTCCCTCTCGTCTCCTGCTCCCTTTGTTGTATGTTCTGTGCGTTAGCTCTTTTATGAACCTCGACTGGTGTCCATAAATAAAATAAAAACCACATTATTGGTCCCCTACTGGTTTCACAGGAGGGAACTATAGGTTTGCTGCCCATATGTCTGTCCTTCACACATATGGGTTTTCAGACTTCTTTTCCATACCCTTTAATGTATTCAACCGAAACTTGGTACGAGGCTTTATTATAATAAGTTACAGAACGAGTTCGAGTTTCATGGCATTTCCTCAATTTTCCCAAAGTTATGTCATTTTTGGACTGAGAAAGTATCACATCGGGAGGGGACATGCATTTCACAGCAATTCTCACTCTTGTTCCACATCGTTTTCAGTCCTCATGGACACAATTGACCTCCCAGTCGATTAGCTTTTTACAACGAGAAAATAATTGTTCCTTCTGCAGTTTTAACATCTGTTTTAAAGGCCCAGTCACACCTTGACGTTTTCGCCAGCTTATGCCGATTTTTCAAAAATTTGTCTAAAACGCTGGCACACGTCGATTACGTTATGGGTAAGTTTTGGAAACATTGAGAGCACACTGAAAAACACTGCCATACGTCGTAGTACGCTGGCTTTCATCGTTGTACTTTGCGGTTGTCCTCAAATTTTCCACGCTTGAAATTTTACGACTTATGCCAGCGTATGACTCACAAGTTCCGCTACGCTAGCCATAAGTTGTAGGCACGTTATGCGATCGTTGACACACGTCGACACACGTTACTTGAAGTTAATCATAAGTCGAAACACGTCAATGTAATGGTTAGCGTCAGTGTTCCAGACTTCCTGGTTTTTTTTTTTTTTAATTTTTGTCGGTATGACGGTCATGTTGACACTTCGATTTCTAGTGCGGTTATGATTTAAATCGTTGAGCGGCAGCCTTTTAATAGGCTACGCCACGTGATCGTCGGCGATACGTGCAGCTCGCTATGCATAAGTTAGACTATCGTTGGGCATAGGTTGTGAACGCCGACAACAGGCTAAGCATTCGTTGGTATAAGTTATCTATAAGACAACGAAACGTTCTGTGTCCATTACCAATATGTTATGCATACGACCAACTTGTTATGAATACGTCCGAATCTTTCAAAAAAAAAACATCAAAAGTTCAGCGTAAGCCAGCGTTTTACATACATTTTGATACGTTGCCATTGTTGGCTAAAACGTCAAGGTGTGACTGGGCCTTAACCTCCGTTAAGGCAGAGGTCACATTTGCCACGGCGGCCGTGGGGTCTCCAAAATCTACGGCCACTATCAATTATACGGCGGCCGCAGTATTTCCACGGTCACACAATGTAGCAGTCACATATGTTCTTATTTTTCGGGGAGACGCACGGCGTATTTATAAATTGTGGAGACCGAACACGTGGGGTTGCTGTACGGTCTTTGATTTGATGTCGCACGGTGACCTTAGGGCGTTCCTGCGGCGGCCATAGAATTTTCAAGGCAGACGCAAGGTGCCCGCAACGCGACCGCAGGGGGCCCTTAGGCGAACGTGCGGCCAGACGGACGGTAACGAATGGGTTAAATTTATGTATTTTTTTTACCAGTTTTTTTTTTTGGTTTGTCGAATTGCTACGGCAAACGTAGAAATGAAAAAAGTTATAACTCCGCGTTATAATTCCACGGCGACCTTACGGCCTGTAAAATATAGCCATGCGGCGTAGGGCCACCCTGAGGCCACCTCAGAAACTCTGCGGCCGCCGCACGTTTCTGTCAATTCAGAGGGCGTACGGCCGCCGTATCCTCTCCGTAGAGCAAATGTGACATTGGCCTTAGGTCTTAGAAATTGTGGAGACCGAAAACGTGGGGTTGCCGTACGGTCTTTGATTTCATGTCGCAAGGTGACCGCAGGGGGCCCTAAGGCGAACGTGTGGCCAGACGGACGGAAACGAATGGGTTAATTTTTTTAATTTTTTTTTACCAGTTTTTTTTTCGGATTGTCGAATTGCTACGGCGAACGTAGAAATGAAAAAAGTTATAACTCCGTGTTATAATTCCACGACGACCTTACGACCTGTAAAATATAGCCAAACGGCATAGGGCCACCCTGAGGCCACCGCAGATACTCTGCGGCCGCCACACGTTTCTGTCAAATCAGAGGGCGTATGGCCGCCGTATCCTCGCCGTAGAGCAAATGTGACTTAGGCCTAACTCACGACAACATTTTTCCCTGAAGATGGCTATTATAGGAGGAAACAAAGACAAGCTAAATGTATTTAAAACAGGGAAATGCAATGTAAAGGCCCGGTCACACCTTGACGTTTTAGCCAGCGATGGCAACGTGTTAAAATTTATGTAAAACGCTGGCTTACGTTGAACTTTTGATGTTTTTTTTTAAAGATTCGGACGTATTCATAGCGACTTGGTCTGATGTATAACGCATTGGTAACTACACAGAACGTTTCGTTGTGTTATAGATAACTTATACCAACGAATGCTGAACCTGTTGTCGGCCTACACAACCGATGCCCAACGATAGTCTAACTCAGGCATAGCGCGTTGCACGCATCGCCGACGATGTCGTGACGTAGCCTATTAAAAGGCTGACGCACAACGATTCAAATCATAACTGCCATAGAAATGGAAGGGTCAAAATCGCGGTCACACCTTGGCGATCTTGCCAGCGTATGCCGACGTAACAAAAAGTGTGTCTAAAACGTTGGGGCACGTCGAATACGGTATGGGTAAGTTTGGTATGCGCGAGTAGAACGCTAAATACACTATCATAAGTCGTAGTAAGTAGAGTACGTCAAGAAATTTTAAACATGTTCAAAATTTTGCGACGTACTCGGCGTATGACACACGTTCCGCATGCGATGGGGATAAGTTTTACACACGATATGCGGACGCTTACACACGTCCACAAAGGCTACTTATAAGCTACTCATAAGTCGAAACACGTCGCGGTAATGTCTTTTTTACGCAAAACTTATTTCTAACTTATGTTTGACGTGCTTTGAACCAATTCTTTACGTAGTCCCAACACACATCGACGTATGTAGACGTATTCCAATGACGTCTTCCGGTCGACAAAAAAAAAAAAATGAATGTGTTTCCAGCTTACAACTGCCATATAAAGACGTGTTCCCAGCGGTTTTGGGAATTGGTATATAAAAATGCTGCTCATAAAAGGGGAACCCAACAGTGTTTTCGAGTTCCTTTTTGAGTCGATGTCCATGTCAGCAGTAACAGTATCAGTATCAGTATCAGTATCAGTATCAGTATCAGTATCAGTATTAGTATTAGTATTAGTAGTAGTTTGTTCATGTTGGCAGTAGTAGGTGAGTGTGAGGGGGAGGGTGTGGGTTATGATGGATCGTCCTTGCGTCCGCGTGTCCACGGGTAGGTTCATAGGCTGCCACTCAACGATTTAAATGGCTGCATCTCCACTATTGAAAGTAGACGCTTGCGCTCAACAATTTGAATTTTTTTACACTCAACGACTTTTAAACGGTACCACTCAGCTATTTTCATTGTTTACAATGAACGATTTAAATTGCTGTCACTCGCCTTTGTTTTTTTTTTTTTTTTTGACGCTGGGGTTTGGAAATTTGAAGCGTTTCTTCTGAGCGTGTTAAAACGCTCAAACTCGACTATTTTAAATAGACGCTGCCGATGGACAATTGGAATCATAGCCAAGCTAGACATCGAAGTGTGAACATCCTCGTCATGCCGAAGAAAAGTTTGAAGAATGCTGCAAATAAGTGTCCTGGCCGTGGACGCTGACGCAAAGACGATCCATTATACCGACGTCTTTCAGCCTATGAGTAACTTAAAAGTAACGTCTGTCGACGTGTGGCAACGGTCGCGTAACGTGCCAACAACACGTTAATCATAGGTTAGAAATAAGTTTCGGGTACGCTAAACATTACCTCGGCGTGTCTCAACTTATGATTAACTTACAAGTAGCATGTGTTGACGTCTGTCAACGATCGCAGACCGTGCCTACAACTTGTGGCCAGCGTAGCGGAACGTGTGAGTCATACGCCGGCATACGTCGTGAAATTTCAAGCATGAAAAAATTTGAGGACAACCTAAAAGTACAACGTTTAAAGCCAACGTACAACGACGTATGGCAACGTACTACGACGTATGCCAGCGTGCTCTCAATGTTATCAAAACTTACCCATAACGTATTCAACGTGCGCCAGCGTTTTAGAAAAAAAATTCAAAAATCGGCATACGTTGGCTAAAACGTCAAGGTGTGACCGGGCCTTTAGATGAGAGAAATAAATAAATAATTCTTGAACTTATCTCCCTCCTCGAAAACCTGGTGGTACCTTGTTAAGTCAGTCTCTGGTGTATGCTTCCAAATCTTGTCTACCCCCCCCCCCAATCCCACACTCTTGGTACCTGTCCTTTCCTGCCATATCCAACAGCTCAAGGACTCCATGTCTTTTGTACCTGAGAAGGTAGAGAAGTTTCCGTCAACCCTATACTCTGATTCGCCAACTGGATTAGACGACATCAGCTCACCAGTCCTAAAACCCTGCCCTGCTGCTCTTGCACACCCTCTCTCTGCTCTTTTCACCCTATCATTTACCCTTGGTCACCTTCCATCTGCTCGGAAATCCATCATCACTGCACTGCATAAAAAAGGTGCAAAAACTGATACCCTCAACTACAGACCTATCAGCTTACATCCAATCATCAGCAAGGTCATGAATCCATCATGGCAGTTCACAGCAAATCCTTCCTTTTCTCAAACATACTGATCTCAGACCATCGTGTCAGATTCAGACCCCCTCATTCTACCCTGGAGATGCTGCTTCTGCTCTCACAGCAATAGATGGATGTGTCAAACACTTAGAATAGGTCTTTCAATCCTGACGAATGTCACACTCTCACTCTGTTTCTCTGAAAAGAGTGTCTTGCTAACCCTCCAATTTTTTCTTTACAATTACTGTCCTAACACTCATTTCGAAGAAGTTCTGCCACTCATACTTTTGGGCCTATCAGTTACGATCTTTCTTGGGAGAATCATAAACTGTATTTAAGTTGGCCTACAAAGCCTGTCACCTACTGGACACCCATCATCCATCGTGCAAGGTATTTCTTTGGCACACTTGATTTCCTATCCACCGACAAGGCCATCCTCTACAGCTTGAAGGAGTACTGCTCTCCCCTCTGGCATGGCACCCCTTCCTCATACCTTTCTCAGCTTGGTGCTAGCTTGGTCTCAGCTTTGTCTCAGCATATGGAAACCAAGGCCATCAAAATCATTAGAATCTCCTGCCATGAAGCTGTCTCTGGGCTTGTTACTTTCACATTGCAGAAATATCGGTGGTCTCTCTGTCTTCTTGCACCTTCTTTCTGGTTTTGCACCCCGTGCCCATTCCGTGCTCAACTGTTCACCATGGACATACACAGAGGAACAGAGTCAGCTCATTGAAAAATAATAAATACCTGTATACACCAGAGTGTGCTCCGGTTTAGAATAGGTACACTGTGTCCCTGTATGTCGTAGGAGGTGACTAAAAGGGTTGGCATCAGGAAGGGCATCCAGCCATAAAACAATGCCTCAAAAAGGAAACCATGATGAGTACAATTATATATGGGCAGGGTACAGCCTGAAGTACCCTGTGGGGGTCCTCACACCCTCTCCTCAAAAATCAAGGTGGGGAACCCGAACGAAGCAAGGGAGGAAGTTACTCCATTCACGATGACCAAATGTCTGATGCCCCACGTGGAGATCAGTTTCTGAGGTTTGGGACGTGGAATGTCGGGACAATGACGGGAGGAGAGGAGATTGGGACCATACTCTGTGCAGAGTGTTGGTGCTGCCAAAGCAGTCTCCTTGGCTATTGGGCACAAAACTGGACAGGTCGCAAGATGAGGAAGTTGTTGTGGTAGGAGGAGACATGAATGGACATGTGGGAAGGAGTACAGAAAGTTTTGAGAGAGTCCATGGGGGTTATGGATATGCTGTGAGGAATGGAGAAGGCGAAAGGAATTTGGAGTTTGCTGATTTGTAATACTCAATTCCAGAAAGCGGATAAGCTTGTTACATACACGTCAGGTGGGTCAACGACAATTGTTGACTACCTGATGGCACGTAGACAAGATAGGGGGAATCTTCAGAACACAAAGGTGATCACGGAGAGGAGGCTGTTTCACAGCACAACTTGATTGTCTGCGATATAAGGGTGAAAGGTGCGAGGAGAGCTTGGCGAGTGAAGTACCAACTGAAGATGAAGGTGTGGAGGTTGAAAGAGGTGACAATGAAAGAGGCATTAAGAAATGAGCTTTAAAGTGGTTGGATGTCAATGCAAGATAGTCTGTTGGGAGTCATTGGCGAGGTATGTGGATGGACAAAAGGACCACCGAGGCACTTGGAAGCATGATGGTGGGATGACGCAGTTGGAAAGAGGATTGGCGAAAAGAGGAAGAAGTTCACGGAGTGGCAGAAGGTGAAGGGTACGGTGGCAGAAGAGGCAGTGCATGAAAGTTATAGGGCAGCCAAGAAGGCTGCAAAGAAAAAGGTAGCAAAGGCTAAGGAGGCGCATAGGAAAATGCTCGGAGAACGCTTGGATTTCGAAAAGGTATTTAGGATTGCAAAGCAGACAGTGAAAGAGAGGAGTGATGTGACGGGGATGAGTTCCTTGAAGGATGAAGTGGGACAAATCATTGTGGACCCAGATGGAACAGATATATGGAAAGGCTGTTGAATGTAGAGAATGAATGGGACAGCAACATAGAGAGCAACCCAATTTTAGAACCGGCAGAGAAGATAACTGAGAAGGAAGTTGAGGAAGCGATAAGAGCAATGAAGAGTAGAAAAGCAGGAGGGCCAACGGGAGTTGTGGGAGATATGTTGAAGGCAGCGGGAAGTTGGGGTGTGAAGAGAATGACAGAGATCTGTAATCTGGTGGTGAAAGAAGGCCGCATTCCAGTGGATTGGGAACTGAGTACCCTCGTCCCTCTGTACAAGGGGAAAGGTCACCCTCTGGACTGTGGCTTGTAGAGAGCAATGAAGTTATTGGAGCATGGAATGAAGGTATTGGAAAGGGTGTTGGAGAAGAGGATAAGGAAGAAGGTAAAGATTGACGAAATGCAGTTTGGATTTATGCCAGGAAGAGGAATGACAGATGTGATTTTTATTGTAAGGCAGTTGCAGGAGAAGTACATGGACAAGAGGAAGTTGTGTCATGGGTTTGTTGATCTAGAGAAAGCATTTGATAGGGTTCCACACAAAGTAGTGATATGGGCATTGAGGAAATTAGGAGTGGAGGAATGGTTGATCAGAGTGGTGATGGCATTGTACGAGAGAGCGTGCACAGCTGTCAGGATGGGAACAGTGGTGAGTTTGAGGTGAAGGTGGGAGTGCATCAGGGGTCAGTACCGAGTCCACTACTATTTGTAGTTGTGATGGAGGTGCTGGCCCAGAGCCCAGAGTTGTGAGGGTTTACCGTGGGAGTTGTGGTATGCAGATGATTTGGTGTTAATTGCAGAGAGTATGGATGGACTGAAGGAAAAGATGAATAAGTGGATGGAATGTATGGAGGCAAAAGGTTTGAAGGTGAATATCGGAAAGATGAAGATGACGGTAAGTGGTAAAACATGTGGTGAGGTGGAAAGAACTGGGAAGTGGCCGTGTGCTGTGTGAAGGAAGGGTGTCGGAGTGAACTCCATTCAGTGTATAATGTGCGCTGAGTGGGTTTATCGAAAATGCAGTGGTGTGAGGGGGTCATTAACCAGCGTGGTAGCTGCATTCAAGTGTAAGGTGTGCATAGAGGGAGCTGCAGATGGATGAAATGTTGAGTTGGATCTTGGAGGTGGCGTGAAGCTGGAAGGTGTGAAAACATTTTGCTATCAAGGAGACATGCTGAATGGAGAAGGTGGATCAGACTCAGCGACAGTTGCTGGAGTGAGATGTTCATGGAAGAAGTTTTGGGAACTGAGTGGCGTGCCGCCGAGGAGGGGAGTGTCGATGAAGTTGAAGGGAAAAGTGTCTGTTACATGTGTGAGAAGTGCTGTGATTTATGGGAAAGGCAAGACATGGGAAATGAATGTAGAGCAGCAAAGAAGGCTGGAAAGGATGGAACCCCCACTCTAAATGAGAATGGTTCAGTGGATGTGTGGAGTATGAGAGAGAGAGAGAGAGAGAGAGAAGAGAGAGAAGAGAGAGAAGAGAGAGAAGAGAGAGGAGAGAGAGGAGAGAGAGGAGAGAGAGGAGAGAGAGGAGAGAGAGGAGAGAGAGGAGAGAGAGAGGAGAGAGAGAGAGAGAGAGGAGAGAGAGGAGAGAGAGGAGAGAGAGAGAGAGAGAGAGGAGAGAGAGAGGAGAGAGAGAGAGAGAGGAGAGAGAGGAGAGAGAGGAGAGAGAGAGGAGAGAGAGAGAGGAGAGAGAGGAGAGAGAGAGAGAGAGAGAGAGAGAGAGAGAGGAGAGAGGAGAGAGAGGAGAGAGAGAGGAGAGAGAGGAGAGAGAGGAGAGAGAGGAGAGAGAGGAGAGAGAGAGAGAGAGAGAGAGAGAGAGGAGAGAGAGAGAGGAGAGAGAGGAGAGAGAGGAGAGAGAGGAGAGAGAGGAGAGAGAGGAGAGAGAGAGAGAGAGAGAGAGAGGAGAGAGAGAGAGAGAGAGAGAGAGAGAGAGAGAGGAGAGAGAGAGAGAGAGAGAGAGAGAGGAGAGAGAGGAGAGAGAGAGAGAGAGAGGAGAGAGAGAGAGAGAGAGAGAGAGAGGAGAGAGAGGAGAGAGAGGAGAGAGAGGAGAGAGAGAGGAGAGAGAGGAGAGAGAGGAGAGAGAGGAGAGAGAGGAGAGAGAGAGAGAGAGAGGAGAGAGAGAGAGAGAGAGAGAGAGAGGAGAGAGAGAGGAGAGAGAGGAGAGAGAGAGGAGAGAGAGGAGAGAGAGGGAGAGAGAGGAGAGAGAGAGAGAGAGAGAGAGAGAGGAGAGAGAGGAGAGAGAGGAGAGAGAGAGGAGAGAGAGGAGAGAGAGAGAGAGAGAGAGAGAGGAGAGAGAGGAGAGAGAGGAGAGAGAGGAGAGAGAGGAGAGAGAGGAGAGAGAGAGAGGAGAGAGAGGAGAGAGAGAGGAGAGAGAGGAGAGAGAGGAGAGAGAGAGGAGAGAGAGGAGAGAGAGGAGAGAGAGGAGAGAGAGAGAGAGAGAGAGAGAGAGAGAGAGAGGAGAGAGAGGAGAGAGAGGAGAGAGAGAGAGAGAGAGAGAGAGAGAGGAGAGAGAGGAGAGAGAGAGAGAGAGAGAGAGGAGAGAGAGAGAGAGAGAGAGAGAGAGAGGAGAGAGAGGAGAGAGAGGAGAGAGAGAGAGAGAGGAGAGAGAGAGAGAGAGAGAGAGAGGAGAGAGAGGAGAGAGAGAGAGAGAGAGAGAGAGAGAGAGAGAGAGAGAGAGGAGAGAGAGGAGAGAGAGAGAGAGAGAGAGAGAGAGAGAGAGAGAGAGAGAGAGAGAGAGAGAGAGAGAGAGAGAGAGAGAGAGAGAGAGAGAGAGAGAGAGAGAGAGAGAGAGAGAGAGAGAGAGAGAGAGAGAGAGAGAGAGAGAGAGAGACAAATGATGCATTGTGGAAGATGATGGGAATAGAGCCTGTGATGGATGTTGTGAAGAGAAACAGGTTGAGGTGGTTGGGTCATGTGTTGAGGAAGGATGAAAGTGACGAGGTAAGTAGTGATGGAAATGAATGTAGAAGGAAGTAGAGGACAAAGTAGACCGAGAAAGACTTGGCTAAAGGTGGTGGAAGAAAAATGTGGGCAAGGGGATTAACAGGGGGAGATGCAGAAAATAGAGCAAAGTGGAGAAGATCATCTTGGGGCACGCAAGGTTACCAACCACTCTAGCAGGGAAAATGGTCGTAAAAATGGCTGTTGTTGTTATACAGTATTTAATTACTGTACACATGTAAGGCTGATTAACCAACCCTCCCCACCACCACCACCACATCGCCACCACGCACAGACACACACACACACACACACACACACACACACACACACACACACACACACACACACACACACACACACACACACACCTCATCCCAGAACCACCCCTGTTACATGCTGGCCAATTGTGCCATGTGTTCATTGTTGTAACCTGGAGAACTGCTCAATGTATGAAAAATCCAAATGGTGCAATTCGATGCAACCCTTTTAGCAATTACATGTTACCTTGACTGCTCCTGGGGATGTTTTTTTTCCCCTGGAAGAAAATAAACGAATCAGGAGATCCAGGGTAACTGGAACCTTCAGTTCATTCAGTCACCATGTCCCCTACCCATACTATGATCATACCTGTGGAAATGTCTTCCTGAGTCTGATGTGTACTCTTTCCAACACGATTTCAAACATATTGTCAACCACCAGGTCATGGTCTCTCCCATGTATGCCTCTGAGTATCACAATACAGATTCTGAGAGCATGCTGGTGCCACCATTCTGTGGCCTCCTCTCCTTGTGATATGGTACATCTCGCTTGTCATAATTGTCTTGCTTTCCTTTTGTCCCATTTTGCGTTGAGAATTGTTCTTGGTTGTGCTATTGCATGAGTCTCAAGAAATATCGATAAAAAATAAACCCATTTGTCCATTAAGGCTGCCCCTTCCACTCGGTTCACTGCAAATTCAGTTCTGACTCATATTTGAGGAAACCTTGAGCCAGAAGTCAAATAGTTTTAATCAGTTAACAGTCGGTTTAATTAATGATACTTGGCGGTTGTCGATTGTTTCGGAAACTGGCCATCAATCAAATCTAGTAGGAAGCTACCCTGAACAAATGAAGAATTCCTGTTCTAACCTAAATGGAACAACATTGCATCAGCGGCACAGGTGCACTCCGAAAAATGATGCAACGACCAACCACAGGATGCACACAAAATGATGAATAGAAAGTAATACAGGCCAGCAAATTACAGAAGGAATTCTGTGCTGGCATCTTAACTGACAACCAAGACCGAAGAGAATAATATGATGAAAGTTAAACATTGTAAATGCAGTATTGTGATATCTGTTACAACGTAGTACAGATGAAAGCAAACGTGAAGCTGAAAGGGGAACCCAAACACAATATATTTTCTTTATGAAAACCATTGAAAATCATGAATCACAGGATAATTTGAAGCGAAAAAAAAAAATTGAATTTTTTTTGCCAATCATAAAGTGCCGACAAAAGCTCGAAAATGTCGATTTTTTAAATTTTTACGTGGAACCACCTTGATCCAAATGGCGGCTTGCACAGAGAAACAGTGCATGTCGAGCTTGGATTCCGATACCAATTCCACAGTCATAAGCAACTCTGAAGGTTTTCAACAGGTTGAGACTGATCATTGCGATTTTGAAGAAACTCCACTGGAGACAAAATTAGTGATTGAAACGCTTTCACGGGAATTGTGGATCCGTATCGTTTTGAGCCATATGTGAGCGACTCAGATGAAGATGGCGTCAATGGAGATGTTGGTGAAGACGAGCAAATACCACCCATCACTTTGCTGATGGGAATAGTAAGAGGGGGGGGAGAGACAGAGAGGGGTGGGAGAGAGAGACAGGGAAGGGTGGGGGAGACAGAGAAGGGTGGGGGAGAGAGAAGGATGGGGGAGAGAGAGAAGGATGGGGGAGACAGAGAAGGGTGGGGGAGACAGACAGAGGTGGCGGGAGACAGACAGAGGTGGGGGAGACAGACAGAGGTGGGGGAGACAGACAGAGGTGGGGGAGACAGACAGAGGTGGGGGAGACAGACAGAGGTGGGGGAGACAGACAGAGGTGGGGGAGACAGACAGAGGTGGGGGAGACAGACAGAGGTGGGGAGACAGACAGAGGTGAGGGAGACAGACAGAGGTGGGGGAGACAGACAGATGTGGGGGGAGACAGACAGATGTGGGGGAGACAGACAGATGTGGGGGGAGACAGACAGATGTGGGGGGAGACAGACAGATGTGGGGGGAGACAGACAGATGTGGGGGGAGACAGACAGATGTGGGGGAGACAGACAGATGTGGGGGGAGACAGACAGAGGTGGGGGGAGACAGACAGAGGTGGGGGAGACAGACAGAGGTGGGGGGAGACAGACAGAGGTGGGGGAGACAGACAGAGGTGGGGGAGACAGACAGAGGTGGGGGGAGACAGACAGAGGTGGGGGGAGACAGACAGAGGTGGGGGAGACAGACAGAGGTGGGGGAGACAGACAGAGGTGGGGGAAGACAGACAGAGGTGGGGGAGATAGACAGAGGTGGGGGAGACAGACAGAGGTGGGGGAGAGCAAGAGAGAAGGGGGAGGGGAGAGTAAGAAGGAGGAGGGGAGAGTAAGAAGGGGGATGGGAGAGTAAGAAGGTGGAGGGGAGCGAGGAGGGAGGGAGACTGAGGAGGGGTGGAGGAATGCAAGGCAGCATGAGGTGAGAGGAAGGGAAGGCAGACGTGCGGTGGAGTGTTAATTTGGAATCATACCGTCTTATCAAATTCATTCTGTGTAGCATAACAGTCAAGATGAAAACAAAATAATGTCTAAAATCCATCTTTACTCGTTATGCTATAAATACCGTCTGGAGTCAAATGCTGCCCGAACACGTCCGGAAAAAATACACTGACACGTGCAGAGACAAATACAGCCCGAACAGGTCCAGAGACAAACATTGTCACGAGATAAACAACACCCGGACACAAACTCCATCTGGAGAAAAAAACGTCAGGACATTACCATCGGCCAGAGACGTCCGGAGACAGAGAGAGACACAGATGAACAGAAAGAGAGAGGGGGAGAGAGAGAGAGAGAGAGAGGGAGAGGGAGAGGGAGAGGGAGACGGAGACGGAGAGACGGAGAGGGAGAGACGGGGAGACGGGGAGACGGGGAGACGGGGAGACGGGGAGACGGGGAGACGCGGAGACGCGGAGACGCGGAGAGGCGGAGAGGGGGAGACGCGGAGACGCGGAGACGCGGAGAGGCGGAGAGGCGGAGAGGCGGAGACGCGGAGAGGCGGAGAGGCGGAGACGCGGAGACGCGGAGAGGCGGAGACGCGGAGAGGGGGAGACGCGGAGAGGCGGAGAGGCGGAGACGCGGAGAGGCGGAGAGGCGGAGAGGCGGAGACGCGGAGAGGCGGAGACGCGGAGAGGCGGAGACGCGGAGAGGCGGAGAGGCGGAGACGCGGAGAGGCGGAGAGGCGGAGACGCGGAGAGGCGGAGACGCGGAGAGGCGGAGACGCGGAGAGGCGGAGACGCGGAGAGGCGGAGAGGCGGAGAGGCGGAGAGGCGGAGACGCGAGAGGCGGAGACGCGGAGACGCGGAGAGGCGGAGACGCGGAGAGGCCGAGACGCGGAGAGGCGGAGAGGCGGAGAGGCGGAGACGCGGAGAGGCGGAGAGGCGGATAGGCGGAGAGGCGGATAGGCGCGGGGAGACGCGGGGAGACAGAGAGACGCGGGGAGACGCGAGGAGACGCGGGGAGACAGAGAGACGCGGGGAGACGCGAGGAGACAGAGAGACAGAGAGACGCGGGGAGACGTGAGGAGACAGAGAGACGGGGAGACGCGGGGAGACGCGGGGAGACGCGGGGAGACGCGGGGAGACGCGGGGAGACGCGGGGAGACGCAGAGACGCAGAGACGCAGAGACGCAGAGACGCAGAGACGCAGAGACGCAGAGACGCAGAGACGCAGAGACGCAGAGACGCAGAGACGCAGAGAGACAGAGAGACAGAGAGACAGAGAGACAGAGAGACAGAGAGACAGAGAGACAGAGAGACAGAGAGACAGAGAGACAGAGAGACAGAGAGACAGAGAGACAGAGAGACAGAGAGACAGAGAGACAGAGAGACAGAGAGACAGAGAGAGAGAGAGAGAGAGAGAGAGAGAGAGAGAGAGAGAAGATTTTTACACTCTCGGCTTTATCGTAACTCGAACTCGATACACAATTTCATTTTTTGTATTCACCGAGACGGTGCAAGTTTCGGATAGGATGGGAAGAAAAATGGGAAGAAAATGTGTTTTTAGACAAAAATGCATTTTACGTGAAATTAAAGCCTGTATGTATAAAGTCCATTGAGAGACTATCACGGCCATATCTTCACTCTCATTCAACATGTAATTTCATTTTTTGTAGTTGTTAAGATGGTTCAAGTTTCAGTTTCAACAAAAGGTGAGAAAATAGGACGAACATCGGCGTTTATACACAAAAATGCATTCCAGTAACCGTTTTTAATATACCTGGTCAGAAGCGATGTGGGGCAGGAGGGGGAGTCATGGGGGGGGTAACGGAGAGAAGGGGAGGAGAGGAGGGATGGGAAATAGAAGAGAGAGGGGGGAGTGGAGGAGTGAGGATAGGGGGAGTAGTGAGAGGAGAGGAGGGAGGGAGGGAGGGGAGGGAGGGAGAGGAGGGAATGGAAGTGGAAGAGCAAGGGAAGGAAGAGTAGTGAGAGGAGGGAGGGGATGTAGAAGAGCAAGGGCAGGGGGAGTAGTGAGAAAAGGGAGGGTGAGTAGTGGGAGAGAAGGAAGGGGTCATAAAAGAGTGATGGTAGGGGTAGTAGTGAGAGGAGGAAAGGGGAATAGAAGATCAAGTGGAGGGGTAGGAGTGAGAGAGGGACAGGATGGAGGGGAAGGGGAAGAGTGAGGGTAGGGGGAAGAGTGAGAGGAGGGAGGGGAAGTAGAAGAGCGAGGGTAGTGGGAGTAGAGAGTGAGGGTTGGGGGAGTTTCTTCCCGCTTACAGTATTGCTCTGCGGATATGAGACTTTGACTGACCAGGGATCTGAGATGGAGAACACTCCTCCGGTACAGGTCTCTTCAGAGAATCCTCGGCTATCGCTGATTGTACTTTGTGTCCAACGAGCGGTTGCTGAGAGAGACTCAGATGAGATTTGTTACCTGCATAGTCCATGAGCGTCAGCTGCGGCTGTATGGACATGTGGCTCGTTTTCCTGACGCTGATCCTGCTCACCAGATTCTCTCAGCGAGGGAGCCTCGTGATTGGAGGAGGCCAATGGGCTGACCACGTGCCTCGTGGTTGCAGCAGGTTGATCAGCATCTCAAGGAGATGGGGATGGGCCAGGCACCTGCCTGGGGGATGGCCAGACGGAGGCCCCTGGAGTACCGGCGGAAGGTGAACACAGCGACACACTGCTCCGGCGCATACTCCCACACCTGACCTGACCTGGGGAGGGGGCTGTGGGGTGGTGGTGGGATTGTGGGTATTGTTGGGTGATTGTGGAAAGGGGGTGTGCGGTGGTGATGAGTATTGTGGGGTGATGGTGGAGGGGGGGAGGGGTGTGCCGTGGGGGTGGGTATTGGGGGGTGATAAAGGGTATTGTGGGGTGAGGTTGGGGGGGGGGGTGTGGGGTGGTGGTGGGTATTGTGGGGGATGGTGGAGGGGGAGAGGGTGTGGGTATGGTGGTGGTGTTGGTTGATGGGGTTTCGGATGGGGGAGTGGTTGCCCATGTCCATGTTGCAGGAGCTGGGTAGGAATGTTATTACAGTTTTGAGCGATGGCTCTTTCTTCCGCTTAATCGTGGGATGGCATCGTCTCTCAATCGTGGTGGAGAAATACAAGGTCAAGCAATCTCTATTGTTTCATAACAGTGCTCTGTAAAATGTTCCGAGCACAAAAGCCAACATTTTGTAGGTCCAATCCACACTTGGTTATTTCGGACAAACCTCGTACAATTTCTGGCAAACGTAGGGTCTTTCGGCCATTTGGGTATGTATCATGAAACCAACTTGGTTTGTATTACGACAATCACCAAGGATGCATCGACTCAGCATATTTGTGGAAAAATCGATAATTATTCACTGTTTGAGTTAAATCGTGCTGCGATGTAACCCGTAGACAGTACAAATCTGGCAGACAACTTCCAGGTGGGATGTCACAGCTAAGCATGAATTATAATAATAATAAGATTTCGACTTTTAATCGCAAAATTACGTATTTCATAAATCACAAATCGGAAAAAAAGACACATCAGATCTATGTTGTGGAGTATCAACGGACAGATTAGCATCGTGGTGGTCAATGCATTTGGGTTCCCCTTTGATGATAAAGCTAAGATTATCTATTCCAAGCAACTGACCTGCAGGATCCGAAATGCGATGCCAAAACCTTCCTCAACATTTACCCCGGATAGCATCACCTGTCAGTATACAGCAAGGTGGTAAATGATGGCACAAGGTACAATGAAATAAAATTTGAATTGGCAAACCATGTAGTCGCATTTCATGCCGTGTCGCCACTATGACTATACAATAAGTTTTGCATCTTCAACACTCGATGTAATTACTTTGCTTCCACACCACACCCGTGACTTCCACCTTCCACCAGAACCCATCCTTTATTCTGAGGAGATGCATGCAACAGCAGCACTCTCCTTCACTTTGACTTAAAGCCTCACTTTCATTCCATACTTGCCTTGCAGGCCACATCACACTTTACATTGTTATTTCCAAACAGTGTGTGTGGTGGCATGGAAGATGATTCACTCAGGGTCTCATACTGCTTCAGGAATTTTGTCACCTCCACCTGCAGATCGATGGTGCTGATGTTCCTGATGTAGACATTACACACTGTTATTTATGAATCATGGACAGCAACAATTGTACAACAACTTCAATCAGTGAATCAACAACGTGAAATAATTTGGCTTCTTTTTATTTGTATATGAAGGCAAGGCTAATGGGAGATCTATAACATAGAATGGATCAGGATGTAACAGAACAAAAGGAAAAGCAGAAAGAGAGGGGGGAGGGGGACACCAAACACCAGGGCCGAGGGACAAAATAGATGGAGACAGACAAACAAGAGATGCAGGTAAGAATGAGGAAAGACTAGGATACAGGGGGTGGACAAGATTGACACAGAAGTAAACTCTCAGGAAGGAAAAACTGGAATTTTTTCACTAGGGGGGTATAGGAGAGTTTGGGGAGGAGAGGGAGGGTTAACAAGGGCAGAAAATGTTAACAAGGGTTAACAAGGAAACAAGGGAAGCGGAGAGGGGACGGGACCCAGGGGAAGTGGACAGGGGCCAGGATGCAGGGGAGCAAAAAGAGGACAGGTGCAAGGGTAGTTGAGAGGGGCCAGTATCCAGGAGAAGAAAGGTATGGGTGAGAAGTGAAGGAAGCAAGGAGGAGTGGGCAGTGAAAGAAAGCAGCAAATACGGGGTAGGACATGGAGGAAACCAAGAGAGGGAAGGGCACGAGATGAAGGAACATGGAATTGGTGGACGCCGAGCAGGGGTGGGAATGGGGGAGCCTGGAGCGGGTGTAGAGAAACCCGATGTGAAGATGACGTAAGGGAGGGCATTGACATGAGGTATTTTGTCACAGTTGTCCTGCACACATTACAACCAGAAGGGCCCTCGGTGGAGTGCATACCTCCACCACGCAATGCCTATCTCTCCATTTGCTCCTATCTCTCAATGGTGAAGAATCACTTTAAAAGTTAAAAAATTCTCGTATCCAGATCTCGATTCGGATATTCACCAAAATCGAATCAATTAAACTAATCCTTGCCACACACCCAACCTACCCACCAAGTTTCATCCAAATCCGTCCACCACCTTTTGAGATATCGTGCGATATATCATTTTTGGCCCGATCTCTCAAATGTGAAGAATCACTTTAAAAATGCTACTAGTCGAATCCGGATCGGGACCTTCACCAAAATCTAATCAGTTCGTCCTTGTCACACACCGAACATGTCCACAACTTTTTGAGATATCTTGCACACAAACAAACACAGACAGAGTGGGGTGAAAACACAATAAAGTTATCAAAATGTTTTTTGTGAGAATACTTTTCGTCGCTGTATTTATATTGCGAAGGTTAATTTAAATTATTTTTTTAATGAGACTACTTTTTGTCACTGTATGTATATTGGGAAAGCTTATTTAAAATTGCTTTTATGAGAATACTTTCTTTCTGTACCTACCTTACCGAGTCACACCCAGCTCTCCTGTTGCAGTCAACGCGTGGCTCTTAAGCCTTTGAATCCATGCACCCATTTTACCGGCCGCTATTCAAACTTCGTACTACCCGAGCGACCGTTTTACCAACCGCAATTCAAACTTCCATAAACTCGAGCGGCCGGATTCTTATTCAGGGAGCCCAGAGTGTGGGAGCTGAAAGTCCAAGGAGCTCAGGGTTCAAAGGGTTAATGAAATTCTCTCATCTTCTCTTCCCATCCAGGCTGGAGTTCCTCAAGGCAGTGTTCTTAGCCTGTGCTTTTTCTGGTTTTCATCAATGATCTCTCAAGATTCCCTGGCTGGAAAATCCTCCATCTCTTTGTTGATGACTCTACCCTCTGCCGTACCATCTCTCATCCCTCTGATCGGCAGGCAGCAACCTCCTCACTCTCTGCAGACCTAGATAAAATCACAAGCTGGTCAAACACTTGGAATATGTTTTTCAATCCTGAAAAATCTCTCACCCTCACCATATCTCTCCGAAAGGACTGCATGGAAAACGACCCATATTAATACTTTCTCAACAATTCCCTTGAAGAAGTCCTTTCTCCCCCACACCCCTCAGGAATACTTCTGGCTACGGCTTTTCCTCCACTCACACCTTATGTTTATATGTGTGCTGTACCATCCACCAAACAGTGATGACTCCATTTAGATCTCGTACTCCAAAAACATGGACCAACTTCTATCCTATCATCCCAATTCTCTCTTTCTCATATGTGGTGACTTCAATTGGCATCATGCCAGTTGGCTATGTGTGGTACCTCTCTCAGCTGCCATGGGACTTCAGCAAAAGATTTCTGTGATTCATTGGGACTGACTCAATCTGTCATCTTCCCAACCCAGATCTCAACCAAAGGTACTCCATCTCTTCTGGACCTTATTTTGACAAATTTCCCTGAAAATATCTGTTGTTTTTCGTTCACTCCAAATGGTTTATCTGACCATGTGCTTGTCAAAGTCGACACATCTCTGGCTGTTATTAGAGAACCACCTCAATGCCGTCGAGTCTGGCATTTCAATCAGGCTGACTGGCAGGGACTTCAAGCAGCCATCAAACCTCTAGACTGGCTCCCATCGCTCCTTCCTCCAACATCAACTCGTACTGTTAATTCTTTCATAGAAACTTGCTCTCTCTCATGCACAGATGTATCCCATTTCCTCTCCAGTTGTCCCACCCTTCCTCCTGCCCATGAAACACTGAAGCTTGTGGTGAGGCAGTTGGACGAAACAAATTGCCTTCACCTTATGGAAGGCTAATCGAACCAAAGGCGAACTCTTCCACAAAGCTGGGAACAAGTGTGTGTTTCCCCTCAGGAGAGCCAGAAAACAACATCTCTCCCATCTCAATTCTGAACTCAAACCTGTCTCCCTCCTCCAAATCCTGGTGGCGTCGAGTTAAGTCTGTTTCTGGTGAATGTTCCCCTTCCACCATCTCACTTACCTCAAATGGCCGCACAGCTGACACAGCACATGAAAACGCTGAATGCTGAAACTCCATGTTTGCTTCTAAACCTTGGATCCCAAACCCATCGCTTTCTGCACCCACCTTACCCAGTCATACCCAGCTGTTCATGGACTCTGTGTCCTTTTCTCCTGACAAGGTGGAGAGCTTGCTGTCAAACCTCGACTCAGATTCTGCAACCGGTCCAGACGGCATCAGCCAACGTGTCCTAAAAACTTGCTCCTCTACTCTTGTTCACCCACTCTCTTTTCTATTCACCCTCTCATTTGCTCAAAGTCATCTGCCATCTGCTTGGAAATCAGCAAACATTACCACCCTGCATAACAAAGGTGCAAAAACAGATCCCTGCAACTACAGACCAATCAGCCTTCTCCCAATCATCAGCAAGGTGATGGAATCCATCATCGCTGCTTCAGACATGAACTTCTTCCTCTTCTCCAATGGCTTGATTTCCAATCATCACTATGGTTTCAAACCAGATCACTCTTCTGCTGCTTATGCTGCTTCTGCCCTCCCAACAATGGATGGAGGTCCTCAATGTCAGACATGAAACCAGAGACATCTCCCTCGAAACATCACGTGCTTTCGATGCAGTCTGGCACCCTGCCCTGCTCACCAAACTCTCTTCTGATGGTATCAAAGGCCATCTCCACTCAGGGCTCACAGACTTCCTCTCCTGTTGCAGCCGTGTGGCCCTTAATGGAGTTCTCTCATC
Organism: Eptatretus burgeri; assembly: GCF_056783735.1. NCBI lineage: Eukaryota > Metazoa > Chordata > Myxini > Myxiniformes > Myxinidae > Eptatretus > Eptatretus burgeri. The sequence goes on along the minus strand of NC_140967.1, from coordinate 111,399,276 downwards.
CCCTCTTCCTGTCCAGGCTGGAGTTCCTCAAGGTAGCGTCCTGGGCCCTTTTCTTTTTCTGGTTTTCATCAATGATCTCACTGACTCTCTGGAAAATCCTCTTTATCTCTTTGCTGATGACTCCACCATCTGTCATCCCTCAGATCGGCATGCAGCAGCTTCTTCGCTCTCTGCAGATCTGGATAAAATCACAAACTGGTCCAACACGTGGAACATGTCTTTCAACCATGACAAATCTCACACTCTCACTACGTCTCTCCAAAAGGACCGTCTGGAACCCCCCCCCCCACCCCCATGTACTTTATAAACACTCCTCTTGAAGAAGTCCTTTCATTCGAGCTTCTGGGTCTCACTATCTGCCATAATCTTTCCTGGGAAAGCCACATTTCCAAGCTGGCCTCCAAAGCCAGTCGTTGACTGGACATCCTCTGTGATACAAAGTCCTTCCTTGGCACACCAGAACTCATATCCACCAACAAGTCATTCATCTGCAGATTGATAGAGTGCTGCTCTCTCTTCTGAGCTGGTTCCCCTGCCTCACATCTTTCTCAGTTTGATGCCATGGAAACCAATGCCTTCAAAATCATTTGTATCTCTCACGATAAAGCTGAGTCTATTGGGTGGTCGCTCGCCAACCATTATTCTCAGTTTTTTTCCGTCTGTCTGTATGTTTGTATGTAATGGACAGCTCTGGAGGCCAGAGGAGTCAACCGATTTTGATGAAACTTGACAGGTAGGTTCATACCAGGATCTAGTTGTATGCTTTTGAGCACCGTTGCTATGGACGCCACCGTTGGCGAGCAACGGGAATTTTTTTGAAAAATCCGAATTTTTTTTTTTCGAAAAACAAAAGTCGGCTTCCGCGCTTTTATGCGCACTATGATCAACCTCTGTCAAAAATTTTCAGCCCGATCCGTCAAAAGCTGCTTGACTAGTATGCAATTATGTAGCGACCACCCATGTCACCTACCGGCTTGTGGGTTTGTCACTTCACCATCGCTCTGTCTTCGGTGGTCGGTGGTCTCTCTGTCTTCTGCTGCCTCCTTTCTGGTCTTCCACCCTCCACTCTTTGTGTTTTTTTTCTGTTCCCCCCCACCACCCCCCCCCCCCCACTCCCTGGCTTCTACAGGGCACACCTAGTATAACATCAACCATCCTCTGGTAAAACTACCTAAATACAGGATTTACTGCTCACCTCCACGCATTTGTTTGTCTTTTTTTCTTGCCTATGGAATCGACTTACACATCCTCTTGAATGTCGTTCTTACCTCCAGGTCTTCAAGACAGATAGCTGTTCACCACAATCTCAAATAATCCCCAATCCAAAACCACGATATTTTTACCCTCATTAACTCCACCCCAATCCTCTCTAATTTTCCAGTTTTTCCAACTTAGTTTCCTTCTCCATACACGCGTGTTTTGCGTCCTATTTTAGTCTGTTCCATCCTGATTTGTTCGGTGTGCTGGCTTTTTCACGAGTCTCGACTATGTATAAATAAAGAAAAAGAAAAGTAAGTCACCTTTTCTGAAAATGAAACAATGCCGTGGTATTATAATTGAAGGTCGGAGATATAAAAGACTTGTCATATTGCAAACAACATCTTTTGAATTTCATATTCTGTACAGCAAGCTTGAATCAAAATGCTTGCTTTCCTCCTCCAGGATCAGCTGTGTGCTATCATATGCTCAATGTCTCTGCAAAACATAATCTTGTGAAACATTCATTCATTCATTTCATATGCAGCCTGTGGCTGCTGGTTTGCATCATTGCTGGGAGTACGGCCCTGTAACTGATACTGTGCCTGCTGCTGGTTAGGACAGAAATCTGGAATTTGTTCATGATACTGACGAATACTCGCCTAATCTTCATGAAGGACACCATGGGATCTTTCAATGTCCAACAACGAATGCTGAGGTCAGCCTTGCAGAAAAAAATAGGAATATTTCTATTTCATTACTTGTATTATTTGTTTGCATTGGATAGTGAAAAAAGATTTTGAGACATTGTAGTTTCCGTGGAGCACTGCAGTAGCTTTGAGAGTGTTCAGTATGTGAAGATAAGAATATATTTATTGCATCAGCGTTTGAGGTTAAGAATATCTCCACTGTTTAGTGTTTAAGGCATAGGGCAATAGTGCAACAACGTGAGCAGGTATGGAACCTTGAAAAAATGCTTGATGATGAAACACAGTTTTAAATCATTTTGAAGAAGCACTCACTTATTATTTGAAGTTCTAGCTTGCAAATTAAATGGAAGCCATGATAAAATAAATATAATGATAAGTAGATTCAAAATGTTGGAATGTGGATACGGCACAGGTGTTTGCCCTTTCTTTTATTTTTCAATTTGAGGGAGATGAGAAGAATGTTTTTATTAATTTTTTTTTGTTACAAACCGCGGTTTCGTGCTGAACGCTAAGGTGCCGAACACACATCACAGATAACGGGCAGGCCCAAATTTTTCGATGTCATGCACTGGACACAAGGGAATAAACTCGTCTTATTGGATGAGAGAAGCTCGTATCAAAGAAGACTACAAATAAACTACTTATAGAGATAAACAAAGTGAAACCCTCGCTGTCCTACAACGATAAGGAACAATAGAATAAAGTACAAATTTCTATCAAAATTCAACTCTTGAACTTCCATGGACTCAACACTAAAAGCATTGGTAAATTAAGCCGAGGTTTCTAAGTGACCCAATCGGGAGCCCTACCATCCATTGCTTTTCAATAAAGAGAAAATCTGGTGCATAATCATTCACCAATTTCCTTTCTTTATTCAAAACATATAAACGCGCCTTCTACATACTTTGTGAGATCAGTCGGTGATATTTTCAGAAGAAAAGGTGCGTTGGGATCCTGAGCAACAACATGCACAGCTCTGCGATGCTGCCCCAATAAGGTGGCAGGCCAGACCTGAGGTTCACTTAACGCTGCTTTCAAGTGGGTCTTGGCCTCCTCCAAGTGTGGCAGGCGCCGAAAGAGATCAGTGTACGACATGGCGCCTCTTCGAAAAAACCCGATGCAAGTCATGGCTGCACGTACCTCATCCTGACAATGAGGTGAACAGATGTTCACAGATGTGCTGAATTAATTAATTATAACAAGGCACAGAATTTAAGTAGGCAATTGATCTCAATGACTGGAGTTAAAACCAAGATGGAAATTTTGACAAAAAAAAAATTATTTGCTGCTCTCCAACAAATTTCTGAGACAATCACCTTCATGAAGCGTTGGATATGCAGCAGTGAGTGGTGAAGGCCACGGCGATTCAAATGTTTGCAGGAAGCCACAAGCATACGGCTCCAGGACTGGAGTAATGGGTCCAACTCAAAAAGGTGCTGCAGAAGGTCATCAAGGCGTCCAGCTTGTAAAGCCGGCAGCAGCAAACCTTCCACAAAGATTTCTTCTGCACAGTGCTGTACCACAAGCATGCTTATCCATGAATCCGTGAACAAAAGTAACAACAGACAACGAGAACGAGCAATCAAAGATTGCATACCCTTGCTCAGACATGTTTCTGGTGGTATTATAGTATGTATTTTATAGATGTACTCGCATGCCAATTGTACATACTTTATAGACGTATTCAAATTCTAATTGTACATACTTTTACACATGCTCACATTCTACTGGAAGCACCATCACAAATAAAACACTAAAATGTGAAAAATAAATAAATATCGGCCTATTCACAATGTTGTAGATGAGGAGCAAGTTGAACTTGACTTTCTGATACAATCAATAATACCATAACCATTGTAGTACTTCACAATATAAGCCTACCACCGGACTCGTACCTTATCAAGAGCATGCTGTGCAGCTTGACGAAGTTGTTTATGTCGTGCAAGAAAGGACAAAATGGCCAGATGGGTCCCGTACTGGTGCAGATATCGCAGACACTCATCATAAAACCTGTTTTGAAAGGCACTGCTAACTGTGGCTTGAGGGTGGCCTTCATTGATGTGTAAAAGTTCCTCCAGCTCCCGAAGAGATGCCAATGGGTCATCACCCTAAAATTGACAAATATAATGTATAACAAGAGTGAGAATTGCTGTGCAATACATGTCCCCAACCGATGTGATATTTTGAGAGTCCAAAAAGGCCATAACTGTGAAAAATTCGCTTCCGACATCAAAACCTTCCTCTTCTTGATTTCCGATCATCAATTTAGATTTAGACAAGATCATTCGACACTGGACATGCTGCTTCAGCTTTTCCAACAATGGATGGAGGTCTTAAATGCCAAACATGAGATCAGAGCCATCTCCCTAGACATATCACGGACTTTCAATACAGTCTAGCATCCCACACTGCTCATCACGCTCTCTTCTTATGGTATCTAGGGCAATGTACACTCATGGCTCACGGGCTTCCTCCCCTGTCACAGTCAACGTGCGACCCTTAATGGAATTCTCATATGAGCCTTGACAGTCGATACAAATTTTTATTATTTTAAATCTCATCCCCTCAAACAGCAGCTTCTTCACTCTCTGCAGATCTGGATAAAATCACAAGCTGGCCAAACACTTGGAACATGTCTTTCATCCCTGAAAAATCTCACACTCTCACTATGTCTCTCCGAAAGGACCATCTGGACCCGTCGACTGGGCATCCTCCGTCGTGCAAAGTCCTTCCTTAGCACACCTGAGCTCCTGACCACACATAAAGCTTTCATCCACTGTCTGATGGAGTGCTGCTCTCCCCCTCTGGGCTGGTGCTCTCGCCTCTCACTGAGTCTTTGGGTCTCTCACTCTCTCACCGCAGGCAGATCAGTCGTCTTTCTGTCTTCCACTGTCTCCTCTCCAGTCTCACCCCCCCTGCTCTGTCTGTGATCTGTCCCCCCCCACCATATTTCCAAAGGGTGTTCAAGGTCTGCCAGCAACCCCCTTCTGGTGAAACCACCAAAATCAAGAATCACTGTTCACCTTCATTCCTTCTCTTCCATGAGCTAGAATTAGTGTTACAAAAACATTTACAAAATCAATGCTCACCTTCACTCAAAACTATGTTTACCAAAAAAGGAGTAAAAAAAAATAGTGATTTGGTTGAGGTCTGACCTTCATATCTGCCACGATTGATAACGAGCATATTCATTGCCCGCTGTCTATCACCATCTGAAAAGTGCAGAGGCAGACAAACTGAGAGATAATCTTTGCTCATCGATTGATCGCTTACTCACTCATCAGCCGGATACTGGAATCATTATCCCAGGTGATTTCAATCGACTTGAACTTGAAAGTTTACTTTCACTCAAGGTTACAGATCGTCAACCAGCGCACTCACAATGATGCCACTTTGGACAAGATTTCAACGAATCTGCCTGATCATTACAATCCGGTTGAAATCATTTCACCCCTGTGACTCAGCGATCATCAGTGTGTTATAGCAAGACCAAAATCCCCCCTCCCATGTCGTAACGTTGTTCACAAATGCGTTGGAAGCCCAATGTGAGAGAGAGAGAGAGAGAGAGAGAGAGAGAGAGAGAGAGAGAGAGAGAGAGAGAGAGAGAGAGAGAGAGAGCGAGAGAGAGAGAGAGAGAGAGAGAGAGAGAGAGAGAGACAGAGAGAGACAGAGAGAGACAGAGAGAGACAGAGAGAGACAGAGAGAGACAGAGAGAGACAGAGAGAGACAGAGAGAGACAGAGAGAGACAGAGAGAGACAGAGAGAGACAGAGAGAGACAGAGAGAGACAGAGAGAGACAGAGAGAGACAGAGAGAGACAGAGAGAGACAGAGACAGAGAGAGAGAGAGACAGAGAGAGAGAGAGAGAGAGAGAGAGAGAGAGAGAGAGAGAGAGAGAGAGAGAGAGAGAGAAAGAAAGAGAGAGAGAGATATAGCAGCATACGCAAATTTGGAGAGTGGTTGAGCACTCATGACTGGTCTGAAGTTATGTCCACTGAGGTGCGAACAAGAAGTGCATGATCTTCTATCATACACTCCATCAGGCCAATGATACCGACTTCCCACAGCGAAGCATTCATCATCATCCGCAAGACAAAGAAAGCATGGATAACACCGCACATGAAGACTCTTGTACAAAATTGTCAACGTGCCTTCCACCTTAGTGGAAAATGTTCGTGCTGGAGACACTTCCACAATCAGGTCATACACCTAATAAAGACAGAAAAGCTCAATTAGTACACCTTTAAACTTGAACATCTAAATGTTCAAACCCAAGAGCTTGGTATCGAGACATTTGGTTAATGACGACTAGCAATACCAGTTTACATCGGGATATTGCAGTTGATATTATCGATCAATAAGATCAAAAAGCTACAGCTCATACAGTATGTTCCCGCTTTGCATCCGTTGGAAGAGATTTACAACCACTGAACTTTCCTTACTTCCAGCGTATGAACCATCTTTTCCGATTTACCAGGTTCGACCTTGGAAGATCTGCCACGAACATGGAAAAATCTGATCTCAAAAGGAAATGGTCCCTTTTACATCTCTGCTAGACTTATCCATCATTTCTCTTCTGAACTAGCTCAACCTTCGACAGGCAAAAATCAATGTGCTGTGCATGCAACAGACAGTCAGTCCCAGCACAGTGGAAAAGGGCACAAGTTGTCCCTATTTCCAAAATAGTCCCATGTCACCATTGAAAACTTGCAACCAGTTGCTCTAACTGATAATTTCTAATAGATTTCAGAACATTTTATAGCACATCAAACGATGGAGGCAATGAAGTACCACCTTAATCCAAAACAGTTTTTGAAACATCAAAGGTGCCTCAATATCACACTGCCCGATGACGTCGTGCACACACTTCACAAGCATGCAGAAATGTCAGAATCAATTTCTTCGATGCTGCTTATGAACCTCTGCAAAAGCATTCGACCATATTGATCACACGATCACAATTTCAAAAATCCTTACAAATGGGAGTTGATTCATCTCCTGTTTCTTGGATAAGCAACTTCATTTCTAATCACAAACAGCGTGTTAAGTATCTTGGCAAATGCTCTGAGTGGATACGTGTGCATGCAGGAGTTCCACAGGGAACGAAGTTGGGGCCCGTTGTATTCTTTGCCATGATTAAAGTTGCCGACTGCAGTGAAGTTGCCACTGGTGTGCATTGCTTCAAATATGTCGACGGGCTGACATTTATTGAAAAGTGTGGTACTGGTAGAGAATTTCATATGCGAGCCATTCTTCAGCAACCTCACAAATGGTCAGATAATGGAATGCGCCTTAATCCCAAAAAGTGCGCAACTGTTGAAATCTGTTTTGCTCAAATCAAACCATCCCCTTCCAGCTCGTCACTTAATGATGTTGCAATCCAAAGTTGTAATCATATCAAACGTTGGGTATTTTCTATCCAGGCAGATCTGAAATGTGATGCTCATGTCAGTTTTATTGCTTCACGAGCTCACAGTCGTTTGTATATGCTTCCGAAGATGAAATGTCATTTCCTCGCAGGCAATGATCTTGTAACTATCTTCGCATCTTTTGTTTGCCCTGTATTGGAATATGTGGCTCCTGTGTGGTCAATCGGAATTTCAAAGCAGCAATGAATCGCAATTGAAATTGTTTGTAAAAGAGCTTGTAGAGTTATCCTTGGCCCTAACTATCACGGTTATTTAGATGCTTTACATGACTGCAGTCTGGAGTCACTCGAGAGCAGACGTGATCAACTGTGCCATTCTCTTGTGAGACTGCTGCCAAAGTACAAGCCTCACCAGTTGATAAGCACAACCAGATCTCAGTGGCTACCAATTACAGAACCCAAAACAATACAATGAACTGAATCTATAATAAAAAATGTCAACGTGCGTCCGTCAGTTTGTCCGTTTACTCCATAATTCGAAAACCGTAAAACCTAGCGGCTCCAGATGTTTGCATGTATACTCAGGGAACTCCATGGTGGTGCATGAATGAAAATTTGGTGTTTGGGTTAATTTAAACACCACTTTTGAAGATAATTTAGGGAGTGCTCATCACGAAAAACCAAAATAAGCCTCACTAAGATGGCGACAAGCCATCTTGGTCAGTCCTCTGTCAGATCGCAAGAGTCTGAAGCCGCCATTCTTTTTTGTCCTGCTCAACAATGCCTTGGCTTGGAAAAGGCCGCAATGATTTCTTAACGATATATATATTTTTTTTACACGATCCTCACTCATATTACGAATCGCTGGGTACATTGCAATGCTTATAAACACCCGGAGACTCCAGTGCTTGTGGCTTTATTTAATTTCAGCACATGCCATAACCTCGAGAATCTCTTAAACTAAGCCAAATTACAAAATGTAAGCTCCAGAATTGAACCGAGCAGCACTTCTAATGCTAAAAAAATGTGTTAATTTGTCCAATTCAGACATTGCTTGGGCATCTCCGGGTGCATAGTTTTATCAACGGCAATTAGTAAACGCTTGCCAATCCCCAGGTGTTCCGTTGGAGTGCTTGCTTGAGTCCTTAAGCCACTTGGCAAGCATTTACAAAGCTGCTTGGTTGTTTGTTTTAAAACAACGAGAAGTAAGAGCCGTCGCTTCGCTGATGGAAATCCAAATCTGTCTCATTTCTCAAAAAAAAAATAAAACGGAATAAAAATGAACATTAAGCTTAATTTTTTTCTCCTGTTTGGATGTTTATATTTAGTGAAGAAAAGATTAAGGCATGTGCAGAAAGTGGAACTTAACTTGGTGTAACGCCGTGCTCTCCAACCCGCTTTTACAATCCATGACGACAGAGTTGATAAGGGTCCTTCTTTTTCCCCGCCTATTACGTAAGTGCCTTTTACGTTTGCAGTTTTCTTTTTCCTGTTTTGTGCGAATTGCTTTCATGACAAAATATTCATATAAATACACTAATAGTTTCTGCAATATAATAATAATAATTGGCAGTGGCTCAAAACAAAGAGGTACGCAGACAGCACACACGGATGTTGGATATGGTGGGGTTTGTGCGTATCTGCATGCGAGAAGGTTGGAGGAACGCGTACGGAATGGGACGTGCATGCAGGCAGACCTTTGCCAGGTAGATAGCATGGGTTTTAAATGCTCCTGCCCGGTTTTGCAGAGAACAAGGCTGTTAAAAAGAAAACACCACTGCATGGGTGCGTTTTATCGCCCCGTAAGGCCCTGGTACGCTGCCTACCCTCCGATATGCTGCACCTTCCCCATTCCCTACCCTAGCGCTGCCTTCCCTCCACTCACACTGCTTTCCCATTCCCTCATGCTGCTTCCCCCTCCTCTTGTGCTGCCTTCCTCTCCTCTCATGCTGCCTTCCTCTCCCCTCGCACTGCCTTCCCTTCCTTCCCCTCATGCAATATTCCTCCCAAACACTGTCCACCACCATACAATTCGCCGGAGGCCAAGGAGAGGAAAGGCCGTCAATGAATGTGCGAATTGGACAAATGAAAGCTTTTTTGCAAAAGCAGTCAGAACTGCTGCTTGGAATAAGTTCAGTTTTTACAAAGGAATGAATCCCCAGATCATGGCAGGATAGTCAAGAGGTACGCATGCTCACTCTCAGCTGTCCAGCTTGGGTTTGAATCCTGATCCAGCTATAAACTGTCATCCTGGTGTTTCACAGGCAGAGTGATTCATCAGTTTCCTTTGTTTTAATATACTATTTTTGCTCTCCTCTGCTACTGTTTTTTTTGTATTTCTGTTTTATTATAAATTAATGACCAACTTCTTTTGGAATAATGATACCAATTCAGCCTTTGGCTGTGATGGAGGCTGACTTGAAATAAACCTTTTATCATTATAGTTATTATTATAAATGAAGGCCTTCAAAATCATTGGTATCTCTGAAGATGAAGTTGACTCTGGGCTTATTATGTTGGTGGTCTCTGTGTCGTACTGTCTCCTTTCTGGTTTTGAACGATCTGCCCTTTCCATGCCTGCTGCATGGCATACGCAAGTAACTCCCTTCTGACGAAATTTCCAAAATCCAGTCTCATTGCCCACCCCCATTCATTCATTCATTCATTCATCTTTTTTTTGTCCCACCTGTGGAACGAACTTCCTTTGTCTGTTCAATCTCATTCTTTCCTCCAGGGATTCAAGATGATTATTCATCTCCTGCTTAGGTCATCCCCATCCATATGATCCTTTGTACCCTCATTAACACTCTCCAAGCCCAACTCTTTCTGGATGTCTTGGTTGCCTGGCTTTCCTCTGCTCTCTCTCTCTCATCCTTGTCTTTGGTTATTTTTGTTCCATTTCTGCTTCTTCCCCCGTTTTCCCTCCAACTTTTGTGATCGATACTTCACACCTGTACCCATCCAGCTTATTCAACCCTGTGCCTCCTCACCTTCCTCTCATTCTTCCCAATGTCCTCTATTCCCTCAAGTCTCCCTCTCTTTGGTTCTTCTTCCCTGCTGCTGGTGTTTTCCACCCCACACCCCCAATCACAACACCTCTTTCCACTGTTCTTTTTGTTCTGTCATGTCCTCGTCCATTCTGTGTTCTTGCTCCTCCACGAGCCTCGACTATGTACGCCATGTACCCAAAAAAGGTGTAAAAACAAAAACAAAAACATGAATACTTTTTATTCTTCTTCTAACTCAGCAAAAAAACTCTGTCGGTGTGCAATGTTCGCATGCAAAGCATTGTCATCTCTGTTGGACATGACCTTTTATACTTTGTCTCATCATAGACATCCCCTCCGAAGGTTGCTTTCTTCGACATAATATTCATTACGTTAAATAGAAGTTCCCTTTGAAGGAACTTCAAGGCAGGAGGAGGCTATTAGACCCATTAAGCCTGCCCAATAGTTGCCAACTTATGCTTGTTTTTCTGTGCCCTATCTTTTGTAAATGCTGAGCTTCAAGTAAGGAAGTAACACGTCAGCTGGGGTCTGGTTGAACATTTACCATCCAGCTATTCTATGATCCTCAAGTTATCTAAGCTTTAAAAAAAACAAAAACCTTGTTTATTAAAAATTAAAATGAAAACCTTCACAGCCAACTAGTATGGAATGGTACATGTGTGCATGCAAATAATAAATGCACGTCATTACTTTTATCCTACCGTAGATTGAATTTGACTTGATGAATCCCCTTCCAAGTTATGCACGATGTCTCGCAAGATCTGTGGTCCATAGGTGAGCTGGTTTTGGTCAAGGGGAGGTCGTAGGCAACGAGAAAACTTCTCCCAGGCCTCTGTGAATAAACCAGCCTTAAGGCAGGCCATTCCCCAAGCAGACCATACACCACCACGATCCAGGCCACTCTTTGTAGAAACCTACAAATATATCATGCAAATGATGCCTCAAGTCTGACCAAAATGAGAATCCAGTAAACAAGACACTAACACACAAAAAAAAGAGATAACTTAATCAATATGCACTTCCACAAAACAGGTTTTACAATAAAGAAAAGAAAATAAATATGTTGTTAAATACCATCAAAAGTTTCATGCCAAACACATCTTGACAACTAATATAAACTGTTGAGGACCATTAAGAAGCTCAATTTCAATGCGTTTTACATCTAGTTTTGACAGATAGCTTCTGCATGTTGGAAAAAAAGGCCACAATGATGAGTGAAGGCAAACACTAATCAGCAAAAGCTGAAAGCAGCATCCACCTGCATGCCGATCACTCTGCTTCTACTCCCGAGAACTAATGCATTCCTATTTTCCCTCATGATAAAAGTACCAATTGAGAAGAGGGAAAAGTAAGGTGGCATACCTCAACGGCAAGCTGATAGTGCTCATCTTCAATGAGACGGTCACGCAGGCGTGTCACTGCACCGGGACGCACCATCTGGTCAAGCGTTGGCAGATGCCGGTAGCCAGCCAGAACCAAAATGCGCAGCACAGCTACAAAGCTCAGGTAGCTGTGCAGACACAATGGAGCGTTTAATTGGCATTTTGAAGGTCCATTTCAGTACACCTACCCAAGGACGTTGATGGTGACCTGGTAAAATTGTCTGAACAGAGGGATATATACCTGAATCTTGCTGCAGCTGAGGACTGCTCAATAAACAACAACAACAACAACAAAAAACACCAGCTCCAGTACAAGAGCCAGATTTGCAGCATGAGTATCAACTTTTGAATTCCTAATTCTCAGTCGAGCATTTGATTTGCTTTAAAAAAACAGAAAAGATTTGTTAGCTCACCTGGAACATAGTTCAGTTGAGGTATTAGTATTGCACAGTGTCCGTCAGTCAGTGAGTCAATATGTAAACACTCGGATCTTCTTCTCCACAATTACACACATGATCTCTATGAAACTTGATCACAACCTTCATCACCCGTGTTGTACTAAAGTTTATTCACAGCATTAAAAAAATTAAAATAATAATAATCAGGGGTTTGCCCCCCCCCCACCCCCTCAAAATAGGTTTTTACTTTCTTCTCAGTCGCATATTTTGTAGGTCATCCACACCTACCAGTGGTTCCCTTGTTCTACCAGGTGAGTGCAAGGGCATTCCCCCAATTTTTTTTTTGAAGTCATCATTAATGTCACACTCAAGAAACCATGTGGTCTACAGCGAGCAAGCAAACTTAATCTTTCCAATGGATTATCAAACTTGACAAAAAGATAGCTTTAATGGTCATAAATAAAAAGTTTTTAAAAATCTTAGGGTTGAAATGGCAGCAAAGGTCATCCATAATGTTAAATATGCCAGAAAAATGTAGTTGACCTGAGGTGATGAGCTCAGTGACTGCTTTTGTCTGAAATCAAGTCCGGTGTTGCATCGTGCATGTGTCTGTATGTGCGCAATTTATATTTAGGTTCCTGTAGTCCTTAGACCCTGGAGAAAACAGCCAAAACCAATCCACAATCATCATCCGTTCGTCATCCGAATTTATTTGCATCAATGGAATCGTATTGAGGTGTGCTGCAACAAAAACCGATGCAAAATGGTCGAATCCATCTATCTCTTGGGACTATACTCTGTGCAGAGCGTTGGTGTTGCGTAAGCAGTCTCCTTGGCTATTGGGCACCATCCAGGATGGGTCGCCACTCCGACACAGGATACCAGCAAGCTGGCACTCATTTTGCTGACCTTGGTAGGATGATAGGCAAGTCAACCCCACCTGATATCAATTCAACAGCTGAGTGGGATTTGAACTCAGGACCACAGGATCCCAAGCCCACCACCGTAACCATTAAGCCAACACCAGGCATTAAATGGTCGAATCTCACCATCAAATTAGCCAACATATTAATCCCATTCTGAATTCAATTGAATAACAAGAAAAAGAGCAATCAGAGATTGCACACCATTGCCAGGACTTGTTTTGTGTTGTGTATTTTGTGTGGTGTTTGTGTACGGGTGTGTTACGTAATTAATAAAAGACATAATTAGAACTGCCACTTGAAAACTGCTGGTGGTGATGACCGGGTACCAAGATGTCCCGCTATGATGCAACCCCATTTGACGCTGACCCATGGCATTTATTAATTATTATTCAACTGAATTCAGAATGGGGTGAAAATTAATTCAATTCAAATAAAATGGAAGACCAAATACTGTAGGTACAGGAGGAACTTGGATAGGATTAGGGTTTCAACTGCTACTCCTCTTCCCTCAAACCCATCCAGGGCACAGCCAAGTGAGCCTTATTCAAAAAAAAGAAAAAAAGAACCCAGATTCAGAGAATTAAATAATTCTGGCTGCAGACAATGTGTCCGAACAGAACATATATACATGGATTAAAACATATATTCCCCATCACTACTAGATCATAATTGTGAAGTTTCACGTCGATTGATTAAGCGGTTCAAGAGAAATCTTATTTTTTAAAGATTTTCATTCAATCCAATATGGCTGGCAAACATGTGACCTGTTAAGTATTCGTGAACACCCTGCTATCCATCCCCAAGGCTTGGGGAATATGGGATTGAAGTTTCCCCTCGATCTGTCCAGCTATTCTGCATAAGAAGATTTTTAAAGGTATTTTGGGTAAGTCCAATATGGCTACCAAACCATGTGACCTGTGACATCTTCGGTGGGACCATTTTGTTCCTCTTTGATAGGCAATCATAGCTGTAAAGTTTCACCTCGATCTGTTCAGCCGTTTCGGAGAAGAAGATTTTTGAAGGTTGAAAAAAAAAAAAGTATATATGGATGCCAAACCACGTGACCAATGACGTCACAATTTTTTTTTGTCGACCAGTTTATCCCAAGATGACCCTCAAAAATGTTTATACTGATCATATGTAGCATTCCACGTGTGCAATGATGAAGTCATAACGAAGGCACATGTGACATCACACACAAAAAAAAATCACATTCCCCATGGGGAGTACTTGCCAGGTTCCAAGTTTCAATTTTTTTCCATAGAGCAATTTCAAAAGATAGAGGTCCAGCTCCTATGGTGAAAATTTAGTGTCAATCCGACAAGTGGTTGCAGAGGAAGACCGTACTCACGTTGTGTGTGGACAAACAAATAAACTAAAAATCACTCAGAGAGTGATACTTGGCGAAGTGGGACGGCACTTGGTAGAACACATACCTCTGCCAGGCTGAACAGTTTACATTTGGTACCTCATTGATAGGTTGGATCTGAATGAGGACCTTAACCAAAATCAAATTGGCTCGTTCTAGTCACCGAACCAACTCATCCACCTCGTTTTGTCATACCTTGTCCTCACCTTGTGTGTTTGTTCATGACATGATAAAAATCGGGATCTAACGGGGTTTACAGGGGGCTTCCGCCGAAAATAGGGATATGCTTTCTTCTCACAACTACACACACAATTCCGATTAAACTCAATTCCAACATTCGGTACCCATGATGTATCAAAGATTGTTCATGCCCGTTTAAAAAAAAAAAAAAAAAAAAATATATATATATATATATATATATATATATATATATATATATATATATATATATAAATTGAGTTGTAAGGGGATCTACAGGGGGGTTGCCCCTCCAAAAGAGGAATTTGCTTTCTTCTCAGAACCCTATACACAATAGCGATGAAACTTGACTTCAACCTTCATCACCCATGATATACCAAAGTTTATTCATGACATAAAAAAAGAAAAAAAGATAAAAAGATCAGGGTCTATAGGGGCATATGGGGAGTGGGGGGGGGGTTCCCCCAAAATATGTATTTACTTTCTTCTCCCAAACCACACACACAATTTTGATGAAACTTGACCACAACCTTCATCACCCATGATGTACCTAAGTTTGTTCATGGCATAAATTAAAAACAAGGTCCATCGGTATTTACTTTCTTCTCCATTACATATTCTGTGGGTCATCCATGCCTACCAGTGGTACCCTGGTTGTCTTATCCAGCAGCTACCAGGTGAATGCCCAGGGGTAATTCCCCTATGTTTTAACGTAATAGGTGCCTTCGGTATGACGGTATAATTGCATATCTAGAACGCTACATCTGATCAGTATGACCATTTTTGAGGGTCACAGAATAATTATAAATTGGTGCACAGGAAAAAAAAAATGATGACATCATCGATCCTGTGGTTCGGCAGCCATATTGCTTCAATAAAAAAACCTTCAAAAATCTTCTCTGAAACGGCTGAACAACTTGAGGCAAAACTTTACATGTATGACCGCCTTTCCGTGAGGAACAAAACGTTCACACACATGATGTCATCGGTCAAATGGTTTGGCAGCCATATTCGATTTACCCAAAAACCTAAAAAAAACAATTTTTTTCTCCTGGTACCGAAGGAATTAAGTTTCGTCTCAGATCTCTGGCCAGAGTCGAAGTCTCACATCCATAGAGCAAGACTGGAAGCACCAAGGACCTGAAACTTATGACTTTCATCCTTCTGCAAAGATACCGACAGTGTCACACCCCATGATCTAGTGAATCCATGACTCCCCAGACCCCCGTCTCTATTGACCTCTGGCTCACAACTTGAGGAGACAGGAATATCACTGCCAAGGTAAGTAAATTTCTCCATCACCTCAACATCACATGACAAACAGGTACAGACAAGATGGCAGGGTCCAAGATGTCATTGAAAACCTGCATCTTTGTTTTGACCCAGGAAACCCATTTGCAAGTCCAAGCAGGCTCAGATTCCTCATTGAGTGCCTCAAGAGCCCCTACAAGGATATACAGTGTTTCTGCAACTGAATCATCTGTGAAGTCAAGGTAAAAGATCTTGACATTCCCAAGCAATGCACCACAGCGTGATCTCTCTGACATCTTTCCAAAATGTAATCCATACAAGTGTTCAAAACTGTGGGGGGCCAAAACACACCCCTGACAAACTCCAATAACAACTGGAAATAAATCAGAGATGGAACCACGACATCTCACAGCAATCTCTGTACCAGAGTAGAGTTCAGAAATCAGATCGATCAACTTTGGTGGCAGCCCGCGAAGATCAAGAATCCTCCAGAGGGCATCTCGATTCACTGCATCGAATGCTTTGGGGAGATCAACATAGGCTGCGAGCAGACCCTGCCAAAACCCTCATCTGCCTTCGGTGAGGACCCGGAGAGCAAGGATACGGTCAATCATTGACCTCTTTGGTATGAAGTCCGACTGTTCCGGGCGCTGGTGTTCGAGCAGATGGTGGTGAACCCGATGAAGACATATCCTAGCAAAGACCTTGCCCGGCACTGAGAGCATCGTCACCCCTTGGTAGTTGTTGCAGTCTTGGCGATCACCCTTTCCTTTCCAGAGAGGGTCAACGAGGCCCCTTTGTTCGTCAGTTGGGATGATACCCGTGCTCCAAACAGAGCACAGAACTGCATGCAACAATACCAGTACAGCTTTTCCTCCAGCCTTGAGATGTTCAGCATGGATGAGAGAGATCTGTGGGACTTTACCACCTTTCAAATGGTTCACTGCAACCTGTGTTTCCACAAACAAAGGCAGTTCACAGTTGATTGAAGGGTCAGCAATGGGGATAGTTATACCCCAAACATCCAACTCAACAGCTGGTGGATCAGCCAAGTACAGCCACTCAAAGTAACCAGCCCAGCGGGTCTTCACTTTGGATTCCACTAGCAAGAGTCCACTACCCTCTGTTCTAACAGCAGCACACCAAGGGACGGGCTTGGAGGAACGTAATGCACAAATTCTTCTGTAAGCAGGAGGAGAATTACTCATCCATAGGTGCTGCTCGACCCCTTCACATATTCCTCGCACATAGGACTCCTTGTCCACCTTCAGCGCACATACAGTTTTATGCCACAGCTCTGCCATTAAGCCTGGCCCTGTGACTTCGGTCAATGGTATCCAGTGTCCCTTGGGAGACAAAGTTCCTCTTTGCCTGATGGTGGGTTCCAAGACATCTGCCAGCAACATCAAGGATGGTATTCTTGAAGGCACTACACAATATTCAAGATTCCCGACAGCACCCAGACCCCCCCCCCCCCCAAATTCCCACTCAGCCTGTTCACAAACTCCTCAGCTACTCTCTTATCCCTGAGCTTGTCAACATCCAGCCTAGGCTGGAATGGTACCATTGTCCTGGATTTAAACTGCTACAACAAGTCAAGCAACTTAGTGATATTCAGGTTCACAGTTCCAAAGCCATGGGGACCAACACATGTTTCATGACCATCCCTATCAGTGCCAGTTAATGCAATGAAATCCCCCAAGATTGATCAGTGCCCCAGGGGAGATACTTTGCTCACCATGGACTCGAGCATGGCATAGAATGCGTCCTTCACAGTGAGATCACTCACCTCAGTCGGAGCATATACAGAGACCAGGGAAATGAAACCCAAGGAGCGATGAATCCTCAGTCTCATAATGTGCACGTTGACCGGTGTTTCCTCAATTATCATGGGAGTTAGCTTGTTGGACAGAGCTCCAGCAACTCGTTGGGCATGGTAATCATCCGAGTGATCAGACCAGTAATCAGTGTAATCACCCGTCATGATCTCGCCACTATCTGGTCTCCGAACCTCAGAGAGCACTGCAATAGCGATGTTCAAGCGCTGGAGCTCAGATGATAACAGAGACAGGTGATCATCTTCTACTAGGGACAGGACATTCCAGGCACCCACCTGAAACAACCACCTCAGGTTAACCCGAGGAGACCACTGTCTGGTGGATGACACCTCAGCACCACCCCAACACACACTACTGCAAACCAACCCGGTAAGGTTACCCCATGGTTTTCCTCCAATCAAAGAGTTTTCTTCTTATCATCTTCCATTTGATTTGAATTGAATTTATTTTAATCCCAATGTAAATTCAATTGAACGTTCATAAAAAATGTCATGGGTCAGGTCATGTGTCCAATCAAAGCGGGGTTGCATCAAAGCGGGACGTCAGGGTACCAGGTCATCACTGCCAGCAGTTATAAAGTGGCAGTTCTAGTTATGTCTCTTATTAATTATGTAACACACCAGTACTCAAACACCACTCAAAATACACCAATCACAAGTCCTGGTGAGGGTCTGCAATCTCTAATTGCTCTTTTTCTTGTTAATTATTATTAATATTATTATTATTATTATTATTTACATTTCCTCGAGTCAAAATAAGTTTCCAGGGACTAATTTTCAGTCTTATAGCAAGCAAGGTACACGAAACACATTTCCTGCAAACTCATCTGAAAGAAAAAGAAAAAAACATAAAAAACAGATTTCCAAAAATTGAAATCATAACAATGCATTGAATTTATCTCAGTACCACAATGAAAATAAATAAATAAACATACAAACAAACAAACAAGCAGTCATAGACTGGTACTTACGAAATCGTCAACTTGACCTCTGACCTTGTCTAATAAAAGCTGTCTCTGGAGAAGGTAACGACGCAAACCAGAAGTTTCTACGATGATTCCGTACCAAACCTCTCATAAAACATCCGATTTTTACCAGAATTTCGACAACCGAGTGTTAAGCATACTGAACCGTTACCAAAATTGAAGACACGATTGAAATTGACTTTAAAACGAGCGTGTAATGCCGTGTGTTACAATCCCCCTCATTAGCATAATCTTCAGTTAAGCCTCAGACACGACACCTGACATAAATCTCATAAAACATCCGATTTTTACCAGAATTTCGACAACCGAGTATTAAGCATACTTAACCGTTACCAAAAGTGAAAACAGAATTGCGATCTGAGTTAAAACGAACTCGTAACGTCGACCGAAGCAAAAATCTCCATTTCTCCACGCAATTATTTAATATTATTTTATCAAAGTCACAAAACCGTAATATTCGGCCATCCACCAAGAATCTTTACATAATTCGACGGCTTAGCGAGTCAGGCATGCGACGATAACCTTTATTGGGATAAAAAAAAAAAGACTTTTAAACACCATCTTTATCGAAAACACCGTCAGCGCGCACACGCAAAACCTTTACGTGGGTCAACGACGCGTCTGCTCGAGCGCGCTGCACCACGTGACGAGCCGTGACGCGGCGAGTGAAATATTTTTTATACTATCTTAAAACGTCTCCAAAACATCCGATTTTTACCAGAATTTCGACAACCGAGTGTTAAGCGTCCTAAGCGATTGCAAAAACCGAAGACAAAATTAAAATTGAAGTTAAACCAAACTCGTAACGTCGACCGAAGCAAAAATACTCCATTTCTCCACATGAATTTACGGAATTATGTTTGACCTCAATGTGACCTTGACCTTTGACCGATTTTGACCAAAATCTAATCAGCACTAGCCATCGCCCTCCTGAATCACGTGGTGTAATTTGACATTGGTAGCTTCTTCCGTTCTCGAGTTATCGTGACTACAAACAAACAAACAAACAAACACAAACAAACGCACAAACAGACGGAAGTCATCAATATACTTATGAAATCTTTAGATTTCGTAAGTAATAAATAAGGGGGGAGCGTAGAGTTTCATAAGGAGGTTATCATGAAGGCCAAATGAAGTTTGTCGCACAATTTTTGTGTTCCGATTTATTCCATCATTACGACACCTTTATAAATAATCCCAGCGCATAAACAACAGAGATCAAATCACTTTTGGTCTTTGAAGAAGATTGTGACCCATTATCCTGTTGCTTGTGAAGTGAACCTTCCCCTTGTGCACATTTACCTGTCACACAAGCTTAGATCCTGGCTCAAGCCTGCTTCGACAAACATCATTTTGGCATTGAACAGCAACTTCTTCATGATGCTGATAACGAGCTTTCGATCCACTTCTGGACTGTTCAGAGTGCGTGACAGAGCAACGCAATGCATGGCAAGTTGATGGCCACACTCCCCACTGTTGCTGTGCAGCTTCAGTAACGCAAGGCACAGAGATGCACTGGGAGCCTGCACAAATATATTGCCAAGAAAGCAGAATTAATGCCAATAAGAAGGTCACAATCTGTGGGGTTATCCATCATAATAAATCAGAGCTATACATTACGAGTCATGTAAAAAATGTACACTCATCATCATACTGCAATTCGAGAAATGTCTCGGTTTATGGGTTTGTTGCTTCGCCTTTCAATCTGATCCCGAAACCATTGGACGGAATAAGTTGAAAACTGGTAGTTGTACTCGCGGGGTGCATGGGGTGGTTTTAGGGAATAATAATAATAAAAAAAAATCATCAGGGTGAAGGGAAGACCCCAATTCTCTCCGTGTAAATGTGTATCATATAGTGGCACCTGATGGGAGTCAGTGTTGCAAGTCAGACCAAAATCCACATCGATATCAGAAAAGTTGGGGAATTAACCCGTTCATAATGACAGGTTTTGTACGAGTAATCACAATCCAGAAACATTAAACATTCAAATAAATGCAGTGAGCTACGTGCACTCATTATAGCTCATATCATACCATGGGCATGATATATCCTTGCAAAGCCTTTGATGTATACGATTATACACAGGGGCTCTCATAACTGGTAAGCAGGTACTCGTGCGTGGTAAACAAAAAACATTAAATGCGTACATCAAAGATGCTCAGGAAGCTCAAAAGCGAATGACCACAATTGAGCTTTGGATGGAAGGTTTTCTCAGCTAGTGTGGGTAAGATTCTTCTGTGATCATTCTGTTATCTTGTGATTTCAAAATTTAAGTATAAAAATTAAGTTTATAAATCATAGCATTATAATTTATGAGCTATGTTATAAGTTTACAACTTGTAATATTAAAAAAAAAAATATATATATATATATATATATATATATATATATATATATATATATATATATATATATATATCCAAGAAGAATGCGCAAGCGAAGAGGGAGAAGTGGAGGTTCAGGAGCGTCCAGAACGAAAGAGAGCGGATTGCGAGTGTCTCGTCTGGAGCAGACGATCTGAGAGAGTGCTTACGGAGGAGTAAGAAGCATACAAAGCCGAGAGGATCTTTAGAAACCAGAGTGGTGCTTGGGAAAGCAGACAAGCACACTTGAAGCTGACAAAAGGGTGGCAGTGTGTGGAGAATAAGCGTGGTTTCTCGGTGTTCAATTCGCAATGGACATTCCATCAAGGTCTGGTTGTGGAGAAACAAGTTTGGCTCACTGACGTCTATTTGCAGTGGATCCTGTCCATGTGACTGCATGAGGAAGGTTTATTTTCAGTCTCATCACCTCTTACTCTTTGTGTGTCTTTCAATCTCGCCTGTTGACATAATGCTCAGGAGGAGGAAGAGATTAATCATAGCGAGCTGGGTGAAGATGTATATTTTTTGTGAGTATCAAACCATTTCTGCTGTTACTCATTGGAGAACTTATTAAAAAAAATTGTGTGAACCCCTGATTATACAGCATTTTATGTATCTGGAATGCACAGCATACGCAGATCTGTGCAATTTTCAATTTTCATTTATAATTTTGATGCGAGTTGGGAGCAGGTTCATGTGAGAAGTGTAACTTGGCACAGCAATGATCACTGTGCTTTGTGTACAAGTGACTACATGTTATGGATCATGCTAGACACTGGTTACGGAATGAGAGGACAAGAAAGTGGGAATATGTACAATTGAAAATTTAAAACAGAGCTGATAGGGCAATTTGTCACTTATAAAACATTAATAACAAGAAAAAGAGCAATCAGAGATTGCAAACCCTCACCAGGACTTCTTTTGAGTGGTGTATTTTTTATCGGTTTTCGGGTAGATCCAATATGGCTGCCAAAGCATGTGACCAATGACATCATATGTGTGAACCTTTTGTTCCTCAAGGATAGGCAATCATACATGTAAAGTTTCGCTTCGATCTGTTCAGCCACTTCAGAGAAGAATATTTTTGAAGGTTTAAAAAAAAATATATATATATATGGCTGCCGAATCACGTGACCGATGATGTCATGAATGTTTTTTTTTTGTGAACCATTTTATCCCGAGATGAACCTCAAAAATTTTCATACTGATTGGATGTGGTGTTCTACAAATGCAATTATGACGTCATAGGTGCCCTCGTTATGACATCATAAAAAGCACACATTCCCCATGAGGAGTACTTGCTCTGTGCCAAGTTTCAATTTTTTCCTTGATGTGGTTTCACACCTACAGAGTTCCAAAGTTTTTTCCGTTTTTCCAATATGGCTGCCACACCACGTGACCTATCCCTATCCCTATCCCTATCCCTATCCCTATATCTCTCTCTCTCTCTCTCTCTCTCTCTCTCTCTCTCTCTCTCTCTCTCTCTCTCTCTCTCTCTCTCTCTCTCTCTCTCTCTCTCTCTCTCTCTCTCTCTCTCTCTCTCTCTCTCTCTCTAGTGCAGCCTGTGGCTGCTGGTTGCATCATTGGTTGGGACGAGGCTATGCCACTGATGACGAGGCTATGGGACTGTCCCCCTTACCAGTACACCGGTACTCATTTTGCCGACCTCGGAAGGATGACAGGCTGAGTCAACCTCCTGGTGTATATTAATTCAGCATCCAACGGGGCTTGAACTCAGGACCCTAGGATCCCAAGCCGCCACCCTAACCACAAAGCCAACACCAGGACGTGACCTATGACGTTGTAATTATCAATAAAAAAAAAAACATTATACATGAGTAGTCGCACGAATCGTGAAAATTTCGTCTGAATCCGACAAGGGGTTGAGGAGAAAAACACGAAAGTTCTGTGCGGACAAACAAACAGACAGACAGACAGACAGACAAACAAACGGACCCAAATGTAATACCCTGTCCGAATCCTTCGGCGAGGGTAATAAATTAAAATGCTTGCAAACAAGACAGCATTTCAAAGCTCACATTACAGACAAAGTGTGTTCAAAATTCACATCTCTCCAGAAAAAGATTATCCTCTATTCTGAACCGGCCTTCGGCAAGTTGTCGCAATATGAAGTTGTCGCAATTCATAATAATGAAGCAAGTTGTCGTGAGAGTTTTGTTGGCCGTAGATCATGCAAGTCTCAACGATGATCCAGTTGGCTGATTAAACTGCAACGCTAAGAGCACCTGGTGTTGTGTATACCTGGTGTATGCCTGGTGTTGGCTTAATGGTTAGGGTGGTGGGCTTTGGATCCGAGGGTCCCGAGTTCAAATCCCGCTCAGCTGTTGAATCAATACCAGGTGGGGTTAACTCGGCCTGTCATCCTTCCGAGGTCGGCAAAATGAGTGCCAGCATACTGGTAAACCGTGTCGGAGTGGCGACCCGTCCAAGATTGTGCTCAATAGCCAAGGAGACTGCTTATGCAGCACCAACGCTCTGCACAGAGTATGGTCCCAATCTCCGACGAGCACCTGTGCAGGGTGTGTAAGTGGGAATGCAAGGTGTCCATTTGGTTTTGTATTTCATGTTCATGAGCAAGTTACACGTTCATATTAAACAAGTAACTTGGCCTTGTGTTTGAAATGATCATTGAAAATTAACAACATGAAGGGATCTACACAAACATGATGACCAAGTTATTGTGAGTTGCATTGAATGGATATGAGCAAATACCACCTGTTGCTTCGCTGACAGAAAATATTAAGAGAGGGGGGGAGGGAGGGGGGGGGAAGAGAGAGAGATAGAGAGAGAGACAGAGAAAGAGACGGACAGAGAGAGACAGAGAAAGAGACGGACAGAGAGAGACAGAGAAAGAGACGGACAGAGAGAGACAGAGAGAGACAGAGAGAGACAGAGAGAGACAGAGAGAGACAGAGAGAGACAGAGAGAGACAGAGAGAGACAGAGAGAGACAGAGAGAGACAGAGAGAGACAGAGAGAGAGAGACAGAGACAGAGACAGAGACAGAGACAGAGACAGAGACAGAGACAGAGACAGACAGAGACAGAGACAGAGGAGACAGCGAGCGCGCACAGGACACAAGTTGATGTTTGCAGTTTTGCCACGTGTGCCCATCCACAAACCTTCCTTCCTTTTCTTTTATTTTTATTTCTTTGCCTTCCAAACCTTCCAGCAAGGTCCCTGAATCCAGTCATTTGTTTCATTGAAATCTGTTCTCAAGTCATAGCATGACAAACAAGCAGACAGACGCAGGTTCTTTTGTTGTATGGATGAAAGCAGGATTAATATTGTTAAGGGTTTTCTGGTCGGGTCACGAGTGGCTTCTCGGACCAGCTTCCAGACCCTTGAGCATGAAGCCGATGAGCTGCAGATAACTCCACGGCACAAAGGGTTGTTAAGCAACCATGGACACCATCAGAGAAGATTAATTTTGGTCGGGTCCTCACGTCCAATTCCTGTGCTACTGTTACAGATCTGGCAGCTTTTGCACACAAACAGACAGCAGTCCCTAAGCTTAATTATTTCGACAAGTATGTGTTTATAGTTAGAATCCATCCCCTATGTCTCATGGGAATTTTGTGTGCGCGCTGTGAGTGATTTTATCGTCAGGATTTATACATCTACTACAAAAACAACAACGGCACCGTCCATCACTCAACCCGGTCGCCATTGCCCACGTGTTGTTGGCTGAAGGCATGGGCGGAGCCTCCATCGCCTCAGATCGAGGCTCCGCCCCGAGGAAGGGCATGGAACGTTTCGTCAAGCCAATTAGCGAAGGGCGAGCATCGCATGTGCGCCACAGCCAATGGGAGGCCAGCCTGCCAAAAGCTACCACGGAGCATCTTCGGGGGGGGGGGGGCAGGCCTCCAAGACGCCTCGACACACCCCCTGAGACGCCTCGTCCAATCAGGAGGCTGACCACCTCAGGGGTGGCCCGCCCAGCCAGATGGGATGTTCGCCCCTCGTCCAATTCTGAGGCAAGTCCCTCAGAGCGGTTCCCGCAACCCGCGGGGGAGGGGGAGGATAAGAGTGTAGTGAGCCGTCGAGAAGGAGGAGAAAGAGAAGAAGCCTCGTCTTGCCTGCTGGCGTTCTCGTCTACCCGCGGGTGCTCGTCTCATCTGGTCCGTTCCCGTGCTGGTTGGCGTCCATTGCGTCATTCCTGGTCACTGGTGCTTGGTGCTGCGTTGTTGGTGGCGGGTTCGAGTCCCGCCACCAGACAAGCTCGACCAGACCGTATGAGACGGACAGGTGCAAGAATAGGCCCCTGCCCTCATCTCGCCTTTTCCTTCCAAGCTGAAGGGCCAAATAAAGGCAGCGGCCACCATTTCTTGTGTGTGTGTGTGTGTGTGTGTGTGTGTGTGTGTGTGTGTGTGTGTGTGTGTGTGTGTGTGTGTGTGTGTGTGTGTGTGTGTGTCTGCGTGCGTGCGTGGCACCAGTCTGTTAAGTTGAACTTTTAAGTGCTTTTCGCTCACTGTATATTGTCTGCATTTCTTTTGTTCGGATAACTCTGCTCTTTGTGTGCGCCCTCCCCGATTATTGTTTATAAATAAACCACCGCGTTAATTGTTCACAGGAGACGGCTCTACTGCTCCACCTGGTGGTCGTCCT
This sequence comes from Eptatretus burgeri, assembly GCF_056783735.1. NCBI lineage: Eukaryota > Metazoa > Chordata > Myxini > Myxiniformes > Myxinidae > Eptatretus > Eptatretus burgeri. The sequence continues at coordinate 111,373,653 of NC_140967.1, read as the reverse complement.
CGCCCTCAAAACCCGACCCACAACACTACCTTTCTGGCAAATTAATCCCTCAGATATTGAACCATGCTCTCGACGCCCCACTGCAATTAAAAGAATGGCCGAGTGGAACCGTAAGTGGGATGTCGGCTCGTCTCACCATTGAGACTCAACTGTGGGGCAAAACTACCATCCACTATTACATACTCTGTCTCACCAATAGAGAAAGAGACACTCGAGCAGGTCGGAAATGAATGGTCATGTTAACAAATAGCACATATTTACAAGGAAAGGGTCATCGAAAAAGCACAAGCAGGGTCACAAAGAACAAGCTCGAATGAGCCAAGATCCTCGTCCTCTTAATGATGATGTCATAAAAACGAATATGCCGTCATTGTGATGTATCAGGTTTGCAATAAATTATCTGTGCTAATGCCCGGCTTGATTCCCGCAAACAGAATTCAAAAAGCTTGCCTAGTTTGAGATAATTTTTTAGGCGTGAGATATTTTGATGTCATAACTTTTTTCCAGGAGGAATTTTCAAAATCGGAGATGGTTACTGTTTGCACAGGGTATTTTTACATATATACGCCAAGTTTCAGGAAGTTTCGATGAAAACTGTAGGCTGTGAAACTAAAAAGTCCACAAGAACAACAACGTGAGTCAGACTTAGAGATCCTCCACGAGGATCGAAAAACCTTACCCTGAAACACCCAAGCCCTTAATCATTCATCGTACCACAATTCTACAGGTGCAGGCACCTTAATCATTCCAGGAAGAATGGCACAGTGTCTGCTGTGTATCAAAATCGGCACAGTGTCTGCCGACAGGGATCGATACTGTAGCCTTCACAAGCAAGACGACTTCTTCATTCTATGTTGATTTTACACTTTGCCCTTTTTGATAATTTATTGTGATGTGCATGCAAACAATTATGGCTTCAAATCAGTATGTATGGACACACCTTCTTTCCCAACAATTGGGGTAAATTGGGGGGGGGGGGAAGTGTGGGAACAACCCCACCACCACAGCCAAAGCAAAGTGGTATGCTGCTCGTGAGATTCTTCTTCCCCTCGTTTTGCAGTGTTATTGATGGTGAATAAAACAACTGTCTTGAATCCAAGCCAGCATAATCAGCCATGTATCATAAAGCCACCAAGAGAATAGGATCAATCAGCCCCTGCCCATGTTATTAAAGAGCAAGCAAAGCAGGCAGATGTTGAAGCATGTGATTTGTAAATATAGATTGGCGTTAGGTGTATCTATATACTTGTGTTCTGGAGTTAAACAATGGTGTGCAAACTAAACACAACAGACAGCACAAACAGATTCGTCCCTAGAGATAGGGGACATTTGGGAGAGTGTCTAGAGATATGCTTTGACACTGACAAGGCTCCGCAAATGAGCAAGGAATGAAGATTATGTAATTGCACTCTCATGCATTTTATCACATGCTGTGAACAAAAGGCCTTGAAATGAGGCGGCGTTTATAGGGAGTTGTTTTCATTCGGATCGAAAATTCTCCAGCCTCTGAAAAGAAATGGTATCAAAAGAGGGCCAAGTTACATTCAACATCTAATATGGCACAAGAGTGGTTCAACAGCGGCATAGAATGGCCTCGCCTGTTCAAATGAGAATTCTTCTCGCAGTTGCTGATTGTGTGATGTGTCCAATGAAAGCAGCCACTGTGGTTTGGATAGCTCTGGTGAAAGCAGCTCCTCGGGCAACGTGTAATCCAGGCCATTTGCAGACTGATCTGAAATTTAACAACAATAAAAAGAAGAAGCGAATACTTCGATATCGCGCGGCTGGGGGCAGTAAAAGTCGAGGTTAAGAATGATGAAACAATTTTGCAGTTATAAAATTTAAATGTAGACACGGTGAATTAGCATGCATGATGGGAAGAGTTGTGACGTTGGACAAATTTCTATTTATAGCCCTCAGATCAAAGGGACGTACGAGGCCATAAGTGTGACAGAAGACGTGACAGAAGACATAGGACAGAATAGCCAATTATATAACAGCGCGATGTCGCCGCGCTGTAACTAGAACTGCGAGCAGTGCTGAAGGCCCCCAAGTAGTCTGAATCTGCCACCATGTGCAGCCCCATTTGTAAGTTTTTTGGGAAAATTGAGCCTAAATCATGCGCAGATGAGCATAACGAGCTGTAACATTTTTTTTTCAAAAGTCTTCACACAAAAATTGGTGGAACGAGAATAAAAATCCAAAAAGAACAAGAGGCTCACTGCCTGTTGGATAAGAAACCTAACAGTATAACAACAACAAGTATAACTGAGGAGTGATGCTGGGGCCCAAGCCATCCGTTCCAGTAATTATGCATCCCGTAATGTCATTTTTATCAATCTATATTCCCCATGGGTTGTCAATCACATATTTAAAATTTCGTATCGTTCAGTTGAGCGGTTTCAGAAAAAGAAGAATTTAAGGTTTTCACCGCAATGAAGAATAATAATCTGAACGGAATCTACAGGCCGGGATGGCTTGGTCCACCAACAAAATGACAAGTTAGCTTGGTGAGGCAAAACACAATGCTTCCATTATTTGCAACAGGGAAACCAAGGTATTACGGTACATCCCTGGTCATCAGATGCAGAATGCATGGAAAGCATGCAATTGAGGAAAGGCATCAAAAACAGAGTTTCGTTCAAAAATTTTAAAGGTTAAGATGGATTGTGATTGCAACCTAAAGTATGAATGCAAAAAAACCGACGACAAATCAATTCGACAAACAAGGATTATTTTTCAAGAGCTAAAGGTAAGGCTGCAGAAAAATATTTGGCTTTAAACATTGCAAGAAATACAAGAATAGACTTTGTAAAATTACCTTCATCATGGTTCTCTTCAGAAGTTGATCTAGGAAGAACAGAAGCAATCAATGAAATACCATGTTACCTCAAACAAAATATCACAATTGCCAGACCCACAAAAATCACAACAAAATAACATCTTTCTTCAGTCCACAACGAGAAACATCTTCCTATATATATATATATACATACAGGGTGCCCCAAAAAAATTAACTCACATTTTGGCTCCTCATAACTCATTGAATTTTTCATTTATTTTCAGATCAAATTGACCATAATAATGGCAGACGTATGACTCGGTTTTGAAGAAAGAAAATTTATCATAAAGCTGCACGAAAACATCATGGAAGTGCAAAGAGAATTTAGAAGACATTTTCACAAAGATCTACCAACGCGACGCACCATTGCTCGCATCCGAGATAAGTTTGAAACAGCTGGAACTGTGCATGACGTCCATAAGGAGCGTTCAGGAAGACCACAGTCATCAACCACCCCCGCAAAGGAAAATCAATTGCTGGAAACCCTCCACCGATCCCCACGGAAATCTGTACGACAAATGGATCGTGAGACAGGAATCCCAAAATCAAGCGCCCATCGCATTTTGAAGAGAATTAATTGGAAAAGTTACATTCCAGAATTAATCCACACTCGAAATGAAGACGATCCTGACCGGAGAGATGAATTTTGTGAGTGGTACCTGGGCAAATGTGAAGAAGATGCAGCATTTCCATCCAAAATTGATTGGAGCGATGATGTTAAATTGATTCAAGTTAAATGGCTCAATTAACCGACACAATTGCACCTACTGGGCTCTTGAAAATCCGGATGTTACCATGGAACACCATTTAAACTTACCAGGGGTTACTGTGTGGTGTGGGATATCAGCATTGGGCATCCTTGGGCCATTCTTTTTTGACCAAACTGTCACTGGGGATGTTTACTTAAACTTGCTGCAGGAATCCCTCGGTCCATGTGTCGAAGAGATATTTGGTGACGAAGAGATTTACTTTCAGCAAGATGGAGCACCTCCCCACTACCACCGTGATGTAAGGGCCTATCTCGAAGCAACTTTTCCCAAACAGATGGATTGGGCGAAGAGGTAGTGTTGAATTCCCTGCGCGTTCCCCAGACCTCACTCCAATGGACTTCTTTTTATGGGGATATCTCAAAGATAGGTTTACGGCTCAAAACCAGCAACAGTCGATGAGCTGAAAGAGGAAATTAAAAGACAATGTCTTGCAGTTCCAAATGAAATGATTTGTCACGCTGTTGAATGCATTGGTCCGCATTATCGGCTGTGTTTGGAACGTGATAGTCGTCAGTTTGAACATTTGTAAACATGCATTTATCCATTTAACCATTAATGTTGTTTCTAAGTCAATAAACAACACAATTATCATTTAAAGAGTGAGTACATTTTTTTGGGACACCCTGTCTATGTATGTATGTGTATATATACATATATATATATATATATATATATATATATATATATATATATATATATATACATATATACATATACACACACACACACACACACACACACACACACACACACACACACACACACACACACACACACACACACACACACACACACACACACACACACACACACACACACACACACACACACGGCACCACGAGGAGGAGTGATGTAAGTGACATTTTTTAATGATATGATGATGATAGGCTCGGATGATAGGGTAAGGGTTAAAATAGTGCTATATGGCATTAACTCCAAAATGGCCAATCTGTCCCGAACATCACTCCTCCTCGTGGCACCTCATATATATATATATATATATATATATATATATATATATATATATATATATATATATGTATATATATGTATGTATATATATATATATATATATATATATATATATATATATGTATATATGTATATATATATATATATATATATATGTATATATATGTATATATATATATATACATGTATATGTATGTATGTATGTATGTATGTATGTATGTATGTATGTATGTATGTATATATGTATATATATATATATATATATATATATACACACACACACACCAAGTCGAAAACACCAGGGGGTTGACTCAGCCTGCCATCCTTCCGAGGTTGGCGAAATGAGTACCAGTTGTACTGGGCCCGGTGTATGCCCCGGTTAGAATAGGTGTACCATATCCCTGTGTGTCGTAAGAGGCGACCAGGGTTGCGTCAGGAAGGGCATCCGGCGTAAAAACCTATGACAAATCATTATGCGGACAACAAAACGAATTTCCATACCGGATCGGTCGAGGCCCGGGTTACCAACGACCGCCACCGGTACCGGTGGTCAGCAGGGTACCAGTGGAAATTGTGTTACTGCTGGGTGAAGGAGGAGAAGGAGACGGGGAAGGCGAGTCCGGAGGCAGTGGGAGAGGGGGAAGGGTAGAAGTGTGGAGGTAAGAGTTGGAACTCTGAATGTTGGGACGATGACTGGCAAAGGGCGAGAGTTGGCTGATATGATGGAGAGAAGAAAGGTGGACATACTGTGTGTACAAGAGACCAAGTGGATGGGGAGTAAGGCTAGGAGCATTGGAGGTGGTTTCAAACTGTTCTACCATGGTGTGGATGGGAGGAGAAATGGTGTCGGGGTAATCCTGAAGGAAGATTATGTCAAGAGGGTATTGGAGGTGAGGAGAGTGTCTGACCGAGTGATGAGTGTGAAGTTGGAAATTGAAGGGGTGATGATGAATGTCATCAATGCATATGCCCCACATATGGGGTGTGAGATGGAGTATAAAGAAGATTTCTGGTGTGAGTTAGATGAAGTGGTGGAGAGTGTATCCAAGGATGAAAGAGTGGTGATTGGAGCAGATTTCAATGGGCATGTTGGGGAAGGGAATAAAGAGGATGAGGAGGTGATGGGTAGGTACGGTCTGAACAAGAGAAATGTAGAAGGGCAAATGGTGGTAGAGTTTGCAAAAAGAATGGAAATGGCAGTGGTAAATACGTATTTCAAGAAGAAGGAGGAACACAGGGTGACATACAAGAGTGGAGGAAAGTGCACACAGGTGGATTACATCTTAAGCAGGAGATGCAACCTGAAAGAGATTAGTGACTGTAAGGTGGTGGCAGGGGAGAGTGTAGCTCGACAGCATTGATTGGTGGTCTGTAGGATGACTTTAGAGGTGAGGTTGAGGAAGAGAGTGAGGGCTGAACGAAGGACCAGATGGTGGAAGCTGAAGGAGGAAGACTGTTGCGTGAAATTTAGAGAGGAGGTGAGACAGGCGTTGGATGGTGGTAAAGATGGGTGGGATGATTGGGCAACGACAGCAGAAGTTGTGAGGGAGATAGCTAGGAAGGTACTTGGTGTGACATCTGGACAGAGGAAGGAAGATAAGGAGACTTGGTGGTGGAATGAGGAAGTACAGGAAAGTATAAGGAAGAAGGGGTTGGCGAAAAAGAAGTGGGATAGTCAGAGAGATGAAGAAAGTAGGCAGGAGTACAAGGAGTGGCGGCGAAAGGCAAAAAGAGGTGGCAAAGGCCAAGGAAAAGGCATATGACGAGCTGTATGAGAAGTTGGATACAAATGAAGGGGAAAAGGATTTATACCAATTGGCAAGACAGAGGGACCGAGCTGGGAAGGATGTGCTGCAGGTTCGGGTGATAAAGGACGCAAATGGGAATGTGCTGACTTTGAGGAGCTGATGAATGAAGAAAATGAGAGAGAGAGAAGGTTGGAAGAGGTGGAGATAGTGAATCTGGAAGTGGGGTGGATCAGTAAGGATGAAGTGAGGACTGCCATGAAGAAGATGAAAAGTGGAAAGGCGGTTGGCCCAGATGGTATACCAGTGGAGGCATGGAAGTGCTTTGGAGAGATGGCAGTGGGTTTGTTAACCAGATTGTTTAATAAAGTCTTGGAAAGTGAGAGGATGCCGGAGGAGTGGAGATTAAGTGTACTGGTTCCGATTTTCAAGAATAAGGGTGATGTGCAGAGCTGTGGAAATTACAGAGGGATAAAGTTGTTAAGCCACACCATGAAGTTGTGGGAAAGTGTAGTGGAAGCGAGGTTGAGAGGAGAGGTGACGATCTGTGAGCAGCAATATGGGTTTATGCCAGGAAAGAGCACCACTGATGCAATGTTTGCTTTGAGAATGTTGATGGAGAAGTATAGGGAAGGCCAGAAGGAGTTACATTGTGTGTTTGTGGATTTAGAGAAAGCTTATGATAGGGTGCCAAGAGCGGAGTTGTGGCATTGTATGAGGAAGTCGGGAGTGGTGGAGAAGTATGTGAGGATCGTGCAGGATATGTATGAGGACAGTGTGACAGCGGTGAGGTATGCGGTAGGAATGACGGACCGGTTTAAGGTAAAAGTGGGATTGCACCAAGGATCGACTCTGACTCTGAGCCCTTTCTTGTTTGCAATGGTGATGGACAGGTTGACGGACGAGATCAAACTGGAGTCCCCATGGACTATGATGTTCGCGGATGACATCATGATCTGTAGGGAGAGTAGGGAGCAGGCTGAGGCGAGCCTCAAGTGGTGGAGGTACGCATTGGAGAGAAGGGGAATGATAGTCAGTCGGAGTAAGACGGAGTACATGTGTGTAAATGAGAGGGAGGGTAGTGGTATGGTGCGGTTGCAAGGAGTTGAGGTGGGGAAGGTGGATTGGTTTAAATACTTGGGATCAACTGTCCAAAGTAACGGAGAGTGTGGGAGAGAAGTGAAAAAGAGAGTGCAGGCAGGATGGAGTGGGTGGAGAAGAGTTGCAGGAGTGATTTGTGACAGTAGGGTAGCTGCAAGAGTGAAGGGGAAAGTATATAAGACGGTAGTGAGACCAGCTATGTTGTATGGTTTGGAGGCGGTGGCGCTAACAAAAAGACAGGAAGCGGAGCTGGAGGTGGCAGAGTTAAAGATGCTGCGATTCTCGTTGGGAGTGACGAGGATGGACAGGATAAGGAATGAGTATATTAGAGGGACAGCGCAGGTCAGACGGTTTGGAGACAAAGTGAGAGAGGCGAGATTGAGATGGTTTGGACATGTGCACAGGAGGGAAGCAGAGTATATCGGGAGAAGGATGTTGAAGATGGAGCCGCCAGGCAGGAGGAGAAGAGGAAGGCCAAAGAAGAGGTTCATGGATACGGTGAGGGCGGACATGCGGGTGGTTGGAGTGTCAATGGAAGATGTGGAGGATAGAGCGAAATGGAGATGGTTGATCCGCTGTGGTGACCCCTAACGGGAGCAAGCCGAAAGAGGAAGAAGATATATATATATATATATATATATATATATATATATATGTTTTTATATGTATATCTAGATATATATGTATATCTAGATATATATGTATATCTAGATATATATGTATATATATATATATATATATATATATATATATATATATATATATATATATATATATATATATATATATATATTGTTGTGGTTGACCAAATTCGCAAACCACCATTCAGGTCCCTTAGGTGAGATATCTCGGTAAGTATACGTGTAGTTAGGCCCAAACCCGTTGTCTAGAGGGAATAAATGTCATTCATGAGGGCTGCGACTCTTCAGGATAGCCGTTTTTCTTTTACTATCTTTATTTTGGACCAGCCGCCATTATTACCACCACCAACCACGTCTCAACAGCCATCACACAACAACCACCAACCACAACGCAGCCATCACAACAACCACCAACCACAACGCCACTTCACCACAACCTTTACCGTCACAACTCGCCACCATCGCATCACCGTCATCTCGCGCCACTCGTGGGCACCGATGCTGGACTCGTGCAGGGCACGCACCGAGGAGCGTGTTCAAAAGCATCGCGGACTTTCCGCAGAAAAACGGATCAAGAACGACTCACGCCCACTTTTGTTCCGTCCAATCGGTGAGCGAGGGGCGGTTTGGCCCCGCCTCCAGGGCGTTGGAGGGCGGTCGCTATATGCAAATTCATGGATCGAAAAGCATTCACGCCCATTTTTCCTCGGGCCAATGGGGAGCGAGGTGAAAAGGTCGGAGGCAGAGGGTCAAAGATGAAAGAGCGAAGCCACGGGGCTTATAAAAACGACTGCGTTCGTCAGTCGAGTTCAGTGCAGTTGGGAGTTCGCGGAGTCGGAGTGAAGAGGACGGAGCTGTGGAGAGGCGGCGGCGGCGAAGGCGGTTGAGGGGGTGCTCGCGTCGGATTCGGGGAACTGCGGAGGGAAAGGCCGGCGGCGCGACCGAGGTCGTGGTGGAGACGCTCGTCGCGGGACCCGAGATTCTTCTGAAATCCTCCTTTCCCCGAGCATCAGCAACCCCCTCCTGTTTCCCCCCGCGCTGAGATAGTGCGACAAAAGGGGGCCCCCTTCCCACCCCCTACCAGACACTGTCCGCGAGGCCCGCGGAGTTGAGGCACCACCGCCACTTCGCGTCTCATCATCAGACGGGTAGGCCCGACACTGTCTCGGCCCCAGGCCCGCCTACCCCCCTCATCCTGGAGGGTGGTTCTCTTTTCTTTTGCTTTGGGAATGTGTGTTGTCGGCGCCGTCTGTGAAGTAAAATTGTATAAGTGTTGCCGAGTGCCCGGTAGTCGGATAGATCTGCATTGTTGCATTTGCTTTTTGTCTTCTTCTTTTACATGTGCTTTTGGTGGAATTGTATATGTGTGCTTTCCGTTCATCGCGAAATAAATGTGCTTATTATTGAACTGTTTTCCAGCTTCGCTTCGTCATTTCTTTCATTGAATCCCCATCTTGCTTCACGTAAAGGGTTGGTCGTGGGCTAAGACGCCCGATAATTAATCGAACCGTCGAGGCCGACGAATAACACCGCTCGGTTATCCCGATAGTACGGAACGGGTCGCTTAAGTGGCCCGTGTCCGAAGTCGACCTGCTGCGAGGTGCGATCGCCCGGTCTACCCTCCATGTGGGTACTTAGGTAGGTCGAATTTGGCGAGCAACCCTATCCCACGCGGGGGCCGATTGGCTCGATTGCGGTGAGACCGAAAGGTCCACCCGTGACTGGTTCCCGGCGTTAGTCCGAGAGGGTCACGACTGGATTGTCCGTCCGGTGGGCGACGTGCCGCGATTCGAGTTACGTGGCCGTTCGCACGCTGGCGGGCGAGAAATCAGCAACAATATATATATATATATATATATATATATATATATATATATATATATATATATATATGTATATATATATATATATATATATATATATATATATCTATATCTATATATATATTTTTTTTTTTTATATGTATATGTACTAGCAGGGATACCCGTGCTCCGCACAGCAATCCAGTGGATGCCGGTGGGTCTGAAGGAGTATATGTCACAGTTAATTGTAAAATTGTGGAGGCTGCCACCATTATTATTTTTTTTCATCCCCACTATAATGTTAAAAATTTTCCCCGCCATGTTTTATATGCAGAAGACTCGAGTTAAAAAATGTTAAGATTTATTGGCGCATCAGATAAAAAACCATAATGCCTCAACAATGTGAGGCTGGTTTCATGTCATCATTTGCGACTTAAATTTATACGTCGGGCATAATCAAGCCTGGCCCAGCGAATTTGATTTATTTACATCTGTTATCCTGATAAAAAATTATGTTATATTATGTATACGAAGTTACAACGTACCTACGCCCATAACCATTCTATAAAATATCTACATAGCCCATAACCATTTAATTATAAAATATTATACACATATGCCATACGCCATCACCATTCTATTTATATCTGTAATATGTATATATATATATATATACAAACCACCACCACCATTTTTTTTATTTCCCACCATCATTTTTATTTTTCACCAGCAACATGTATTTCCTTCATCGCACATCCTATTCCCCTTTATGAAATAACTAAAGTAGCTCAATAATTTTAGTGCAGTGCTCGAGGATAAACAATATTTGATGTCTTCCCCTCTGGGGCCAATATGTATAAAGCCTCCGATGATCCCACTCTGGAGCATCCCACATATAGCTGACCATGGGAAAAGCAAGGAGTGGATAATTCCAGCCCTGCTACTTTCAATGACTGTCCTTGTGCCTTATTGATAGACATCGCAAAGCAAAGGCATACAGGAAATTGTAGTCTCTTAAATTCAATCGTTGAATTTGATGGAATGAGTGGAATTCGCGGAATGAATACATCTTTCTCCTTTCGCACATCCTGTCATGATAGTGGCCTCAATAACATGTGGTAGTAGTCTTTTCACAATCAGTTTAGTTCCGTTGCAAAGTTTTGGTGCATCTAGATTACATAATCACATAATAGGGCATCTAACTTTTAACGACAGATTGTACGGAGGCAATCCTGGTAATTCCAATGAGTTTAGAAATTCTGTGGGATAATGTATGGCTTGCTCAGTATCCAGTGTGGTGTCAATAGACTTGTGACTAATGTTGTTCGCCTGGAACTACTTGTAATTACTGATGGTTTATTACACGGACTGTTTCATTAAGTGGAGCCAGGATTGTTCTTTCACAGAGCCACTGTATGTTTTTGTAATTAGTCGCTAAATTGGGATACACATGAGCCTCTAATTCTTCCATAGATGAAACTATTGTACTACAGTCATCGGGAATAGATATTACATCATTTGTGTTCGGGATTTTACCATTTCCAAGTTTGAGAAGTAATTGTGCGAAATTGCCAGCATCTAAATCACGATATAATTTGACCCTCATATTTGTTGTTAGATGGATAGTTTGTACGAATGTCCAGAGGTATGAAGATTTTATACTGGCTTTCATTTCATCATCTGGAGTGCCACGGGGTACTACAGGTAAAGTTTGTCTGAAATCGCCAGAAATAACCAGCGTAACTCCACCTATAGGCAGGTCTACTCCTCTTAAATCTCGCATAGTTCTATCAAATGCTTCGAATGCATCCTAAGGCGACATCGTACCTTCATCCCAAACTATGAGGTCGCAATTCTTCAGAACTTTTGCTGCTTCAGTTTGTTTGCTAATGCCACAAACCGGATATTCCATTGTAGCTAAGTCGAGAGGCAATTTGAAAGCAGAATGCGCTGTGCGGCCACCTGAAAGTAGTGTTGCGGCTATACCGGATGAAGCAACGGCTAATGCGATCTTTTTCTGGCTCCTCATCTTAGCAAGCAAAAGATTGAGGACAAATGTTTTGCCAGTACCACCCGGGGCATCCAAGAAAAATATCACACCACTTCCCTCTTCAACCGCTTCAGAAATCAGTTGATATGCATTACTCTGATCCTGTACCAGAAGCTGCTCATTGTCAGAAAGAAACTTTGCGAGAGTATCTGTGTTGTAGTTTGTTTCATGGAACCATTCTTTACTGATGGTTGCGCTTTCAGACCTATTAGAAGAGGGAAGTCCCCACTTAGTTAAATCTTTCCCGCTCATGTATAATACCAAATCTTCAATGTATATCAGAGCCTCATTGAACATATCTGGTGTGTACTGGATGTCCTCTTGAGGATGTTCTCTTTGGACTCTGTTTTTAACATCCTCAGACAGGGCCTCTTTGTGAATGTCCCATAGGCTCTTGGGATCTGACATCTCACACGCAGTTATCATAATAGCAAATAGATACCTCATGGTCGATGGGGATTGAGAAACAGTTGCCTTTTCAAGTGTGGCGTTCCAATGGGCATCGTCTTCTAGGAGTCCGAGGAGATTGCAAGCCTCACGGAAAGTGCTGCAAATTTGCCCGTCCACTGTTCTCAGGTCTATGAAACTCACTGGACCCCGTTTCACATGCAGGAGGCGGACGCAGAAACACTCAAAATTATTGGGATATACTGTGTACACTCGACCCAATGCGTCAGATTTGTAAATACCGGGATATCCTGGAACATATGAACCTTGTTTCCTCCTGTTCCAACGTTTCTGACTCGAGTTCCAAGTGAAATACGTTGGCACCTGAGCATACAGTAGAGTTCGAGCAAAGTCATCAATTTGCATTGTTTGAAAAATGCCAGTAAGTTAGAAATTGGAGGTTCTTCCGTCGTAAGTCGACGACTACCTGTATGTACAATAAAATATGACTTGTGTTAATCATGCATTAAAAGAGGCGTTTGTTGATGTGAATAGGGCCTATGATAAGTGTGTCGAATGCATAAGTCATAATTCGGAAATGGGAATTCGGAATTAACTGTAGCACTATTTTTTCATTCTATTGCAAATGGCATTGGCCCCATGTCAATCGGCTGAACTTGAAAAATTAACGTTACGAAAAGTGTGTCTAATGCATAAGTCATAATTCAGAAACCGGGAAGTCGGAAGTCATTGTCTTCAATTGACTGTAGTATTAATTTCTCATTCTCTAGCAAATTCCGTTGGTCCCATGTCAATCGGCTGAACTTGAAAAATTAACGTTACGAAATCAGGTGATGACGTCATAATTCGGAAACCGGAAGTCAGAAGTACAATTCTTTTACATCGGGACACTCCTGGGTACATGTTCTGTCAGCATGTGAAGTTTGGTGAGGACCAGTCCAGTACTTTTCGCATGCATAGGTCACAGAGAAACACACACACAGACACACTTTCAACTAAATATATATATATATATATATATATATATATATATATATATATATATATATATATATATATATATATATATATATATATATAGTTTCCGGCAGTGGCAGGATTCGCACCCTAATCTTGACAGCCAAATGTTGAAGATTCGGCGTCACTTAACAGAATCGCCATCTCCGGGGTCATAACGCCGGCTGGCTCGGCACAGGTCTCGGGTTAGCGCCTCAGATCACGATACCAAAATACACCTGTGCCTTGTCAGCTGGGGAAATAGACCCCGGCTACAGACTGGATTTAGTACAGGCATTTTAACAGAAATATTTGGTCAACCTCCCACAAAATGCAACAAAAGCAAACAACAGATTTTGATTCCTGGATATGTCCTCAGTGACAGAAAAAAAGTCCAAAGGGATCCTTTGGGGGGAAAGTCCTGAAATCATGGAAATCAAATATGGCCGCCACCCGGCATCGGGGAAAATGAGAAAATTGTAAAGATTGATATTTCAAGATGTAAATATATGTTTTTCTGCATTCGAATTGTTTCTAGTTATGGTCAGTATATTGATATACAAGAATAATTATAAAAAAGTGAAATGTATTGAGGGTAAAATAAAAAAATTATAGCTTTTTTGTCCAAAAATGTCAATTTTTGTCCCGAAAATTTTTTTTTTAACCTGATACTGATTTTGGCTCCTGGACAAAAAAAAAAATAAGAAACGTTGAAGACACAAAATGAAATCAAGTCAATGGCAATACAATATAATTATGTAAATCATTGAAACATGACAAAATTCACAATTCCACTTGGGGCAATCACATCTGCCTGACGAAGGTTTCGAAATGAAAATGAAAATTCGCATTAAACTCAGAAACTACATCTACTATATAAATGGCAGTCCTTCTGTCTGTCTGTCTGTCTCTTTGTTTGAAACCAATAAGCTCCTAGACCAGTGAACCGATCTTGATGAAACTTTACACACATATAGACCTAACATTCAGCTCCAGGATGCGCTAAGTGGCTTTACATAAAAATGAGAAAAAATATATACATTAAAAAAAAAATTAAATTCCATTAAAAAAAGCCTTTTGAATAGTGTGCCAGCGTATTAATCGTAACAAAAGGCTTCCACACATATAGACCTAACATTCAGCTCCAGGATGCGCTAAGTGACTTTCCATAAAAATGAAAAAAATATATATATTAAAAAAAAAAAATCCATAAAAAAAGGCTTTCAAATAGTGCGCCGGCGTATTAATCGTAACAAAAGGCTTCCACACATATAGACCTAACATTCAGCTCCAGGATGCGCTAAGTGGCTCTCCATAAAAATGAAAAAAAAAATTAAAAAAAATCCATTAAAAAATAAAAATCCATTAAAAAAAAAGGCTTTCGAATAGTGCGCCGGTGTATTAATCGTAACAAAAGGCTTCATGGTTAAAAACGCTGGGGTTTTTTGAAATACAAAATGTTCGTATTCGTTGACTTTTAAAACATACACATTCTCTTCCTGTTATAACAGCTTAGAAACCCGAAACATTATGCCACTTCGAAAGCGAACAAATATAAATTCTCGAACTGCACGCGGACGGCAACAGCGACAGAGGCGTTCAGAGGTATGCCGTTTCATAATACACGTCTCCCAATTCTTACCTCAAGAACGGTTATAATTTTGATGTTATCAGGATAACAGACTTAAATGAATCAAATACGCTGGACCAGGCTGGGTTATGCCCGACGTATAAATAAAGTCACAAATGATGACATGAAACCAGCCTCACATTGTTGAGGCATTACGGTTTTTTATCTGATGCGGCAATAAATCTTAACATTTTTGAACTAGTCTTCTGCAGATAAAACATGGTGGAGAAAATATAATATTATAGTGGTGATGAAAAAAAAAATAATGGTGGCAGCCTCAACAATTTCACAATTAACTCTATTCAGAGTTTTTATCCCTGCGTCGTAAGGGACGACCAGGGTTGCGTCAGGAAGGGCATCCGGCGTAAACCATGTGCCAAATCACTATGTGGATCATACGGATGATCCGCTGAGGCGACCCCGAACGGGAGCAGCCGAAAGAAGAAGAAGAAGATGTATCCAGAGTTAAAAAAAAAAATTTGGGAGCTATTGAGGTCGGTGTCACTTACAAATACTCGTAACTATGCTCGTAAATATAATAAATCAAATACTTACTCCTTGTTCGCAAAATATTGGTGGCATTGTTGGCAGACACGAACGTGTAGTGTTCCATAACCTTCAACTTTCATTTGGTGCATCGAACAGCTTCCACAAACTACACGTCCACAGCGTCGGCAGTGGTGTCGCCGGTTGAACTGTCCATACAAAACGAGACAAACCAAGGAAGGTTAATGGACCATGACCCGTGACTGGGCAAGCACAAAAGAGTGCAAAGAATAAGAATGACTTATTGCCCTCACAAAAAGTTTCTGCCTGGAAGAGTTATTAAAATATCACAAAAATTGACAGAAACATGCAGAAAGATATATGTGGCAGTGTAAATGTAAATGTATATCAAAGTAGGATTCTGTGAAAGCAAGTCCCAATCTTACCATACTGAACCTCTCACGTTCACAGGACATACACACATCAGCCGCCGTGTCTGGAGCCCATTCGTTGCGGGCTGGCACAGCTTGTGGAGGCTCAAAGCCCAAATGGAAAGTCATTTGCTTGAGTTGGGCCTCCATGGGGATAGACAGGGTCTGTGTCACAGAACAAGCCTCAGGTTCTTCCTGATTATTGGAACCTGTTGTTGATGAAATGTATCTTTTAAGCAGGAGAAATTAAACGAATGGAGAATCTTCCTTTTAATAAATTGTAGTGTACAAATTCAACGCAACTCTCCTATCTTTAAAAAAAAAGAATGCATTTATTCTTTTAAAAGGATTCACTAGCTGTAACTGCAACATGACGGTCGCACTGTACACGTACAATGATCACCAAGGCTTACCTGAGGACTGGGACGTTTGCTCGGAAGGGGCTGTCCCGAAAGAGGATAATTCATCTGTGAGGTTGGAATCTTCAGATACTACAATAAAGAATGAAGGGAAAATAGAAGGGGAAGCAACCTGTACCATCAAGCTGCATGGGCAAAAATAAATAAATAATCTTTAAAAATGAACTTTAAAATCACGGGCCGACATGCCTAAAGTCATCTCGTTTTTCACTTTTGTGACCCACCTCTGGTATCTACCTGAATTTTTGCGTGAAGGTAGTTTACATCTTGCTGAAAAAAGAATTCAAAACTCATCAGTGCAAAAAAGTTGCACATTAATTAGTTAGAGAAATGATTAAAAATTATTTTTTTTTAAAATACAGTGCCACCTCTTGTCCATATGTGGAGACCGATGCACAAGTTTGTGGGAATATCAATCCTGTACTCAAAATGTGTCCTCATGTAATAAATCCATTCAATTCACAGACAAGAAAGAAATCTAGCTCGGGAGGGGACAAACAAACAATTAACAAGCAAAGGACATCCAAGAGCCCAATTGAGATGGGGTTTAAGGAGGTGAAGGTGAATTGATGTCACTTGCACACAAACAAAAAATGAACACGAAAAGGTAATCAACTGAAACCTTTGTCACCTTGTAACAGGATGGGGTTTCAATCCTTCCGATATGCATTTTATTGAGCTATACACCGATAAATAAAACGCGTATAAAATGTGTTTTATTTAGCATATAAAATGTGTTTTATTTAGCGGCTAAACAATTGGGCCAAACACCTGAATTATTCAGTTTTGTAACTCACCTCTGGTATGTACTTCGTTTTTTCTGTATGTTTAAAAATTGAGGAGTTGAGGAGGAGTGGAAGAAGTACGGATAGGCATTTAGGGGCAATGCAGAAGTTTTGTGTGGAAGGACGTCAGGAAAGGGTGCATCGTCGAGGGTTTAGGAGGTAGCGAAGGCAGTTAGTGAAAAGAAGGAAGTTTGGAAGAGGATAGAGAAGATCGATAGAGGGAGGCAGCCAGATGTGGGGTTGCTGCACCTACATGTGTAGAAGAAGAAAGCAACAAGGAGAGCTGTAGATAAGGCAAGGAATTATATGGAAGAGGTGTACAACAAGTTGGAAGAGGATGGTGGGAAGAAGAGAATATATAAATTGGCTACTGTCAGCGATGAGGATGGTAAGGACATGGGGGGGAGAGGGTGGGGGTGGGTGATTAAGGATGGTGGGAGGAGACTAGTAACAGAGAGGGGGGCAGTACTGAAGGAATGGAAAGGATATTTCAAGGAGTTCCTGGCACCATGAAGGAAGCAACGACGAACTGGAGCTGCCGTGTTATGTGGAGGGGAAAGTGGAGTTGGGAGAGATCGTGAATGAGGAGGTGCAGACTGCATTTCAGAGGATGAAGGAAGAGCAACAGGCATTGATGAGGTGTGAACAGAGGTGATAATTGCAGTAGAAAAAAATCAGGGTCAGTCAGATGAAGAGGCTGTTGAATGCATGTTTGAGAGAGGGTTCAATTTCGGAGGATTGGAGGACAGAGTTATTTGTGCCGATATGGAAGGAGCAAACGGGATATTTAGAATTCAGGGAAGTATGGGGCATTACGCTCCGTGGTCATGTGGTGAAGGTGCTGGAGAGGATTCAGGATTGGATGATAAGGAAGAGGGTGGAGATGGAGATCGGAGAAGAGCAGCAAGGGTTTAGAAAGGGTAGGGGATGACAGGTGGGATGCTCATGCAGAGACAGCCGGTGGAAAAGAGGTTGGAGGTGCAGGGTGAGATGGCATTGGGATTTGCGGACCTGGAGAAGGCCAACGACACTGTCCCGAGAGAGATGGTGATGGTGACACTCAGATGGATGGGAGTGCTGGAAGCAGAAGTGAGGTTGGTGGAAGGGATGTACAAGGGAATGAAGGGAAGCGTTTTGGTTGGTTCTGTAATGTCTGAGGAGTTCAGCATGAACATTGCTTTGAGGCAGAGAAGCTCTCTCAGCACAATCATGTTTATCATAGTGATGGAGCTGGTAAGCAGGAAGGTGAGATTGAGGGGTAGTATGGGGAGGATGTTGTACGTGGACGATCTGGCTGTTGTAGTGGAGAGTGGGCGAGAGATGCAGGAAGTACTGGGGGAGTGGAAGGAGGCATTTGAGAAACATCGGCTTTAAATGAGTACGGAGAAGACTGAGGTGATGTGGGTCGGACAGCAGATAAAATAAATGAATATCAGGTTACACCTGAATATCAGACAGGGAAATAGGTTGGAGTATCTGATGGGAACAGTGACTGGGGTTCAGAAGTCCGAGGCAGAGTTATGGAGGAGGTTTCAGAGGAGGGTAGAGGAATTGCTGGACTTTGCTGTGATTAATGGCAGACAGAAACATATCGTTATGGTTTTGGAAAACTTACCCCACAGTGGGAGAGCATACATGGACACGTAGATGATCCAAGGATCAGTTATTTAATGAGTCTTTATTGAGACTATCCGAAACCCTGTCACAGACGGATTCCGTTCATTCAACCACCCTCACCAGCTCACACACACTCGAGGGACATGGACTGGACAGGGTGTGCTTGCCCCCGCCTACTCATCCCCCACCTTCAATTTGCTTACCTCTGCCCAAAAATTTCATTACCCCAGCCCCGCCCCTGCCTCTTCACTCCCCCCCCCCGTCTCTTGATTTCCCGCCACTCTGTCCACCCCCTCACACTCAACCCTGCCAAATTCACCCCAGCCCTGCCCACTCACCCCCGCCCCATTTCCCCCCATCTCCCACTTTCAATTTGCTTACCCCCGCCCAAAATTTGCTTACCTTGCCCCCCACCTCTTCACTCCCTGCCCCCGTCTCTTCATCCCCCGCCTCCGCCTCTTCACTCCTCGCCCCCGTCTCAACGAAAAGTCTTTATTCTGCTTCAAAGTTAAAGGTTGAATCTTGCCACTATGTGTGATGCACTCTTACAGGTACGAAGTTTCTTTCAGTCCAGTTCACAGTACTGAGAAAAACGTGATGCGACCGCGAGGCGGAGCACAAAATTGGTCCTTCAGTATTAATATATAGAAGATACAATGTTTCTTGTTACATTTTTTGTGTCAAATTCACATTCTGAGGTCGTCAGCATGTGCAGAAGAGGGTTTTACATTGCAGACGCTATTTTCGAGGAGTGGAATTACACCTCTCAGCGGTAACAGTCTGTCGACGACAGACGTAATGACGTCAGCGAATGACTGATGATGTCATAACGTCCTGACGCCTCTCAGCGGTGACGTCACGCGTCGCCATGTAAACGATTGTAAAACGAAAAGTGTTTATTCTGCTTCAGATTTGGAAGTTGACTATTGGCACTATGTGCGATGCACTCTGACAGGTATGAAGTTTCTTTCAGTCCAGGTCACAGTACCGAGAAAAGCGTGACGCGGCCACAAAATTGGTCCTTCAGTATTAATATATAGATAGTTCTTGGTGCCTTGTCGAAGGATTGTTTGGGGGTTTGGGGGCATGCGTTGGCAAGGTTGTATTTTCCCAGAGTAATGTGTCCCCTCTCCCCCTCTGTTAATTTCAATATTTCATCCTTCACACCCTCGGTCTGTCCCCCCCCCCCCACCTTTCTCAATCCACCAGTTACCTCCCCTTCACCAAACATCCTTTCAGCAATCCCCGCCTTCACCTAAACAGTCTTACCTTCAACCCCATGGCCATTAGGTCATCCCTCTGTCCGGCGGAATCCCTTTCTGTTTTCACTCCATTCTCACGTGCATCTGGGTGTGCGCTGCCGCTCGCCACATCGCCACAGGGTGAATCCCCGTTACCTGTGGCTAATATTTTAAACCACCCATTACCCACTGTGGCTAAACCATGTTATAGTGGTTTTTTACCAGTTTTAAAAGAATTTTGGGTGATTTTAGCACAGAATTCAACCTTCATTGAGACGGCCGCCATTTTGTATGTTTTGATTACGGGAATCACGCGTGATTTCGTACAAGCTTATATATACTAACATTAGTAGTTTTAAACTAGTTTCTAGTAAAAAAAAAAAAAATCGACCGAAATTACGCATGATTCTCATGATTCTCGTCTGAAAATTTTATTTTTATATTTTTGAAAAAAAATTATAATTTTTTTTTTCCAGAATAATTCGGCATGATTCGGCACAACTCGGCACTACATGATTCGTTGGGTCAGTGGTTGCCAGGTGAGTTTTGACAAATCAGTAGTAGTACCTGTAATTGGACGAGTTTGTTTGGATGAGAGAGTTTGATGGGTGACTTTGGTTGGTTGATGCGTGAGATTGGTAGTATGAGTGAGTTTGATGTGTGACATTGGTTGGAAGTGAGAGTTTGATGTGTGAGATTGGTTGGATGAGTGAGTTTGACTGGCATGAGGTTGGTCCAATCCTTGTCCACAACCACCCCCATCCCCCATTACCACCTGCAAAAGGCACAACGACCTTCCCCCCCCCCCCACACACACACACCATCACCACCACCACCACCATCCCTCACAATCACCACCTCCCCTGATGGTCGTTCATTCAACCAATCTCACAAGTCAAACTCACTCATTCAACCAATCTGAACAATCCAACTCACTCATCTAACCAACCTCACCCATCAAACTCACACATCCGCCTTAAAATTAACTTATTATTTCATATTGCGAAAAAAATTTTTGAATAAAATATGTGGCTATTTCCTTTCTCCTGTGGGTAATCATTCTAAACCTGGATTAGCCA